>NC_137006.1:38245044-38250160 GCF_032717465.1 Coenobita brevimanus | reverse complement strand
GGATATGGAAAATATGGAACAACGAGAGGCACATAGCAAAGGTACTCCTCGTGTGAGCCCTGAGTTTGACTATGGTGCTGAGTTGCCTCGTTTCGCTACCCCACTACCATCTATGATGCCGCCGAGCCAGTTTAGAGCAGTTCCCCCAGGTATGTCTAGTGCTTTCCCTGGAGCTGTTCATTCCACTCCCATATACCCTGGAGTCTTGTCACCGGAGGCTCAGTTGCAGTTGGAGTTGAAAAAGATGGAGATGCAGCGTGCAAAAGAAGAGAGGGAGATGGAAATGCAGCGTGCAAGAGAGAAAGAAGAGATGGAGATGCAGCGTGCAAGAGAGGAGATGGAGTTGCAGCGTGAAAAAATGCGATTTGAGCTGGAGAAGACTCGCTTGGAGGTGACTGCTAATAGACCAACTTCAGATACCCAAACCTCAGGCCGTGCAGAGGATAGGGAGAGTTGGTTCTCAAGGAGTCTAAAATTAGTGCCAGCATTTGATGAGTTGAAGGTGACAGAATGGTTTGTCAGGTTTGAAAAGAAGGCTAGGGAGTTTGAGTGGCCCAGGCAGCGCTGGGTGGGCTTGGTATCTAATGTGCTGAAGGGAAAAGCTTTGGAAGTGTATAATAGGTTGAGCCCTGAGGATGTAGATGATTATGATGAATTTAAAACAGCTATCCTGAAGGCATATGAACTTAGACCAGAGGCTTATCGGTTGTTGTTCCGTGGTGCTCGGAAAAGGCCTGCTGACACCTATATGGCCTACGCCAGGTATTTGGAGGAGAGGTTAGACGAGTGGTTGCTGAGTGAGAGCGCCACTTCGTATAACGAGGTGCGTGAACTGCTTTTGATGGAACATTTTACCAACATGGCTGACAAAGAAATTGGTGTTAAAATTAGGGAGAAGAGATTTAAGACCGTGAAGGAAGCAGCGACGTGGGCTGATGACCGGGTGTTTGCCTTGCGGAGTAGGGGGGTCAAGTATGCTAATTTTCAGTATTCCAGGGAGAGGACTGTGAGTGGCCCTGCCTGGGATAAATCTCCCGTGAATCAGTCCAAGGGAAGTACAGAGGAGAAAAAGAATTCAGGGAGAAAGAGCCCTGTATCCAGTTCCGAAGCTAGTTTGTTACTTTTTGCATAGTGGGCACATCAAGCCTAACTGCCCTAAGTGGAAGGCCTCCCAAAATGCCAAACCAGTGGCACTAATTGTAGGTTCGAGTCAGGTGAACGAGAGGAGTTGGGAGAGTGGTAACGGTGAGGGAGAAGTCTGTGGAAAGCTGGAGTGCAGCCGGCTGTGCTCGCTGCCAGCTCAGGCTGAAAAAGTTACCCAACATGCTACGCCACCTCCGGATGAACTGCCTCAGAAATCGTCCCTAGACTGGTGTAAACCTTTTATGTGTCACGGCACAGTGAAAATTCATGGGATCAGTTATCCAGTTACTGTGGCTCGTGATACCTGTGCACAACAGTCTGTGTGCAGAAACGTGACTGGAGGGCCTGTAAACTCAGGGAAGTATGTGCTGTGTAGAGGCATGAACTCAGATGAATACTATGATTATGTTCATGTGGAACTCGATTGCCCCATTGTTCAGGCTGCAGCTCAAGTAGCTGTTGCTGATGTAATGCCAGTAGAGGGGATTGATTTTCTGCTGGGGAACGACCTGGCTGGGGAGAAAGTATTTCCATCTCTTCCCCCACCAGTTGTTGTGGCAGAGAAGTGTTTTGACGCCCCAGAAATTGGTATTGAAGTTGATGCAGAAGTGGAAGCCATGTTCCCGGTCTGTGCAATTACAAGATCTATGGCACAGGTTGCAGCCCGGGAGGAAGAACTGGTGAAGTCACAGGTTCTTGGGGTCGACTGCGATGAGGCAGGGCCACCAATGGAGGAACCTAGTGAGCAGAGTGTTGCTGTGGTGGGTGAGGAGAGTGGGAATGCGTGCATGGGTGCCGCCCCACTTCCCACTCAGGACACTAGAGGTGGTGCTGAGTGTGTCTGTGTGGAGACTGAACCCAGCCCACCAAGTGAATTAGAAGAATTTCAGGACGCTGGGGTCGACTGCGGGGATGCAGGACCACCGTCAAACGCGCCTGAGGAACAGAGTGTCACTGTTGAGGGTAGAGGTGATGATGATGTCAGTGTGGAGTCTGACATTCCTCCCCCTGTCGAGTGTACTAGAGGTGACGCTGAGATTGATCGCCCTTCGCAATCCAGAGTCCCGACCAGTCCCTTATCTCAGTCCTCAGTAGAGCTGGCAGGTGTTGGGCCAGCAGAATTGAGGGTGAAGCAACAGAAGGATGTAACATTAAAGCCCTTGTTTGCTCGAGTAGGGGAAGAAAGAAGTATGGAGTGTGGTAAGGAGGAGTTCCTGATTAAAGACAATGTTTTACATCGCCGATGGACGCCCACTGGCGCCACGGTGGATGGAGGAGTGGGTGAGTTAGTGCAGGTGGTGGTTCCTGTGCAGTATAGGGTGCCGTTAATACAGTTAGCACATGAGGGACCTTTAGCGGGTCACTTGGGAAACAGAAAGACAGTGCAGCGCTTAAGATATAACTTTTGGTGGCCAAGTATGCCGGGACAAGTGGCTGCGTACATCAAGAGCTGTCACACGTGTCAGATAGTGGGCAAGCCTAATCAAGTTCTTCCTGTGGCCCCTTTGACTCCCATTCCTGCAGTTGAACCTCCGTTTACCCGGGTAATCATTGATATTGTGGGCCCTTTACCTCCTACTTCTGCTGGAAACAAGTATTTGTTAACCATAATGGATGTTACAACGCGATACCCAGAGGCTATACCAATCAGAAGCATGCAGGCGAAATCAGTAGTCAAGCAACTTATCCTGTTCTTTACTCATTTTGGCCTCCCCAAGGAGTTGCAGTCAGACCGTGGAGTGAATTTTACATCTAATTTGTTTAAGCAGACAATGACAGAGTTGGGCATCAAACACATTTTGTCCAGTGCCTACCATCCGCAGTCACAAGGTGCCCTGGAGAGGCATCATCAGACCTTAAAGACAATGCTGCGCACCTTCTGCTATGATAGTGGAAAGGATTGAGACTTAGCGGTACCCTTTGTTATGTTTGCAGTGAGAGAGGTGCCAACTGAGTCGTTAGGGTTTTCACCCAATGAGTGAGTGTTTGGGCACAGAGTTCGTGGTCCCTTGGATGTGGTGCGAGAGGCCTGGAGTAACAACAAATCTGGCAACCAGGAATCCCTGCTTGACTATGTCTGCAGCACTCGGGAGAGACTGCATTGCGCTTTAGAGCTTGCCCGTGACAATCTAATCGGGGCTCAAGCGAAAATGAAGGCTCATTACGATAAGAAGGTCAGAAGTCGTGAGTTTAAGCAAGGAGATGAAGTTTTGGCACTGCTGCCCATGCAAGGAAAACCTCTGGCGGCTAGATTCAGTGGTCCTTATATTGTGAAGAAGAGAGTTGGGGAACTTGACTATCTAATTGTTACCCCAGACAGGCGGAAGAGTACTCAGTTGTGCCACATTAATATGTTGAAGCCATACTACCGCCCAGTTGATTCTCATTGTGGGATGACTGCTGATGTCTCTCACCTGGGATGTGAAGGACGGGGAAGGGAGGACGTGGCATCAAGGGAACGTGCTGTGGAGGGAGCTGTTGGTGCCGGTGATGTGAGTAGTGGACCAGGGTTACAGCCACAGTCCCTGGAAGGTGACTTTGGAGTGGATGTTGAGGGAACCAGGGATAAGAGCGCTCCTGTAGTTTTGGTGGTTGGTAGTGAGTTGGAGGAGCAGGAGGAAGTGCTTAGTTGTGGTGAGATGTTACCAGCTGACCTATGGGAGGGCAATGGTTATGCAGCTCTGGTGGAGAAATTGAGACACCTTGATCCAGTAAAGCGAGAAGAGCTGTGCAACAGATTATGGAAACATCCGAAAGTTTTTGGAGATTCACCGGGATTGACAACTTGGGCTACTCATGACATTGACGTTGGGGATAGTAAGCCTGTAAAATTAGCTCCCTACCGCATCAACCCTATCAGACAGAAAGCTCTCGATAATGAGATCAAGTATATGTTGGACCATGGATTGATCAAGAGGAGTTTCAGTG
Organism: Coenobita brevimanus; assembly: GCF_032717465.1. Classification (NCBI taxonomy): domain Eukaryota; kingdom Metazoa; phylum Arthropoda; class Malacostraca; order Decapoda; family Coenobitidae; genus Coenobita; species Coenobita brevimanus. The sequence goes on along the minus strand of NC_137006.1, from coordinate 38,246,089 downwards.
AGTGGAGTTCACCAGTTACCTTGCAGCCGAAGCCAGATGGGAAGGTTAGGTTGTGTGTGGACTTCCGGAAGGTTAACTCACTGTCTAAGACCGATGCTTATCCCTTGCCTCGGGTCGATGACTCCGTGGACAAGGTGGGAAATGCCACTTATATCACCAAACTTGACTTAGTAAAAGGATACTGGCAGGTCCCGCTGACGGAATGGGCTAAACAAGTGGCTAGCTTTGTTGTCAGTGGTGCAGTATATCAGTGCCAGGTGATGCCTTATGGATTGAAGAATGCTCCAGCCACTTTCCAGAGGCTTATGGATAAAGTGGTGGATGGCATACAATTGTGTCGTTTACATCGATGATGTCATTGTGTATGACACCAAGTGGGAGGAGCACCTTGATCATGTGGAAATGCTCATTAAGCGGTTGGAGGAAGCTGGCTTAGTAGTCAACTTAGACAAGTGCGAGTTCGTACGTGCTAAGGTCCAGTACCTTGGATTTGTTGTGGGACATGGGCAAGTGGCTCCACCTCGGGCTAAGGTGGATGCCATTTCCAACTTTGCAGCACCCCAGTGTCGCCGTGCCCTCCAGCGATTTTTGGGCATGATCGGCTATTACCGAAGATTCATTGGGAATTACTCCACAGTGCTTGCCCCTCTTACTGACTTATTGCGCAAGGATAAGAAGTGGCAGTGGACAGCCGAGTGTGAGCAAGCTTTTATTACGGTTAAGTCTCTGCTGTGCCACCACCCTATATTGCGTGCACCAGATTTTGACAAATCTTTTGTGCTGGCAGTTGATGCTAGCCAGTAGGGGTAGGAGCAGTGTTGATGCAGCCAGATGAGGGCCAGGTTGAACATCCCATATCATACTTCTCAAAGAAGTTTAATAGAGCCCAGAAGAACTATTCCGTCATAGAGCAGGAGTTATTAGCGATTATCCTGGCCCTGCAACACTTTGCTGTCTACCTGCCCCCTTTTGGCCCTGTGATCAAGATTTATTCAGACCATCATCCCCTGCAGTTTTTGAACAAGTTTAAATTTAAGAACCAGCG
>NC_137006.1:37782544-38242544 GCF_032717465.1 Coenobita brevimanus | reverse complement strand
ATTTGTTTACTATTATTTATTTTCTTCCTGATATTTTTACTGCATATTTTTATTTTTGTTATTCTCACTGTTAATGAGACAATTAATTATTTTACACAGAAAACCAACCTATTAAAATCCTAACATCAACAAAACTAACAAGGAACTAGCTACCTTACACCAACGCCCAAAGATACCCATATCTAAACACAACTTAATAACTAAATAACCAAATCGTGCCATCAAAGCCAATGGGCAACACACCTCAAACAACAGAACACCATCGCCTGCAAAAATGTAAACGCTTTCTACTTTATTACACACCTGCAATCATCACCTGGTGTCTCTCAGTCGAGGAATAAGTATTAATATATGGGACATCAATTTATAAAAGACAACCAGATTAGTCGGGAACCAATCCATATACGTCAACTGTCGACCCAAATTATGGAAACTTAAATTAACAAATGCAATACATTTACATGTGTACAAAAAGTGAAACATCTAGCCCAACATAACACCATCGACTGTACGTGCCCAGTAACCCTATATTCCACGCTGTTTACACCAATCAACTGGCGACTGTCATGCGAGGCACGTGGTTTAAAATAGGGGACATGAAAATAAGAAACAGAACTGTCAGAAGCAGGAACTATTTCAAATCCGTCAACTATCAACCCCAATTAAAATATACAAAATATACATATTTACATTCGGTACAAACAATAACCAAAAACTAAAAAAGTCACAACACTGGTCAGTCCGGTGTCCCTCAAGAAATCCATCAACTTAGCAGTCATCACAAAATTTCTAAAACCCAAGATTTTGAAAAGGGTGAAAGGGACGTCTGCTGTGTCTCAGTAATTTATCAGTGAAGCACGTTCCCGAATATATCGCCGACAGCGAAGAATGATACGACTGATAGGTAACATGGACAATTGTCACAATGCGATGGAAACCGTTTCTTAATACATGGCAGTATGTGTGTGAGGTGTACTATTCATACGCCAGCTTCCCAGTACTCTTTCTTCCGGGCAGCTGGGACGATTGGGAAAATTCTGGTCACCAGGGATCGGTCTGCGTGCTGGAATATCTAGTCTGGCCCACTGACCTAGCCACAGAAATTTTATTCTTTCTTTCTGAGAGACTCGATCGTATATCACGAGGAACGTCACAAGTCTCCTCGAGTTCCAAAGTCGACGTTGCAAGTAAATCAGCCCGCTCATTGCCATAAATACAACACTGACCAGGCACCCTGATCAGTGTGAAGGACTTGTTGCACGAATACAATTATTTAATGATGAGGCCCTAGATCTGATGAGAATCAGTAATGCAAAAGGTATATGCCTGGAGAGGTTAATGAGAGTCTGAAATTATGATAAATGAGTCATGTTGAGACCTTAGAGCACAAGCATTGGCTTTGTCAATAGCCAAAACTTCAGAGGTAAACATCGGTGTACAAGAAGGCAATCAATACCTGAGGGCACATTCAGTCGATCACACACTAGCACTTGCACATTCACTCGATTAGGAGCCATCGATGTACAACTGGTGGGATTCCAAATGACGCCTGGTGATGTTACCGAACAAGTGGTGGACCTCGTCCTCTCGCACCTTGGTCTTCGATGCTGGGAGCCATGAAACATCAACAAAGAAGTTGGGTAACTCGCAAGGCAATATATAAAAAAAATCAACTTGTCACAGTCTGAGGTCAACACTAAGCTCCGGAGTCAGGAAGTGGAGGCTTACAGCATGTGGCCGACAAATCCCCCGGATGAGTTGGTGATGTTGATGCAGGGAAGTGGGGGGGGGGGGAGGTAAGGGCCACATTGCCTATATCACACTTCCGTGCAGTCCAGATCCATAGAACAGAAGGTGGTGATCTCGGCGAATAAGGAGGGGAGATACATTCGCTACCGCTTCCATACGAGCTACATATGCACACTTCAGGGCTCGAAGACACGTTCACAAACAATTATTCTGCAACACATCCAACCTTCGCAATGTGGCAGCGGATACCGATCCATACACCTGCGAGCCTTAGATTAGCTTAGATCTAATAATGGACACACCCTTAATGAAGATTTTCTGTCGGCTCCCCGAGAAGCTCCCGATCGGTATTTAAGGCCATTTAATGGTTTATCACAGTAATTACATTATTAACCTGAAATTTAAAGTCTAGTAGGTGACCGAAATGAAGGTCCCCCAATTTTCCTGAATTCTGGAAAGGTACCAGCTGATGATCTACGTCAGATTCAGGTTGGGGACTTTATGGATGGTAAAAACTACATGGCACACGTAGGGACGCAAAACTTAGAATCCCCACTGCAAGGCCGAGTGGTGAGCAGAATCAAGGACGCCTAGAGACTGTCTAACTGAAAATTATGCATTACGGGAGGAATGCCATATTGCACAAAGGTCAGGACAGAATGAATAGTTAAGATTCCTTGGCATGGAAGTTTATGAATATCATTGACCAAAATACTAAAAAAAAAAAAAGTAGGACTATGCACGCTGCCCTGGGGTATCCTGTTTTCTTGGATAAAAACATCCGATATTATGTTCTGGGGCAATATGACAGAAAGTTCTGTCCTTCAAGAAAAAAAAAAAAAACGAAATAAATATAGGCATATTACCTCTTAAAGCACGACCACAGAGCATCGGCAATATACCGTGTCGCTATGTCATGTCAAAGGCTTCATGAATGTCCAAGAACACCCCTATCATGAATTCTTTATTGGTAAATGCCAGAGAAATAGAATACTCCGAATTCATTAATTGATCTAGTATACTTCTGTATTTACGGAGGACACACTGTTAATCATTTGACAAAGTCGTCGACTCATATATATATATATATATATATATATATATATATATATATATATATATATATATATATATATATATATATATATATATTCCAAGACATTACATAGACGCAAGAGAATGAAATGATGCAGAATTTATAAGACTACCAGCCTGTTTGTGTACTGGTATGACGTGCACAAAGTGCCATGCGTTTGAGAACATTCGGGACGTCCAAAGCTCGCTGTGCAATGCTTACAGCTTAATCAGGTTGTCCTGACTAAGATGCTGGATCATACTGTATGTGATGGTATCTGGTCCAGGACTGTAGTCTTTAAGGGATTTTAGGGCAAAAAGTTCATTCATCGTACACTCTTGGTTGTCTGGAGAGTTTGTCTAATGTGGCAGAGTCTAATATTCATAGCTCAAATGTCCGTTTAAGGTCTTGGAAATGCTGGTCGTAATTCTCTAAACTACTCACATGAATGAAATTTTTGGCGCGAGATCGTCATAGATGGTACCATTCCCCTTTAGTGTGGTCACTGGCATGTAAGGGGGTTTTATTATTTGATACTTTAACATTGAATCAAACTTGAAACAAACGGGTATAGCGATTCACCGAGGACACAAAAGAACGCCAGGAGTCATGTTTAGCCTTTTTACCTGTTTTCCTTGCCTCAGCCCGTGCCTGTTTGAAAGTATTAAAGTTTTCCTCAGAAGGTTGATTGTCACAAATCCTGTGTCTCCTATTACGATTTCTTAACGCTTGTTGGCAATTCGACTTCCACCAATGAGTTTTATGCTTTATATAAATTAGGGAAGTCTCGGGAATAGCAGCCTCAGCCACTAATAAATTGGAATTAGTTAAATTTTGGACTTTTACGTCTATGGTCGCCCAGATACTGTATATCTGAATCGGTGATACTTAAGAACCCCCAGTCTGCTTCCTTAAAGCTAAATTTTGGAAGTGGAGGGTCCGAAAAATAGTTTCGTGTGTAGGAGGGGCAGATGAGTAAATGATCACTTCGTAAGGAGTCATCAGGATAGTCCCACGTGAAATCTTGTTGTATGCTTTGGGAAGTCGCAGATAAGTCTATGGCAGAAAAATAATTACCAGTACGATCATCCGCACGAATTGCTCTGCCATTGCTCAGAAGACAGAGGTCAGACTGTAGCATTAGGTCGGCTGCTTGCTCTGCACGACCATTAATCCTCAAGCTATCCCAGTGATGGTGATGAGCGTTAACGTCGCCCTAAACTAACTTAGTTCGAGAAAGGTGGTAAAAAGTGAACTTAAAGCATCACCATCGATGGGGCCATGTGGAGGACAGTAGAAAGAGCAAATAGACAGAGAATATGTTACTAAACTTTACTTTGCACACAACAGCCGCCAGAGGAGAATTTAGAATCAGTTCTGTTTGTTGGTGTGACATGGCATAAAATGTGGAGGATAAGGGTGATCCTCTAATTGCGTCTTCTACAAACAAGTAGTGTCTGACCTGTGGAAGGATAGCAAGAGTGATATACTGTGTAATTTATTCACAAGAATCCTACAATTCGACTGCAACACAGTGAAAGCTATATGTTTTAAGATTTGCTACGCAGGCCATTTTCTTTAGTCTTTTTATGCCGCCCGCCAACAGGCGAGCGACTACTTGGGGATCTAACCCGGTGCCAGCTGACTGAAACGTCCATAGCATCATCAATAACAAGGCTCCCCAGACTCCCCCCTGGAAGACTAACTCTTCTCTCCCTCGCTAGTGCAGGAGAAAGAAGCACATGAGGACATGCCTGTTTTGTAAGGGTGGTTAAATTAAGCGTATCAGAGTTGTAAAACTTCTGTTTAGGTCCTACTGACACAGAAGCAACAGTAGCCTGAAAGTGTTAAATATTAGCAGGGATATCACTAAGAGCTGGAATGGACAGGAGGCTGAGGTGAAGAGTCAGAACAAGTGACACACGTAACAGGCACAGGGTCAGTCTGAGTCTCAACAGAGCACATCACAGGACAGGACATCACCGCCGAAACACAGGAGGTATCTTGACGTGGGAGTTGCATGCAATGCCTTCACCTTCTTCCTAGCCTCATAATAGGAGATAATTTCTGTTGCTTTCGTAGTGCAGTCTTCTTTTTCCTCCTTCCACTAGAGGCAATTCCTCGATGAAGTAATCACCCTTACCGTGAAAACAACACACAATCCCGGATGTACGGTCATCCACATCATGACCTGTACCCGCACACTTTCCACACAGAGAGACAGTAGGCTGACAAGTTTTTGTACTGTGTACATAAATTTGACATTCGCAGCAGCCAACTGGGTGGGAACATAAGGCTTGGCATTAACACTTTCATATCCAACCTTAATACCCAGCAAGAGTAATTTTGCCGAAAGTTAACACAAGGGTGGCAGTCCTTGTTCATAAGCCTTCGAAAATCGAGCGATAAATCTGTCATGAACAACATTTTCCTGAGTATGTTCTGGTACGATGTCCTCCTCCTCCATTCCCATGAGTTCCCTGCCGGTAATAATACCCTTGCTGGAGTTCATGGCATGTGGGATCATCGGCTGGACGTCATAACAATGAAATTAACACAGTCTGAGCAAATTTTTAACCTGTGAAGTATTAACCGTCTTAATGAGGAGGTCACAATCAACACGTTCAACCTCACTCACACAGCCATCAATCACCTTCCTGATAATGAAAAGATTGAGACTGGCTAAAGACGCTGACCCTTGAGCATGAAAAAGTACACAAGAAGCATTATGCACATTGATATCTAACGGGGCTTGAGTCTAGGGACGGTTAGTTCGATAGTCAGTCGGTGTCACTGTCCGAGGGTTGTCAGAGCCACTTCCCCCCCTAAGGGAGAGAAAGGCAGGAGGAGGGTCGATAAAGTAACCACGATCCCCCTCTCGGGGGAGTGGGAAGAAAGAGAAAGACGAGCAAGGGATAATAAACCCCGAGTAGAACAAATACTCGTAAGCCTTAAATTACCCTATCAAACCCCAGAGCGATCAGTGGGGGAGGCCCTCCAGAGGTGAGCATGTAAAGGCGATCTAAGTGCAAAGGTAGACACACCTACAGTACCTAACTAACTGCGTGGGGAGGAGAATGAGCACTAGCCAACGTAGCCAGAAAGTACCCAAAGGATAAGCAAAAAACTAATGCAGGTGGAGCAGCCCCACATCAAGAGAAGGCAGCACACGAGCACACGTCAGCACTCTCCACGACCATGCAATAAAGTCTCTCTCCACAGTGGATGCAACAAAGGATTTAAGTAGCCAAGACTCGGGGCACCGGTGACAAAACAGCAACAGTAATGCTTATGAAACAATGTAATTGACATAATCTGGTTCCCCTCTCGTTAATAAGAATGCCTATGATGTTGCCAACATAAAAATTCCTTTGTTTTGGTTAAAATTATCAAACTTTTTAATACAGGCAAATTGTAGTAATCTTCTCTTGCATATATCATTGTTTTACATCCCAGTTTATCCTATGGTAAGTATCGAACTAATGCCAAATGGCTGCATTGCTCAGACTGAGATTTTAGTATGTTTATTCTCTCTCTCTCTCTCTCTCTCTCTCTCTCTCTGTTCCTCGAAATGTTTTTCCTAGGTACGACTGTTCACAGTCTTTACATGATATACGATAAACTTCAATCTTAAGCTCTCCCTGTTTGGACCTCCGTCGTTTTACCAAACCCCCAGTCATGGCTGAGACAGTTCTCACTACTTTTATTCCTATTTCATAGGGGAAAGAAAGAAACATTCTGTGACAGTTGCTGGGCAATACAATACGTTTGCTTAGCTTTACTGTACATTCTCCTTTCTGCTTAATTTCTGTTACGTTTCTCCTCCCTCTGAGGAAGAAATAGGGGGAGAAATTTAAGCCAGTAAAAGTCTTATAAATGTATCCATTCTCTTCTTGCAAATTGTTCTCCAAACATATCCTCAGAAGTCGAATACAAAAGCCTATGGAACACCCTGTTTAGTCTCCCTATCTTGCTGAAAAAAAAGTGTACAAAACATTTTTTGGTCGTTTTCCTAAAAACTTTGAACTTTGGCACATTCTCGTCATTGATTAAAAGTATATCTTGAAATGCCTATATTTGGTCATGTTCTAATCACAGTAAACAAGATTCTTTCCTCTGATGTGTGCAACCTATCTTTAAGAGCAACAAGATCTAATCTACGAGGTGCTATTATTAAAGTCATCTGCATATTTATACCGTGTTACTTCACTACGAACAATATTACTAAAACCATTAACTTCCAGACGTCTAGATACAAATTAGCTAGGACAGCACTTAGTGGTGAACCCACTGCCATCCCAGCTTTATGCCTGTAAAATCAGTCATTAAAAACACAGTAGCAAGACGACACACATATCTTACCAAATTCAATAAAATCCAGCACAGGAACAGGTGGTACATCATCATCACACAGAATATTGCATTAATCATCTGAAGCCTTCTCAGTAGGCACACTAATGAATAAGAGGACTATGTCAAAGCTGCCTTGTTGTTTTGCATACTCAGTTGCTTAATTAAATCACCAGAATGATTCATGCTACAACTATTATTTGTTGCAGATTCCTGTTAAATAGCTTTGGCTAAATCCACTGCTAATTTATGTAGCAAAGTGCCATCTCCTGAAACAATGGGGCGTAAAGTACACCTGTTTTATGCAGTTTTGGGAAACCGTAGATATTATGTACTTGTTTTTATACATACAGGCACAGCCAATGCTGAGTATACTATCAGGAATTGAAAATACTTGTGAATGATTGCTTTATGCGCCCAGTTCTCTTCTCTTAGACTGTCAAAAAATGACAAGGGTGCTGCGTGTAGTAACTGGTTGTCGCGTGGAACTGTGTGCTACACATATCGAGATATTTTCTGACTGGGAGGACATTGGATTCATACTGTGAATCTTAAGTGTGGCTATGTTGCAGCCAATGATGACGCATAAGGCATTGTTCTGTATGGCCTAAGGTGTTGTAGTGGGTGTTAGATAGGAAGGGAGCCCACGTTGGGGAGGCATAGCATGTCACCAATCTGAGTTTGCAAGGTAGGGAGAGTGTTTCTTTTTGTTGCCCAAATCTGTCCCTGCCAGTGCCCTCAGTGCACAGAGTCTGAGGGTGCATCGTCTCTTGATGTCTTGTATGTGTTTCGTGAAGGTAATTTCAGTGTCACATGTGATATGCCGTGCAAGGAGATTTCTAACTGTGAGAGTTAAATGAAAGACAATGACACAAGCAAAGAAACTTTACTCACAAAATCTCTATACAGCACATCAAAGAATTAGGTTCTTTTATATGAATAACAGCAGCACAGCAGGACTCTTCTAACCTGACTGGAGTCATTTACATAACTATTCAAACAAGATCAGTCAGACACTTCAGCTAATAGGGTACTAAACGGGAACAGTTACATTACTCGGTTGCTGTGTACAAGTTAAATACAAATTCTTAGCTTACGACTCGATGTCTTAGAGAACTTCTTACACTGTATTACTAAACCAAGAGAGGGACTTCGAGGAGGCTGGAGTCGAGAGAGACGAAGCACTTTGCCACCTCTAGCCACTCTTAATATATCCTAGCAGCCACGACTTTTTTTCCTCCATTGGCTTATCTGAGCAGGAATATAATATCTCTCCAATAATCTCTTCGAGAGGGTGGTCACACCAGGTTATTCAGCTGGGTTGGCTACTGCATACTGCATTTTTGGGTGGCGATAATCATCACTTGGGTTAGACTCCACCTCCTTTCTCTCTTGTAATTCGATGCGGGTTGACTTTCACCAACGTTGAGACGCCATGCTCCAAACTTGGTTGCAGCTGTGTCATCACAGGGGTCAGTCAAGATAAACTGTGGCCAAGATCAACATGCACATGGCTGGTTCCTCAGAAGAGAAGAACATTCACACGGTCAAAGGTAATGGCTTGACATAGTCAAATCCAAGCATAGTGACCAGGCAGTGGCCAGTCACACTTCCCTCCCTGAAGAAAGAAATTTTTATGGGGAAATTTCTGTACATCTCACAAGGTTACATCCTAGACAAACAGTCTGCCAAAATACTTCTTTTTCCTTTGACATGATGGACATCCAGGGCATACTCTTGGAGGTCTAGAGCCCAGTGGGTTAATCGTTGCTTCTTGTCTCTAAATCTCGCTAAGAATTTCAGGGAGTGGTGGTCGGTATACACAATAATTGTTGAACCTGAACGAACATACACTCAGAAATGTTCCAGGGCAATAATGGGTGCAAAGAGTTTCTTTTTAACAGAGGAGTATTTCTTCTGATCTACATTAATTTTTTTACTAAAGTAACAAACACACAGTTCAAGACAATGATCATTATCCTGTAACAGGACTGCACCGACACCGTCACTACCAGCATCAACAGCAAATATAAAAGGGTTACTGAAATTTAGGGCTCGGCTGACTAGAAAGAATGACCTGAACTTTTGAAAATACCTCTTCACATTATTCCATACATTTATATTTGACTCTTGTAACAAATCTGTGAGGGGAACTACAACATCAGAGAAATTTACGACAAACCTCCGATAGTAACCCACCATACCCAGGGATCTCTGCAATTCCCGTTTGCTCTTGGGTTCCATGAATTAACAACGACCTCCACTTTCCCATTAGGCAGACTTACTTTGCCCAGTTCTACCAAGTAGTGTAAGTACTGATCCTGGGTCTTTACAAAGTCACACTTCGCCAGGTGGATTGCTAAGTTAGCAGATGACAGTCTCTGCAGCAAGTTATCTTACTGGATCAGGTGTTCCTCCCAGGAGTTACTAAACATAATCAGATCATCCACGTATGTCACATCCCTCGATATCACTAATAGGTGTGTTCATTAGCCTCTGGAACGTGGCTGAAACATTTTTCACACAGAATGACACGACTTTGCAGTTGTAAGTATATGCGCCACCCACAAAACAGGACATTTCTTTGGTCCTCTCTGTAAGTAGGACTTGCCAATATCCCTTCAGAAAAATCAATTTTGGTAATAACCTTTGTTCTGCTTATATTGTCAATGCAGTCATCTTTTCTGGGAAGTGGGTAGGTGTCAGTCTTGGTGAGGGACTTTACCCTACTGTGGCCTAATCTATGCGAAAATGATAGGACCCTTTGGAATTTGGGTCTAAGGGTGCGTTCACAGAGAACGCGGGTTTACCCGCGCGGGTTACCGGCGCCGACCTGCACCAAGAATTAAACCATACAAATAAGTGGGGGTGTTCATAGAAGACGCGAGGTAGAGCGTGTCGGAGCAGGCAGCCTGCTTCAACCCGCTTTCCGGAATCCTCGGACCATTCTTTCCTGCTCAACCTACGCAGGTAGAGGTGGGTAGAGGTGTACTGACTGGAGAGCAAGATGGACGTTGAGCTCCTAATTGGCAAAGTATTTGAGCATTCACCATTATGGGACAAAAGGAGTAAGCTCCATGCAAAAAGAAATGTAACGGATAAACTGTGGGCTGAAATAAGCAGAGAATTAGATTGTGAAGGTAAGCAAAGTAGCATTTTATTGTGTGAATCTGGTCCTGATTATGTAGGTTGATAGTTGAAGCTTTACCACAAAAATATTCTGTTGACATTAGTGCAGTGGATTACAAAAGCAAGTGAAAGAAACAATCAACGTCGGGTTGGAGCTGGTTACCTGCTTCCTTTGTGAAAACCTACCCTCGCAGGTAACCAGCGAGGGTAGGAGTTCACAAAGGAAGCAGGTACCCAGCTCCGACCCGCGCGACGTTAAAGGGACGTTAAAGGGTTATGGGGACGTTAAAGGGACAAGGTCGCAGTCAGCTGTGATCTACCAGGCATACAGTGAAGATGTCAAGCTCGTCGTCTGATGAGTTCATGTTGTTTGACAGTGTTCACCCAAAGATAATAAGGAAAAAAATAACAACACATGAAACAAACTGCAAGAGAGAACAGCTTGGAGAATTTCACCATCTTTTCTGTGATCTTAAAAAGGAGTTATTAAAAAGGAGTTGTTTTAGTTATTCCCGCAAAAATTTGCGAGAATAACAAATAACCTTTCCATCACAAAATGTTTAAATTTCATTATCATTGTTTCCATACCGATCCTGAGTCCACAATGACCGATTCTGATAAAAAGGGCGAAAAAAAAAAAAATGATTTCTGCATATTACTGGTGCGTTGCGATCTCCACAATTTCGCGCCGTCGCCAGTCTGTACACCTCTACCCACCTCTACCCGCACGGGTTGAGCAGGGAAGAATGGTCCAAGGATTCCGGAAAGCGGGTTGAAGCAGGCTGCCTGCCCCGACACGCTCGACCGCGCTTCTTCTATGAACACCCCCACTTGTTTGTATGGTTTAATTCTTGGCGCAGGTCGGAGCCGGTAACCCGTGTGGGTAAACCCGCTTTCTCTGTGAATGCACCCTAAGGTGACTCAGGAGCACCACTCAGTTTGGTACAACTCGAGTAACCCCTGCTGTAGCATGTAGGTCAGCACCTGCTGGATAATGGACTGCTTTTGCGGACTTGCATGGTAGGGGGCTGCATCACAGGACAGGAGTATCCAACATCGACATCGTGCTGTGTTGCACATCAGTGCGGGGGTGTTCCGGAGCATCAGGATACTTACCAAGAAGGGCAGTAAGGTTAACACATTGTTAAGCTGTCAAGTGAGAGATAATCATTTAACTCCGTCCCCTCCTGCTGTTTCTCTTTCCAACTGGTAATTTGGTCCAGCGTCAAGGGGCAGCCCAATTCATCCACCGTCTCTGTAGCTGATACCACACATGCAGCACTAGGGGGTCCTGCATCCTCTTGCTCGTGATGCCGCTTCAGCATATTGCCATGGCATAACCTTCACGCCTTCCTCCGGTCTGGGGTCATAATTGCATAATTAACATCATATTCCCTCTTCCCTATTATATAAGGGCCTGAGAAACTTACTTGTAATGGCTGTCAACGAGCAAGGAGCAATACTAGCACTTCGTCTCCTAGGCGAAACACTCTATTTGTAGCCCGTTCGCTTTTATCATACAAGCTCTTTGACTTCATTGGAGAGGACTCAAAATTTGCCTTTGCCACTTCTAAACTCTTGGGTAGTCTTTCTTTTGAAACCCGAAACATATGTTAGCAGATTAACATGGCCACCATCACTGACCCATTGTTCCTTAAGCAGCTTTCTGGACCTATCACATCATGACCAAAAATCATCACAAATGGGCAATAGCGTAAAGACTCACTTGACGTCAGTCTGGTTGCAAACATCAGGAAGGGAAGATATTTGTCCCAATCCTTTTCATGAACAATACAGTATTTCTTTAACGTTTGTTTGAGGGTGAGGTGATATCTCTCCAGTGCTCCCTGACTCTGAGGATGGTAGAAACACTCAGAGAACTCAATTTCACATCCTGCAGAGTCAGTCAAAGCTGCAGAGTCTGGATCATACCTCTGCATCTCAACCAGTCCCAGACCTGCACTACTCTCTGGGGAGCCCTCAGCCTCAAAGTCAGTCATATGGGCAAAAAATATATCACCAAAATAAATATAATGTAGTACCCCATTATTATTAATATTATCATTGTCAAGGCAGGATTATGCTGTCATGACTGTAGTTATAACGCAGGCAGTGAACAGTGTATGGTATTCTACCTTTAGTTCTTTTCTCCTACCCTCGCTTGTGGGAATTTTTGATACAAAGGGAACTGCACTCAAGTGTCCTCTTGGTAAATCATTATTGAAAAGGAAAATGTCCCCTTTCACAGATAACTGGTTCATGATGTCAACACGTACTGGACCTGTAACTACTTCTGACTGGAGGTTCGCTTAACAATGGGACAAACACATAATCAGCTATTCCCTGTAGTAAAACAGACTGATCAAGCTCAGCTACATCTGTTATCCATTTCAACATAAGTGACTGTGAAGCACACATGTGTCTGAGTATAGCTTCTTCACCATCAACTGACACTAGTCCTTGAGAATTTAAACTAGCAAACTGGTTTTCTTGAAGGTAGTCATTTTTTTTACTTATTAAGGGAGGATGCTCTGATGGAATCTTAATACCACCTTCATTAAATCCTGTCGGCGCCACTATCTCAGTATCATTAATGTTCAGTGATAACTCTACAGGAGTCTGACCATCAACAACTGACTGCTCCACTCTGGCTTCAGACCCACTAAACACCTGTTAAGATTTATTTGACTACCATCGAGCTATCTATTTGTGGTTGTTCTCTTTCAGTAGTAGCAATCCTTCAAGTAGTTATCAGAGCATTCGATTTTGCTCTGCGACTTCCTCTCACCCTCTTCTAGCACTCGCCCTCCACATGACCCTTTCTGTTACAAAACTGACAAATCCTCGAACGTCTTACAATGTCCCCACTCTCTTTGATGGACATAACATGCTCTGGGTTTAGTTTTTCCAGCAGAGTCATCTTATTTAATCTGAACTGATTTGCAAATAGAAAGGTTTACAGAGTGTAATTGGTCTACTTTCCTATATTTACCGAATGAATGAAGCTTAGAATCATATTTTTAGATAATGCTGTAATTAATTATCTGCCATAACAGCTGCCTCAACCAGGTTATTCACTCCTTTCTCAACAGAGTAAGTGGCAACGTCCTTAGCAATATTCTTGGTGATGTTCTCCAAGATCATTCGATCTCTTAACCTACTGAAATCCTTGTCAGTTTTCTGAAAGTGCAACCAGTGAACAACTATATCTTGAAGTAGGCTACTCTAGCATATTTAACATGGGTCTAATCTTTTTGTTTGTAAGTGGTTCTAAGCATGAGCCTGTCAGCTTCTGGTACAAGTTCATAAGCCCATATCATAGCATCCTTTACCACCTCATAATCAGTACACTGGTCCCCTGATAAAGCAATAAAGAACTCCTGTGTCTCACCCTTAAGTGCGCTCTGCAGTGATATCGAACAAGAGTCCCTAGACCAGGAAAGCCTACTTGCCACCATCTCAAACATTTGGAAATATATAATGGTAACTTTCTCACTAAAGGGAGGAACTAAATTAATGATCTTGGCAACATGAAAATAGTCACTAGCAGAGGCACCACAAGGACTAGGTGAACCGTCAAACTACCTCAGTCTGTACTCAGAATCATGTTCAAGCAGTATCTATTGTCCTTGAAATAGTCCCATTTGCAACTGAATTTTGATTAATTGAAGTTGTTTCACTAAGTTAATAAATTAGTATTTAAGGTATTAACATCGAAATTCTGAGCAGAATTACTGTGAACAGATGGCTCTCGTTCCAAAGGCTAAAGAGTCTGATCATAATCAACACTTAACAGATGATTATTGTTTACTAAGCTCATAACCAGTTGAGGTATGATCTGTTTCAACGTCTTCACTCACCCTAAACATTGTGTCCTGAATCATGCTAAATAAATTAAGCTTAATAAAATTACTGGAAAATTTCGCTTGTTTTAGACCTAAGCAATCGACTCAATTCAGAGTAAGCTTTTCCACCTCAAACTGTCTAGTCTAAGTTTGCAAAAAGTGCTCTAGCATCATCAGAATTCATCATATAATTCAGTTCAAAGCAAAATCACTCACATATCCTGGCCGAAATTGTCATTTTAATTCTTTTATGGACCAAGCACGGAGATTTCGAACTCTAAGGTTAAATCAAAGGCAATGCCACTGAAACGAATAAATTATATTTAACTTACAAAATCTCCCCACAGCACATCCCAGAATTAGGTTTTTAAATACAGTAAACAGGTGCACAGTGAGACACTTCTAACCTCATTAGGATCATTTACAAGCCTGCTCAAGCTCAGTCAGAAACTTTAGCTAACATAGTATTAAATCGGAACAGTTACATTACTAGGCTGCTATGTATGTCAGATAAAAATTCTTACCTTACAACTCGATGTCTTAGAGTACTTCCTACACTGTATCACTAAATTAAGAGGAACTAAGAGGAGTCGAAGAAGAAGTGCTCTATCTCTAGCCACTCTCAATATATCCCAGCAGCCGCGCCTCTTTTTCTTCCACTGGCCTCTTTGAATAACAGTATAATATCTCTTTTCACTCATCTGTTGGAGAGGGTGGTCATACCAGTTTGTTCAGCTGGGGTTGGCTACTGCATTCATTGGGAGCGGTCGTTATCACTTAGGGTTCGGCTCTGCTTCCATTCTCTCCATGTACTTTGATGCGGCTGACTTATCATTGATGATACGCCGCGCCGTGCTCCAAACTGGGTCTCAGTTGTGTCAACACAGGGGTCAGCCGAGATAAGCTGTGGCTCAGATCAACATGCATATGGCTGTTTTCCCAACTTCACGCGGTCAGAGGTTAGTGGCTTCACATAGTTTAATCCCAGATTAGCGGCCAAGCAGCGGCCAGTCACACATGTTATTCTGAACGGAATTTCAAAGCGTTACATAATAAGGCAGGACTGGTGCACGACCCGAAATTCATCGATCCGAAATCAATCTTCAAATGACTGTCCAGATCTGACGGATTCTGGGGCCAAAGGAAATTAGAGAGCATAAAAACTTACGCAGAGAGGATAAGTGCAGTAGGCCGGTTGACTCATGCTACCTAGCTCCCGTGAGTGAGATTAAACTGCTAGAATAAGACAAGGATAGCAAAGAACAAGGCTCCGCCCACCAAATCTCCAGTGGAAACCGTCAGGAAAACAATGCGGAATTCCACACTGTATAAAAATACTGACGAGGAAAAATAGGAAAGGACAAAAGAAGAAAAGCAACAATCGTAGTGGAATCTAAAATGTAGAAAAATTAGTAATCAGAACAATTTTCATATAAAGTAAAACCCTATCTTGCCAAATGATTTTCTAGCTTATGCATCCAACTCTCCGGGGAAGGCGTTAACTAGATCGGAATGTATCATATTCGACTCATCCACTACTCTATTAACAAACAAATTCCTGCCTACTGTATTATTGCCTCAAGGTAATTCTTTATCCCTTGCTGTGGGTCTGGCGTAGATGAGGCTGCACAGCAATACTCATGTTAAAGTTATGAACGAGATCACTCTCCCCAGTGATTCAGATTTACGGATCACACAATGAATCAGTGTTTCGTAACCTTTAATAACGATAATGATATGGATTTTTCACCGTGCATCAAGCACAATGAAATAATAAATACACAACGTTTTACGGAATTTTATAATATGAATGTATTAATATATGAAAACAGAATCAATTATGTTAGATCATTCACAAGTGTGATTAATTAGGTCATCCTATACCGTGGAAAAAAAAATCACCCCCTCTCGTGTTGGGTATCACAGAGCTAAGAGACTATGATGTAATGAGATTGCCTGATACTGAAGCCTTGAAATGTCTAAGAAGTCCTACTTTCTCGTTAATGTCATCACTATCATTAAAATTGTGGAATGTGGTCAATAGTTTTCATATCACATCTGTTATCAAAACACACCTTATGACATGCCACTAATCTTGAAAAGATGGCTAAAGCTTGCACGACCAATATTAGGTAATTTAGAAGCAGTGCAGTTGTGAATGAGGTGATATACCATGGAAATGTGAAATCACAAATAAAGATGCCAGAGGAGGCTTTGTGTGTCTGTTAATGGCAGGAGTCTAATTCGATCATCAGTGAAGGCCGTCTTTGCCAGTTACATTTGTAGAAATGTGATAGATATTATTAATATATAAATATTGTTATATAAACTGTTTCCTATTATGTGTAACCTTGAATCACTATCACTTTGTGGTTAATTATATGAAATCGATGGTGGTTAAAAGTCCCATATGGGTGCCAGATAGTATTATGTGTTTTAATAATTTAATCAAAGATAAGTGAGAACTAAAGCTTATCAGTGGAACTTATTAGCTTCAACGCAGTGTCCACCACCTCCACTGAGTCATTATCTCAGAGAAGCACCGATTCTTGAAAATTGTTGACGTATTCAGCAAATCATAAACCTTAGCAAGTTGCATGAATTAGTTTGGCTTACTGCAATGAGGCTAGCAATTTCTTTGATCTCATTAATTTTCTAATTATATTATCACGAGAAGAGACACGTGTGCCGCAAGACGGTGTAAGATGCATTTAACAATGCGATCATATATGTGTATTGCCTTGCACAATGTTACAGAACATGTTATTTTTTACGGCGTTTGGACATGTGGAGAGAATGGAGAATGAAATACTGACTAAGAGGGTGTATGTAGGTGAGGAGGAGGGAGGGAGAGGGAGGGATAGACCGAGGATGAGGTGGGGGGATGGAGTTGAGAGGTATACAAGGGAGGGGGGAGTGACTTGGGGAGAGGGTAGTCAAATGGTGGGTGACAGAGCGACTTGGAGGCTTTTTTTCTGCGGCCACCCTTTGCGGGATCAGGGCGTCGGACTATAGATAGATAGATAGATAGACATTATGTATATGTTTAAAACTGCTAATAATTGAAAGATAATCATTCGGGAGTCGAATGCTAATCGCCCTCCAGAATATGCTGTTGGCCAAGTCCAAGATTTAGGGCATATCTTGATACCCTGAAAGTTTCAGTTAATAGCTCAAGCCGTTCATGAGATGTAGTGGTGCCAAAGGAGAGTGATAAAAGCTAGTTGACCTTTGGCAGCCATTTTGGTGACCTTGACCTTGACCCCGAGTGCTCATTTTCGAACTCTGCCAAGATTTTCGCCATCTTGATACCCTGAAGGTTCCACGATGATAGCTCAAGTCATTCGTGAGATATAATGGTGCTAAAGGCAGGCAATAAGAATTAGTTGACCTTTGGCAGCCATTTTGGTGACCTTGGCCTTGACCCTGAGTGCCCGTTATCGAACTCGGCCAAGAGCTTGGCTATAACTTGATGCCCTGAAGGGTTCATGTTGATGACTCAAGCCATTCATGGGGACACACGCACGCACGGACGCACGCGCGCGAACACACACACACACACACACACACACACACACACACACACAGAAAAAAAAAAAAAAACATTATCGATCCGCCTTCTAAAGGCGGGCGATAACGATATAACATTGAAAAGTATGGTGAAATTATAACCTTTATTAAGGGGTATGTAAATAATACTTAGTACACATGCAATGCCCACAATATTATTAATAGGAATATACAAGAAAAACTGTTTAATTCCCAATGACATAAATAATATATTACAGGTATTCACATGTGTGCAGTAGGTCTGCCTGATATCTGGCAATCCATCGCTTTTGTTATATGTAAACCTTTTGAGTCCAAGACCACTGTCAAACATTCCTGTAGATGTGAAGATTTGTGAAATCATCTACAGTTCTACACCAACTAACATATGAAGGGTGGGAGTCGACAAATCTTTGAGGTAACTTGCGTGAAATGTAAAATTCCAGTACCATTATTGATTCGTCCACCCACCGGTATTTGATAATATATCCTGTAATCCGTTTGGAAAGGAAGCCATGTCGTTATAAACAGAGTGCGGGTTTCTGTGGAAGAGCTCCCATTCATCTTCAGTACGCTCGAGCAGGTGCACCGAGGACAGTTCCCGACCTGACTCCCAGGCATTAATATGTTGCTCGATACATTTTCAGTCGGGTTAAGGTCGCACCCTTTGCTCGGCCAGTTGAGGAGGAGGATATCTCGCTGCTCGTCAAATCATCTGATAATTCTTGCTGTGTGGATGGGGGAGTTATCATGCAAACATAATACATATAATAATAATAATTTATCCCTTCCGTCCGGGGACGTCTATTTGTCAACATTTTACTATTTTACTCGAGTTAATGTCAAAGTCTAAGTAATATCTTTACTTGTAGTGATGATGTTATGCAACCATCTATAATATGTATTATTTTTTCCTAAATCCTAGCCAAAGATTAAGAAACACTTAAAAATATTATATACATCTTGTGTACTACAGTGCAATTTTTAACTAGATCGTGTATGTTGAACAGACTGTTGCATTAATAGAGTAGTTTAATCAATATTCACCAAATACAGCGTAATTCATCAATTATACCTGCATGAATGTAAACGGTTCGTCGTCTAGGAGAAGGCGCACGGAGGGAACCATGACTTCTTCCATTATTTCCTAATACTGGTCAGCAATAACTCGTACTATGATTTCCTTCAGCTCACCCACTCCATGCAGATGGATCCACCTCCATACTTTACACGTGACGTGTCCGCTTTTTGCCACATAATATTTATGTGGCTGATACCGTGTGTTGTTTGGGCGCTAGCAGTGCAGACTGCCATGAGCAGTAGATGAAAAGATGTTTTTATCCGAAAAAAACACGCCCCACTTCCTTTAGATCCATTCGCACATGCTGTTGTGCAAATTCCAGGAGTGCTTGTCGATGCCGATCGTTTAATATTTCTTTAATACCTGGAGATCTGTGGTGCACCCGGGCTTCGTACAGCCTGTTGCGGAATGTTCCGGCTAAAACATCAATTCCCAAGCTGTCTCTCATCGCAGCTGTATTTATCAATGGGGATCGTCTAACTGCCTCAAGGATTTGTCTCTCCTCATCTGGGGTAGTTTTCCTGGGTCCGCCATGCCTGAGTTGATCACGTAGATCCCCCGATTCTTCGCATCTCCTCCACCAAAGTCTGACAGTGGGTTTGGACACTCCATGTTCTCTTGCAATGACACCGATAGTCATGCCAGACTGCTTAAAGCCGACAATTCTCGCCCTTAAGGACAACCTTTCCTCCTGGTGATCCATACTAGAGTTGTCTTACTGACTGTGATTCTAGGGAATAAAGACTTGAAATTTCGACACGAACCCTGTCTATAACTCGTTCGCGGGGTTGGAGGTTCATTGATGCTAACCCAGTCCGTTCGTAAGGCTTATCTCGGAATTACTTGAGACTGTGTAAAGACATATTGGGATATACAAAGCTTATGATGACGGAATATGAAAGATTTTCTTAGCATACGTTCATCGCTTTTTTCAATGTTGCTTGCATGACACATGGGGCGTTTTGATGACAGGTGTCTGTAGTATAAAAACTATTGACCACATTCCACAGTTTTAATGATAGCAATGACATTAACGAGAAAGTAGGACTTCTTAGACATTTCAAGGCTTCAGTATCAGGTAATCTCATTACATCACAGTCTCTTAGCTCTGTGATACCCAACACGATTTTTTTTTTTTTTCCCCACGGTATAGGATGAAGACCGAGTTTCACACCTGTAACTGATGTAATTAAATTGATACTATATTGATATAGTCATACATTCATATTATAAAATTCCGTAAAACGATTCTTATTTATTATTTCATAGTTTATGATGCAGGGCGGAAAATCCACATATCATTATAGTTATTGAAGATTATGAAACACTGATTCATTGTGTGATCCGTAAATTTGAATCACTGGGGAGAGTGATCTCATTCATAAGCTTAACTCGAATATTGCTGTGCAGCCTCATCTACACCAGACCAACAACAGGGGGTAAAGAATTACTTTGAGGCAATAGCACCTCTTTACTAACACAGAATTATACTCGTATCTAGTTTTTGAGACCAACAGTTCGATTTCTGTCCAAAATGCTAACTTAAAGTATTTTACTAGTATTACCCTTCTTTATTCCTTGCATTCACTTAAACCTGAATTAATACCCTGTTACTCCACGCCTTTCTAATGTGTGCAGATTTCATGTTTTCAGCCTGTTTTCATATGAAAGGTTCCAAATATCATGTATTGTTCTGTCATTCTTTTCTGTACAGTTTCTAAGAGAAAAGCTTTACTTTGTTTCTTTTACCTTAACAGGAGTTTGCCTTTCCCAGTTTATTTCACGTGCCGCATTGGCAGAAAATTACAATGTCATTGTTTTGCATCGTTTTCATAGCACTTCTTGATGATCAGCATCATGTTCTAGTCATGATATCGCGTTACAGCTAATTTCTAGATGAAAAATTGTAATTTTTGGCCAAGTAAGAGTAAATAAAGTATAATATCTCCGGTGCAAGCATCAAATCTCTCTATTTTACAACAAAATATTTCCCAGTTTCTCTGAGAGTTGGATCACAGAACAGACAGTGTGTCTTTGGACGCTTGACCATCACAAATAAAAACTATCCGCATGGGAGTTGTCACTGAACCTTAGGTAACTGCATGGAAGGACAAAAAAAAAAAAAAATAAATAAATAAATAAATTTTGCCTTTAAAGAGATTCTCTAAGTCTTCAGTGAACTGATTTTTCAGATTTTTGTGTTTAGGGCACGTTTTACGATTTTTATGTAAATTTCGTCACTAACGCAGTTTTCCTAAGCTGATGCCAAATTTGATTTTTTTTTTTTTGGGGGGGGGGGAATTAGTTTTTAAAAAATTGGGCTGGGTTAGGTTTGTTAGGTTAGTTAATAATGATAATTAGGTTAGTTGACAGTAACAAATAATATTTAAGTATAACTTTATTTCGCAACAACAAAATGCCAGTGTTTGTTTAACGTTTAAACCCACAAATGCAGTGCAAAATCTTCTTGAATAGGTCTGTATTTTCGTTTCTTGGATCTTTTGTCTGGCGCACTTTCTCCCATTTTTATGTAAATTTCGTCACTAATAGTCTTTTTTTTATCATCATCATCATCATTCCGACCTCCTTTCCCACCCTAGGGCAGGGTGAGGAGTAGCAATGTCCAGACAGCCCAAATTTGCCCAATCATTCATGCCCCCGGAATCCTGGCTCTATCGGATACGCCAAAAACGTTCACCACGTTCTGTAGCTTCACATAAACGTATCCGATTAAGTCAATCCGGACGCTGCCACGTTAAAAAGGGGTGCCAAAATGGTTTCGAGAGAAAACAGCCCAAGTTGAAAACGGCCTTCACCAAAACGGCCCCACTTAAACCAAATCGGCTCCACCCTATGACAAAAACGGCCCACCCTATGATCAAAACGGCGCCACCCTATGACCTCTCCCTGTATTCGTATTTTGTGCATACTGCAGTGTTGCCACTTAAACTAAAACCTAATCTAACCTAACTTAATAATAGCAGTTCATATCTGTGAGATCAAATTGGCCCTGTGGTATGAACTTGTCAATGAGGGGGCATCTATATGAAAATCTGCTGTAGAAGAGTTGTAAATTTAGGTCACAGGGTGGGGCCGTTTTGGTCATAGGGTGGGGCCATTTTGGTCATAGGGTGGGGCCGTTTTGGTCTGAGTGGGGCCGTTTTGGTGAAGGCCGTTTTCAACTGGGGCCGTTTTCTCCTGCTTCAGCCAAAATCCCTGATCATGCACTACTCCTCACAACATTCATCCAGCCAGCTCGATCTTTTGTCAGTTCCCTAGCCTTACCTACTTCCAAACCTCTCTTCCTCACACACTCATCCACCATATCTCTCCAGCTTCTCCTTGGCCTACCTCGCCTCCTCCCTTCTTCAGATTCACTCAGATATACCTTTTTCACCACTCTATTGTTGTCCATTCTCTTCACTTGACCATACCATGTCAGTACACTCTCTTCGATTCTGGTGTCCACCGACTTCCTCACTCCACAACCTTCACGAATCACATTATTTCGTATCCTATACACCCCCTGTACTCCATATACAGTCTTCAGCAGCCCCATCTCCACTGCTCTTACTCTTGACTTTTCATTTTCATGCCACACCATATTTTCATATCCATATTTTAAAGTTGGCACTAACACTCCCCCATGTAAGCCTCGTGCAGCTGCAGCACTCAAGCCTCTGTCTCTTATGAAGGCCTTCATTGTGTCAGTCTACTTTTAATTTATATTGCAGATTTTCCTCTCTTTTCTATCACTGTACCCAGGTATTTGAATTCTCTCACAAATTCCAGTCTCTCTCCATTCACTGTAACATCACACTGGGAGTCACCTTCTCTCTCAATAACCATCACTTTACTCTTTTCTACATTTACACTCAAGGCACGACGCTCACAGACATCAGCAAAACTCTGCACTAGCCTATTAAGTTCTTGCCCGGTGCTTGCAAACAGTACTGCATCATCAGCATACAACAAATTTGTGATATTCCATCCATCACCATTCACTACCAGAGCCATCCCTCTCTCCATTCCTCGTGTTTTTACTTCTCTCATCGCCCCATCCATATAACTATATTGAACAACCATGGGGACATCACAGAAGCTTGTCACACGCCCACACCGATCGTGGACCGTTCACTTAGATGCCCATTAACCCTTACACATGCTGCACTACCATCATAAAAACTCTTGACAGCACCTAGCAGCTTACCATCTACATCAGTGGTTCCCAACCTTTTTCGGCCTGTTACCCATTTTAAATGGTACATCAAGTCTGGTACCCCAATTCGTGTGTGTGGTGTGTATCTATCTGTCTGTCTGTCTGTCTGTCTGTCTGTCTGTCTCTCTCTCTCTCTCTCTATACAATTCGTGTGTGTGTGGTGATACATACACACACACACACACACACATATATATATATATATATATATATATATATATATATATATATATATATAGATAGATAGATAGATACCGTATATCTCTTACACAGCAGATATTGTAATAGTTACCTCACAGGTTTACTATTCCACACCTCTGGTTGTAACAGTAACAGCTACTATACTGCACAATACAATTACCTGCTGTTCACGAAGAAACTGACAGTTTGAGGCAGGCTCAGGTGAGTCCATATAGAAGGCACCTTCTTCAAAATGGTTGATCTTAAACGTCTTGCCAAAGATTTGAATCATGTAACACCGAATAACTGGATGAAAGCAGTGCAACATGCTGAACAACAGCAAGAAGAAGATTCACAGCAAAGCTCGGAGGATGAATTGTCTGATTAAAGATCAGAGAGGACTTATGCCTACTGGGGAAACCTCTATAAAAAAAACGCGCCAAGACTTTTACCTCAGTGGTGGTGTGGAAAAAAGGTCAAAACAATATAGAAGAAAACAAAACTTATAAATATATAAAAACTTTCTCAATCAACTGAGAGAGAGAGAGAGAGAGAGAGAGAGAGAGAGAGAGAGAGAGAGAGAGAAAGGAGGTTTGGCAGAGCTGTAGAGAGGGAAATCCCCGCGCGGGCCCCACCCAAACGGACTTCATATTTGAGTCTGACCATAAACACGTACTGGACGCGTCATTCTCAGGGTTGCTGAGTGGCTGGTTATGTCGTGAAGCATACCTGTTAGACACTCACGGCCTGCCACACACGTAGCTGTACTTTTCAAATTATTGTAAGTAATAGTTTTTAATAATTACTGTTATTAATTTTAATGATTAATTACTAGGTTTACAATGAGTCGGTGTATGTTTCCTGAAATATATCTCCGGTGATTTATATATTATATACATTATACAATATCCTGCCGCCAACCGTCGCATTGTTTTCTCGGTTCCTTGAATTCCTTGACTTTTGTTTTTGTCACCCCACCCATTACCACACAAAAACTGCCATATTACCCCTGGGGGGGTAATTTACCCCTAGGTTGGGAACCACTGATCTACACCGTACATGCAAAACTTTCCACAATCCCTCTCTGTCTACTTTGTTGTATGCTTTTTCCAGATTCATGAATGCCATAAACACCTTATGGTCCTTCTCACAAGCCTTCTCCGCTATGTCTCACTGCAAATATTTGATCCACACATCCAATGCCACTCCCAAAGCCACCCTGTTCATCACTCACTAGGACTTCTGATATCTCTCTTACATTCTCTATAATACTTCTTCCATATACCTTCCTTACTAAGCTCAATAAACTTATGCCATGATATTTCTTGCACTCACTTCGCTCACCTTTATTTTTGTACAGGGGTATAATCACAGCCTTTTTCCACTCTGCAGACACAGTTTCACTCATCCATGCTTTCTTACACATCTCCAACAGGCACTTCATTCCACTCTTTCCACTACACTTAAGCATCTCTGCATGCACCTCATCAACCCCAGCTGCTTCCCCATTTTTCAGCCGCTTCACAGCACTCTTCACCTGTGCGAGTGTCACGTTTCCTGGCACCGCATTCCTTCTCTGCACACCCCCAAAATCAATCATGTTTACAGCCGTGGTGCTCTCTCTATTCCCATTCATCAGGCTTTCTAAATATTCTTTCCATCTGGCCCTTACTTCATCTCCGTGGGTTAATAATCTACCTCCTGCATCCTTCACACCATCACATTTCTTTCCGCTTTCACTTCTACATTTCCGCACCTCTTTCCAGAATAACTTCCTATCTTCAGAGTAGTTCGCATAAATTTTTCTTCCTAGATCCTCATTTACTTCCTTTTTCCTCTTCACTAGTCTCTTTCCGTGCTTGTTGCTCTCAGTATATTCAGCTTTTATTTCAACTGAACCCCTATCCTGTAACCACTTTAGCCACCTCTTCCTCTTTTCCTCCACCACTCTCTTAACCTCTTCATCCCACCATGCCGTACCTTTCTTCTTTGTTGTTACTCTTGCCACACCACACACCACTTTAGCATTCCAAACTAAGCAATCCCTATATGCATTCCACAGGCTGTCCAGATCCATTTCATTCCAGTTCTTTGATTCTAACGCCTCCTCTACTTTGGTCCTGTAATCATCTGCCATTTCTTTGATCCTCAGCGTCTAAACTTTGAGTCTTTCTCCGTGACTGCTCCTCTCTCTCCTGATCCACCTCACTCCTCTCAGCTTGATCTTGCATACCACAATCATATGATCTGACATAATGAAATAAATGTTAAATTTAAATATTATTTGTTAGTTGTTAACTAAACTAATTGTTGTTATTACCTAACCTAACCTACCTTTTTGAAAAATAATTTCTCCCAAAAGGTAAATTCAAATTTGGAATTGGCTTTAAAACTTGTATTAGCCAAGAAAGTTACATAATAAAAGGAGAACGTGCACCAAACACAAAAGATCCGATCTTTCAACTGATCTTTTATGATGTCATAAATTGTCATGTGAACAGGTTTGTCTCTTAGTCTTAATGGGAGTTTTGAGACTTGGAAGCTTGATACTTTGTTGGAAACTTGAGAGAATTTAATTTTTATGGCAAACCAACACAGTCCTGTCCATCTTAATGTATGCACATATTTGGTATACAAGTCCATTGCTATCTGATTCGCAGGTATTGGCTTCTCAGGAATCAGGATGTATTTCAGTATTCTCAGTATCCCAGTTTTTTGTATTGGTTTAGTGTTCTCATAAAAAAAAATACTCATCTGGGTAGGTTCCATTTCGGCTCCTATCATAAATACAAATAAAATATGTGTAAGTGTTACATATATTAAGTCTACCACATTGGCCTCATCTCTGATCTGTTTAGGGAATGGTATACAGTTTCAAAATGAGCTTATCCTCTGGGCTTTTGAACACCTGAAACTTACCTTTCTAGGAATTCCTATGTAAGAATTTTCCACAGTAATCTGACCCTAATAAAACAGGTGAATTTTGGCACACCTTATGGCTGCTGGGTAGGCTACACCAGGAAATTATCGATCTTTGTCCCGCTTTTAAGCTTCAACGGAGCGTTGGATATCAGTGAGTGAGTAGAGAAAAGACAGTACATCCTTCAGCACCAAATACAAGGCTGACTAGTAAACTACACCATTCACATAACAAATTTCAGGCAATGCTGGTTCGTCCACATCTTCACGCTCACCTACTACGTGGACATTACTAGATTCTTGCGTTAACAAAATCATCCACCGTTTTATCGCCGACCGTTTCATCTCGGCGCGACGTAATACATCATCAGAAATGGTAGCCAGGTGAGGTAGTCACGAACGAGCCAACTTCCGCGCAACTGCTAAAGGAGGTCTCTCTCTCAGAGGTTTTGCTAGAGTTAGTGTTACACTATGTTGAGGAACACCTTTCTGACAGGTGACCTCTGGCAAGGCAGAAAAACATTACCGTACTAATTTATCTGACTACTAACCGTACAGGGGATGGATATGCCATAGCACATCCGTGTTGTCCATTTTGTATTCATAGGATTTGAGTGTGCAAGTATATGATTTTGGGATAATGTTACAGGGTCAGTAGTGTGACCAATGGAGAACAGTTGGACGTGTCTACTTAATATGGTGATTTGATTACAAAGAGCAATATTGTGAATTTGAAACCGAACCACTGTCACTAAGGTGTAGAGAAATTGTATGGAAATTATGAGCATCAAATTTCGCATCATTCTATCAGGATGGCATTACACAGGATGTCACAGGTTCCAGTTCCAGGCGTCCACGCTTTTGCCTCCTCAAGACCGAGTACGCCATATAAGCATTATTCTTGCTATACCTACACGATTTTATTCAGTTTAGGAGAGCAAGCAGTGAAAGGGGTAACGAAACAATAAACCATTATCCCACGCTTCTAGTACAAAAATTATTCATACCCGTATGCTTGAAATAATGGTATGGCAGGAGCAGGAATAAAACATATTACGCCCTCAGACTGAGGGGGTTAAACAGGGTCTGCCGCATCTAAATGTGAAGAAGCTGTGAAGATTGCTGAGAAATTGTATTACTTTCATAGTCAGAGCAACTCTAGTATTTAAATCCAGCCCACGCCGAATGATTTTATACAACTCAAGAGTGATTCTGAGGAGTCTGTGTTAATTCATTCACCATTAACCACATCGTGATCGGGATCGCTGTAGTATTCAACTGCAGTTAACACCAAACGATTATTATTCACGTGAGTCAGGGTGCCAGGTTACGGTCGGAAAAATCAATCACCCAATCAGTCACGTGAGTCAGTCACAGGAAACTACGTGTTAATACTGTGAATGTGAAGACAAAAGAACCAAATCCTTCAGCTGGACGACATTTTTTTTCATCCTTACTACCTACTGATAAATCAATGCAGTTTAAGATAGACTTTAAGAGTTGGGATCAGATACAGCTTCCATGAACCCCTTCACTACTTTGTTTTTCTTTATAAAATCGCATGATGGCAGCATAATTTAAGGTAAATTACGCCATCTTATGGACAGGAGTAAGTGGTGGACTGGTTACTGTTTTCAGGTGAATTGGTTGCAGCATATTTAGTCGTCCTACTAATGTCATTACATGCTGCTTTAATGGCATGAGCTGATTATGCCATATCAGTAGTGACAGTAACAACTGATTCTGACAAATCGGTAGTGACAGTATAGCAAACCGCTGGCAGCTGACTGTCACATAAGTAGTAATAATAACAGTTGCCTCTGGCGCATCTGTTTTGCCAATAACAGCTGCGTCTATCATGTCAGTAGTATCTGCAGTTCACTTAGCTCGTTCATAAGAACAATTGTGGAAGCTAACTTAGCATACAATGAAAAGTGTGCGTCTGCCATGGTAGCACTGTGTGTGGGAGAGTAATTCCACGATGAAGGTCAAAGTAGCAATAAGCCAGGCCAGGACGAGGATGTAGAAGACAGACTGGGGATGGTGGAGAGAGAGAGGCACTTCACCAGAGGGTCCACCTGCCCTCTTGTCAACACATGTACCCATCATTCCTCCCGCTGTTCTTCTTAACTCAACCTGCCAACAAAATATGTCTGTGTGTGTATATATATATATATATATATATATATATATATATATATATATATATATATATATATATATATAGAGAGAGAGAGAGAGAGAGAGAGAGAGAGAGAGAGAGAGAGAGAGAAATACTCACATATACAGTATATATATATATATATATATATATATATATATATATATATATATATATATATATATATATATATATATATATATATATAACATACATATGTATATAATAATTTTTTTTAATAACAGAACGAACGAAGGAAAAGCAAATGAATGAAAAAAAAAAAATCCTTACACCAGATTACTGGTGTCCTCTGTTCATAAAATATCTGTAATAGATACTCCTGAACAGCTGTGGGTTGAAATTTGGAGGGAATTAACTCTGGGGAAGCGAGTTCCACAAAGATGCAGTTCGGGGAATGAAAGAATTCTGATAGGCAGAAGTTCTGCAATATGTCTGAGTGACATTCCAGTCATGAGCACTACCAGATGCTCGTGTAGCACGAGGGAAGGCATGGAGAGGTGGCACCATGGACGCAACTTCGTCTGAGCATTTGCCATAAAAACATCTGTAAAATAATGCAAGGGAGGCAACATTCCTTCTTACTTGTAGGGGAGGTAGTTTATTTGTAATGGCAGGGTTGTTAATAATTCTAACAGCTTTGTTCTGAAGTTTGTCTAGTTGTTTTAATGCAACCTCTCCACATCCATTCTACAAGGGTGAGCAATATTCAAGCTGAGAGCGCACATGAGTCTTATAAATTACAGCTAACTGCTCATCAGGGAAGAAGTTACGGACTCTGTACAATAATCCAAGTTTTTTTTAGGCGGTTTTAACAAGTGATCTAACATGAGAGGTCCAGCTGAGGGCGTTGAGTGAGACGCCGAGAATTTCAGTACTTCTGGAGATGGGAATATTAGTAGCACTGAAGGTAATGTACGAATCTGGCAATGTCTGTCTATTAATAAATAGTATATATTTAGTTTTACTAGCATTAAATGAGACAAGGTTGTTTTGTCCCCATTCGCTGATCGTAGATAGGTCTTGATTTATGGAGATGGCTGTACTGAGTTGAGAGGTAGAGATATTAGACTTTGTAAATGGGTGTCTGAGTGTGAATGAACTATGTAGTGTTGAGTCATCTGCATATGAGTGGATGGGATTGTGGGTGGCAAGTAAGAGATTAATATGAACCAGGAATAAGGTTGGTGCCAGAACTGACCCCTGCAGCACGCCGGCGTTAATTGAGTGAAAATTGGAATATACATCATCTACTTTTACTCTTATTTTCCTGTCACTAAGATGTGAAGAAATGAAAGGAACAAAAGACGTTAGTCCATAGCAAGGGAGTTTGGACAGCAGGGAACGGTGCCATACTCTGTCGGAAGCTTTAGAAATATCAAGAGCTACTGCATGAGTTTCTCCATGTAGATCAATTGATTCACGGATGGTTTGAGTTAGGAGATTGAGTATGTCAATGGTGGATCTTTCATGGCGAAAACCATGTTATCTATCACTAATTAAGTTCTTGGATTCAAGATGTTTAACAATGTGCTTATTAATTAAAGTTTCAAATACTTTACCAAGGGAAGATGTGACAGCTATTGGTCTGTAATCAGAGGGTCAGAGGAACTTCCTTTCTTCGTTATTGGGTGGATATTGGCTTCTTTCCATGAAATTGGGAATAAAGAAGTACGTATGTATAGTCTGAATAATTTAGCTAGAACAGAGGCAAGCTCAGGGGAACACTTTTTTCAAAACAGTTGGCGGAATTCCATTTTTTTTTTTTTTTAATGCAAGGAAGAAGGAACCAAAGGCCATGAGCCCACAGTAACAGTTCCCTCCAAGAGAAAAACAAAATACAACAGAGAGCCAAATTCAAGATCCGATCATTTTGAGATGCCTGGACACACTGCGTTTGAAAGACTGGAGATCATAGGCAGCAGGAAATACAGACAGAGGGAGACAGTTCCAGATCTGACCTGTTGCATAAATGAAAGACTGGGAGTAACGGTTAACTCTTGCATTAGAGAGTTGGACAGAAAAGGGATGAGAATTTGCTGCCAGACGGGTGCTACGCACCCGTCGTAGAGGTGGAGTAATGCAAGCAGACAGTTCAGAGGAGCAGTGACCATTAAAGTAGCGATAGAAAAGAGATAAAGATGCAACAGAGCGGCAAAGAGACAGAGGTTGAAGGGAGTCAGTAAGAGGAGGAGAGTTAATGAGACGAAAAGCCTTTGACTCCACCCTATTGAGAGGAGCTGTATGTGGGGAGCCTCCCCACACATGAGAGTTGTACTCCACACAGGGGCAGATAAAACCCCTGTATAGAGTCAACAATTGTGCAGGGGTAAAGAAAGAGCGGAGTCGGCTTAGCACACCCAATCTCTTGGAAGCAGATTTTACAAGAGATGTAATATGATCTTTCCAAGATAAGTCCCGAGTAAATGAAACCCTAAGCATGTTCAAGGATGATGCAGGATTAAGTTGAATACTATTAAACATCAGTGGGTATACCTGTGGAAGATTTTGTCAGGTTGATAGGTGTAAGAACTGAGTCTTAGATGCATTAAAGACAACCATATTATTTTTACCCCAGTCAGAGATACAAGCCAAGTCAGACGTTAGGTGTGCCATAGCCTCATCCCTTGTTTGTTGAAGTAACTGTTGAGATGGGCGTTGCGGGAACCGAATGGAAAGGTGAAGGGTGGAGTCATCAGCGTATGAGTGGATAGGGTTAGATGTACAGCTTAGAAGATCATTGATGAATAAAAGGAAGAGAGTTGGTGATAGGACAGAGCCCTGAGGAACACCACTGTTGACAGATCTAGGAGAAGAACGATGGCCGTCTACAACAGCGGCTATAGAACGACCAGAAAGGAAACTAGCGATGAAGGCACAGATAGAAGGATAGAAACCGTTGGAGGGCAGTTTGGAAATTAAAGATTTATGCCAGACTCGATTGAAAGCCTTTGAGATGTCAAGTGCAATGGCAAAGCTTTCGCCAAAGTCCCGAAAGGAGGATGACCAGGAGTCTGAAAGGTAGGTGAGAAGATCGCCAGTGAAGCGTCCCAGACGGAACCCATACTGACGATCGGAAAGAAGGTTGTGATAGGAAAGATGCCTTAAAATTTTTCTATTAAGAATTGACTCGAAAACTTTTGAAATACAGGACGTTAAAGCAATTGGACGATAGTTGGAGGGTTGGGAGTGGTCACCCTTCTTTGGGACTGGCTGAATGAGAGCAAACTTCCAGCAAGAAGGAATGGTATAAGTTGACAGACAAAGGTGAAAGAGTTTGCCTAGGCAGGGTGTAAGCACAGAAGCACAGTTCTTGAGAACAACAGGAGGGACCCCATCAGGCCCATATGCCTTGTTAGTACTGAGGCCAGTGATGGCAAAAAATACATCAACTGAAGAAATTTTAATGTCAGCCATGAGGAAGTCAGAGGGGGGAAGTGATGGAGGAACAGCACCGGAATCGTCTAAGGTGGAATTGGAGGAGAAAGTCTGTGCGAAGAGATCTGCTTTATCAGTAGAAGAAATAGCTACAGAACCATCAGAGTAGAAAAGAGGAGGGAAGGATGATGAGGTAAAGTTGTTAGAAAGATTTCTGGCAAGGTGCCAGAATGAGCGGGAAGAATTCGAGTTGGAGAGTTGAGAGCATTTAGTATGGATGAAATTATTTTTAGTAGAGCGAAGAACAGACTTAGCACGATTCCGGGCAGAAACGTAAAGACGATGTGATTCAGGGGTGGGTTGGCTCCGGTACCTTTTGTAGGCCTTCTCCTTGTTGCGGACAGCATTAGAACAAGTGTGATGAAACCAAGGCTTTCTTGCGTTAGTCAAAGGATATGAGAAAAGAATGTATGCTTCCATGCCCGAGAGAATAACCTCTGTAATGCGCAAGGCACACTCAGATGGCACACGGCCATGGAAGCAATAATCATTCCAGGGAAAATCAAAGAAGTACTGCCTGAGGGCCTCCCAGTCCGCGGCTCCAAAATGCCACAGACAACGCTTCCCTGGAGGGTCCACAGGCCATACCGGAGTGATAGGACAGGTTAAGGTAATAAGGTTGTGATCGGAGGAGCCCAACGGAGAGAAAAGATTAACAGAGTAAGGAGAAGGATTAGTTGTGAGGAAGAGGTCAAGTATGTTGGAGCTCTCTACAAGGCGGTCAGGGATACGGGTAGGGTGCTGTACAAGCTGCTCTAGGTCATTAAGGATAGAAAAGATGTAGGCTTGTTCACCAGGTGGATCCGTGAAAGGAGAGGAGAGCCAAAGGTGGTGGTGAACGTTGAAATCTCCAAGAATGGAGATTTCAGAGAAAGGAGAAATGTACAGAATGTGTTCCATCGTAGAAGTAAGATAGTCGAAGAATTTTTGATAGTCAGTAGAATTAGGGGATAAGTAAACAGCACAGATATATTTAGTCAGAGAATGACAGGAAAGCCCAAGCCAGAGTGTGGAGAATTCAGAAGAATCAAGTTCAGGAACACGAGAGCAAGATAAGTCGTTGCGTATGTATACACAACAGCCACCTTTGGCTTTGAAATGAGTATAGAGAAAGTAGGAGGATACAGAAAAGGGTTTGCTGTCAGTTGCCTCAGACAGCTGAGTCTCCATTAGAAAAAGAAGGTGAGGTTTAGAGGAGGAGAGGTGGTGCTCAACAGAGCGAAAGTTAGATGAAAGGCCGCGAATGTTGCAGAAATGAAGAAGAAGAGAGTCAGACAGTGGTTCCAGGCACCTCGAGTCGTCACCGGGAGAGGGGCAGATGGCGGGGGCATTTATGGTCCCCCCCCCCTGGGGACTCCGAGGCTTGGTGAATCGACGCCATTATGGTGAATTTTGAATAGGAAGTGTAGTGTGTACTGTGCATGTAGTTTGGTGAAGATAGTTAGAGAAATTTGTACTGGAGAGCATGCTGGCCTACTCTCTGTGTAACTGAGACACTGAAAATGTTCAGCAAAGGGGGATGGTCAGGAACTAGTCCTGAGGGCTGATGAAACGGGAGCTCCAGCACTCCCTGTCATCAGCTTTCCTGGAGCATTGTTGGTAGGTAACCTGTCTAGGATGGACTTTACGTATCTTGTCTGTATTGTAAGTGGGGCAATTTCGGGAGAGTCAAGGTCTAGTGCTGGGACATTCTGGCTGGTATCGTCTAAGGTAGCATTTCTGGCAAATGTACTGGCAAAAATATCCACTTTCCCATGCGGGTCATTTGTAATGTTGCCATCTGAAGATTTTAGCGGGGGAATGGAAGATGACTTGTTAAAGTTATTATTGAAAGAATTAAGAGTTGACCAGAATATTCTATTGTCATTAGGGTTGTTACGTAATTTTGATGCTTGCTCTTGAAGAAAGATTAATTTAGCTAGATTTATTACAGCTTTTGCATGATTTCTAGCAATTTTAAACTGAGAGAGTGATTTAGATGTTTTAGATTTTAAGTAAGAGTTATATGATAATGAATTTTGGGTTATTGCTCTGGCACAGTTGCCCTCAAACCATTTTGGAAAGTTCGATCTTGTAGTGAACTGTTGACTTGGTATGAATAAATCCATACCAGCTAGTATTAAGTCTCAAATATGGGACTGGAACTGGGTAGAACTGGGATCACTAGAGAAGAAAGATAGCGATATATATATATATATATATATATATATATATATATATATATGGAGCCTCTGTGGTACAGTGGTAGAGTGTGCGTTTCGTACACGGGTGGGCCAGGGTTCGCGCCCCGCCAGGGTATTAAAATTGGGAGTGTTCACCCGGCCACTTACTGCATTGGCGGACACAAGGGATGCTGTCACTTACTATAAAACATGCTTGCACCCAGTCGGCTTGCGTGGGCCGATTACACTTGGTTCACAGACTACATACACATCCAAAGCCACTCCAACACCACAATTACAATTACAAGCACTTCTCACCCTACATACAATCTCTACCAGACAGCCTAAGCCACTTGGTAGAGATACATTGGCTGTATCGTCCCGACTTCGGTTGGGATAGGCCGGTCCTGCTGTGGATACTCAAATGGCTGATGATATATATATATATATATATATATATATATATATATATATATATATATATATATATATATTGCCGGTATGGGTGACTCTACACTGAATATATATATATATATATATATATATATATATATATATATATATATATATATATATATATATATATATATTTACCGGTATGGGTGACTCTACACTGACAAGTCCAATGGTTTCCTGTACACCAGGAAACCATTTACTACGCTGGGTGGTATCCATATAACCAAATTTTGGTTCCTGGTGGTTTAGTGGGTAATAAAGGTATTCCAATCGGATTGAGCCTGTGAAGGTTTATATCCAAGGGATGGTTTGGGTTTATTGCTCACGTAATGCTACTTAGGGATGAGTGAGGCTGGTCACTCTCATCTTAAATGCCAGGACCAACTTTCCTAGCCCCGGGCTCCTACGCTCCTCATGCGGCAACGTAGGATTGAATGATGGATGGATATATATATATATATATATATATATATATATATATATATATATATATATATAAATATATAAATATATATATATATATATATATATATATATATATATATATATATATATATATATATATATATATATATATACAGTATATGAACAATTGCCAAACCAACAGTGGAATCACTCAAGCTAATAATTATGTCATGACTGAACCATATACGTACACATAATTTTTCAACGATGAATGTAAAACGTGTAAATATACCATAAGTATCATTAAGACAGACCCATATACGTACAGTATAATCTTTCAATGATGATGTATAACTTTTATGAAAAATTAGAGTATATAAATATTGTCTATAATTATTTAGGATACCGGGTACATATAATTATTCTATGTATGTACAGTACAACTCTTATGCATAAATAATGTAAAAATATGTGAATACTGACGCCTCATAGCAGGAGGCGTGCATTTGTAAATGCGAACCTTAAAAAAGAAAAAAAAAATCCGTCATCCGTTGCCAAACCCCTCCGCACCGAGCAACTTGTATCTTGTCTCCCATATCTAGTGGGAGACAAGACACAAGCGAAATCTTGTCTCTGGACTGTCGCGTGACTGTCCAGCGACAGATTTAGAGTTTCCTGAGAGAGTCGCGCAACAGACTAGTGACACTGTCGCGCGACTTATTCTGGATAAAGTATCTTGGTGTGTACGTGACCCAGAGACAGTGACTAGCCACTATTGCGAGACAATTTTAGATTTTTTTAAGACAGATGCGAGACAGTCCAGAGACCATGTTGCGCAACTTTGTATGTTGGTGTGTACGAGGCTTAAGTTTACTGAAAGCTTTCCATCCTATTGTAATACGTGTTTTTATTACGCTCTCATGGCCTTTCGTTAGTTTTAGTATTTGCCCCAAGTAGTTGTACTCCTTGACTTTTTGAAGAATTTCTTCGCTTATTCTCATGACGCTCTATATTTTTGGATTTAATATTGCTTTAACTTTAATGCGGTTCATCCTTAGCCCTCCTTTAAGACTTTCTCTTTTCAGGTTATTTAATATTTCTTGCAATGTCCCTGCTGTTTATGAGATTAGGACAATGTACTGGGCAACTCGTAAATGGTTTAGCTTTCTTCCATCTACAGTAGGTTTACTCCTTTGTTTTTCCATTTTCTAGCTTTCTGAAAATATTTTCTATGTATTCTGTAAATATTTTTGGTGAAATTGTATCTCCCTGATGGATGCCAATCTCAGTCCTAATTTGTTCCAAGTCTTTCTGTAATTTAACAGTAGTAGTTCGCTTTTTATGTTTTCAAACAGTTTTTCAATGTTCTCATTTACAGTACTTCTTTTTCTCGTAATGAATTTATAATTGCTATATGTTCCATTGAGTTGATATCCTGTTTGTAATCAACACAACCTATGCACAGTAGTTTAGTATATTCTGTCGTTTCTAAATTAGCCGATTCATTGTGTAGATGATCTGTAGTTGAATACCCGCTTCGGAATCCTGCCTGTTCACGAGGTGTTGGTTTTCGTTCAAGTTTATTGGTATGTTCATAAGGGCTTTAGTGAAGTGTTTGTAAATAACAGATAATAGGCTAATGAGTCGATAGTTACTAGGATCTTTTGGTTTGCCTTTTTTGTAAAGTAAAATATCTAGTGCATTTCATCACGTTTTGGAATTTTTCTTCATTTTTAAACACTGAGTAAATAAGTAGGCGAGCCTATTATGTTCTTCTGCTCCTGCATACGACAGTAAATCTGTTACTATTCCATCTTCTACTGGGACTCTCCATCTTGTCATATTCATAAGAGAAATGTCTGGTGTTACCTCAGGTATTTCATTTGTGTCAAATGAAAAGCTAGCTTCTGATACTATTGTCTTTGATGCATACAGTTCTTTGTAAAGTTCTTGATGTCGCTTAACCATCTTTGCATTTAATGACTTCGCCGTTTTCGTCTTTCAGTGATATTATGTGTTGCTTTCCTAGTGCCATTTTGCTCTGGACCTGTTTCAGACTTTTTCCTTTTTTGATGGCTTCGTTAATTTGATCTATGTTTCTCTTTCGTATTTCTTCTCTCTGTCTCTGGTTGATAAACTTATTTAATTCCGCTTGTTCTGTTTCATCTTGCTTTGTTTTCACTTTCATTTCATTTATTCTTCTCATGAGTTCGAGTGTCTTTTCCGAATACTTCTTGGCTTTGTTTGTATTAGCTTTCCCAGCTACCTCCCCTAATTCTCTTAGCACTTTCGTTAGTCTGTCATTCCACTCATCAGTGTCACACTCAGCATAACTTACAGCTGGAAATCTGTTCGTTATTTCAAACTGAAAGGCTGCTTTGTTGTCGTTTACTTTTATTGGACATATCTTTTTCTTCTATTCATCTTCTATTTTCACTTCTGAAATTGAATCTGGCTGTACAACCCATCATTCGAATGGTCAGTTCCTTTAATTAATTTGTTGATAACCGTGACATTTATGGTCTGTTATTCTTATCTGCAATAATGAAATCAATTTCATGTTCTGTTTCTCCATTTGGACTTCTCCAGGTCCATTTTCTCCCGGTTCTTTTGTGGATCGTGTTGATTATTCTCATGTAATTCATTTCAGCAAAAGTTACCACCATTTCTCCTCTTTCTTTCCTTTCTTACACTCCAAATTTTCCCATACATGATTCTCCATCTTCGATTTCCCATCTTTTGTATGGAAGTTTCCCAAGAGTATATAGTATATGTGGTCATTTCTTCTTCCGTAATTTGGGCGATGTCATCATAAAATGTTTCTATTTTTTCGTCTGAGATTTGGGGAGTCGGTGCATATATTTGCATTACTTTCAGGGTGTATTATTTGCATAATCTAATGACAATCTATGCTACTCTGTCAGATACATTGATGAATTTATCAATGTGCTCACCATGATTTCAGCTAATTAGAAATCCTACAGGCGGTGGCTCGATCGATAGAGAGGTGGCCTGCGGTTCTACCGGACCCAAGTTCAAATCCCCGCTGGGGCAGGGAACAGTTAAAGGATTTGAATAGTACAGCAGAATTTACTGATCTACCAGAAGACCCGCCGACAAGTAAAAATACCCCCGCTAATACCCATACACCAGTCCTGTATGAGACAGCCCTAGCATGTATTCAATATGGACGGTGGGTGTTAGCGCCGAAGTGGTGACATGTAGAGGTGTATGATATGTAGGAGGACTACTGGGGCTTGAGAGCAGGCTGTGAAACCTATGCCCAGAGTCGAACACATTAAAAAAAAAATAACTCTTTCATTTTGC
Organism: Coenobita brevimanus; assembly: GCF_032717465.1. NCBI lineage: Eukaryota > Metazoa > Arthropoda > Malacostraca > Decapoda > Coenobitidae > Coenobita > Coenobita brevimanus. Next base: position 38,204,481 of record NC_137006.1, on the reverse strand, counting down.
CTTCCTCTGTAGTAAAGTAGGTGGTTGCTGTCTTGGAGCTAAGCTACACTTTTTTTGTGGATCTCTCTCAGAACTTACAAACTTGCAACTAATGTTCTGAAATTCTATCATTAAGTTATCAAGTTTGCAATTTTCCACGAGGCTTCTATCATTGTACGTATAGATCTTCATGGATTTCAGTTTTTTAAATGTCCAGGTCTCTAGTTTGCCGAGACAGTGCCTACTCACTTTCAGTGGCACCAGCGTTGGGCACTGATAACTATAAAGTAAACTTCGATAACGATAATCCGATGACCCCAATTTTTTATTCCGATATTGATAATCTGATAGTTTTATCACCTTGTTATCAGAAGTAACTACAATCCGGTAACGATAACTTTTTAAATTAAAATTAAAATAACAGGGAAAAATCTTAAAAACCCATAGAAAATGTTATGAATACTAAATCCAAGAATATGTAAGCATTTTCTACAAGTTTTAAAACTTTTTTCCTTCACAATTTTTAAAACTTTTATTTAAAAATGTACTGTTTTTAAACCTTTGTAACCAAAACAAATGCCATGAACTGACGTCAAATGTAAGACCAAGATCAAGCTGTTTTTAATATTTGTACTATTTTCCAAATCGTATAATTTTCATCACTGTGGAGAAATAATAAAAATTAATCATCGCATGATTATGTTGGACTTATGAACATTATATCTGAGCTATATATTTTAAATATAACTCACACACACACACACATGTTAAATATATATATATATATATATATATATATATATATATATATATATATATATATGACAATAAATAGAGAGAACAACAAAGTACATGAATTTTAGAACCAATTATAGTTTAACCTATCCAATTACAAGAACCAGAAATAACAACAAAGATTAGCAATAATACTGACGAACCTAAAAAGAAAACGTAAAATGATATAAATTTTATAGGACAACAAATTAAAGGGCATTAGAGGAATAAAAAATCGAGTTATATATATATATATATATATATATATATATATATATATATATATATATATATATATATCATCACCCTCATGACCATCAGCAACTGCAAGTCCACTGCTGAATAAAAGCCTTCAACATCCTTTTCTATGAAACTGCTGACTGAGCCAATCTCTTGTACGTTTTGCCTGCAAACTTCTGTATGTGATGTCTCCACCTCCTGTCTGGCCATTTTCTGCTATGCTTTTAATCTATCTATCTGCCTAAGTATCTAAGAAACAATTACCTGATATACTCGTATAGTACATAAGAAATCCATGAAGATCTATGCATGCAATGTAAGAGGCCTTGCAGAAGATTACATACTTGATAGCTTAACCCGTCACATCCTGACCGATTTCGCACCTCCAATACCCCCCAATCCTGAGCTATTTTGGGATTTTTTTTTTTTTCGGCTAAAACCTCCGCTTTTGGTGAGAAACATCGAAAATTCATAGAGAGATCGCTCACCTGAGGTTTAAAATACTCGATACAGGTAGCAGTACCTCCTTACCTTACTGGGTTTTCTATCAGGCTGGCTCCAAAGAAAACGAGTTCTATGGGAGGGTAACTATTCCACACCATTCATAAACGGTATTTATTTATTTATTTGGTACGAATTTATATGTAGTACAAGAGTATATTGGTTTTCAAACAGTAATATAGGCATTATAAGCATTGTTTCACTCACTAACTCATCAACATACCTGACCTTTTTTGGCGACATTACCTGATCATCATTTCTAACTGTTTCTTCCTCTAATGCTATGTAAACTTTGTCCTCCACATTGTCATCGATTGGGGAATCACTCTGGCCCTGAATGTCTTTATTGGCCAGGTCACTGGTAACAGGTGAATTACCGAGACAATGGTGTGCAGGGGGCGGAGGTTATGCGGTGTAAGACATTGTCCCTGCCTGGCATCTTGTAGAGGAATAGAGGAAGGTGTTCCGTGTATACATACCAAAAATCACGCGCGAAAATTGAAATTGTGCAAATTATGAACCTTGCAATTGCGCAACGTACCAGTACGTCGATGGGACTAGCTGCGACAAGATGTTGCAACGTATCCATACGTCGATGCGATGCCTCAGGTTAATGACTGAACTGGAAAACATTAGTTGGGATATTGTAGGATTGAGTGTGTGGAAAAGAAGAAAAAGTAATTCAGCTCAGAGACAGCAACCACCTATTTTACTACAGAGGAAGGCAAAATGAAAGAGTTAATGGTGTACTATTTCTATTAACGGAAATCTTCCAGAAAACATTATTAAATTCATCAGTGTATCTGACAGAAGCATTGGTTATAACTAGACTGTGCAAGAAATATACCCTGCAAGTGATACAAGTATATGTGTAGTGCCATAATTTTAAGTATTGTATAAGTTAGTATAAGCTATTGGAAATGTAAACTTAAGCTTAGGTATTGTTGTAAATATAGTTTGTACAATTCATGTTTAGCCATTAAGTCCTACTTAAGTTTAGTCTTAGTTGATATTTATAATGTGAGCATGAGTCTGATATTGATAGTACTAAATCGAGTACTGGTACGAATATGATTAACTTTATGCATATGAACCAGCCGTTTTCAACAAAGGCATATAACCGCGGAAGTTTTAGTAAGGATTAACATTCGCAAATGTCTTCCTTCATACTCTGATCTAGAGATTTACATGCCAAAGTTAATAGTGTTCCCCTTTTGAACAATGTAGTCATAGATTGAGAGCTGTCTGAGATATGATTGTTGATGATAGTCATTGTGAAGTGCGAAATTTATGTTATTGGCATCATGTTGTTAGTCATGTAAGCACATAGACCGGCATGGAAATAATTGTTTGGATTAATATTTGTTTTGACTTCATTATGATTAAAGATCCTGTATGCCTATTACAAAAATTTTAAACATCATAAATAATTTTTCTACATATGTCGAGTGCAAACGCATTTTCATATTCTTTGGAGATCTTAGAAGAGACAATAATATTACAAGATAATCAGTTAAAGTTTTAGCCCATTCCTGATACTGTGATGATCGAGTATAAAAGGTGGGGAACAGTGCCAAACCGTCAGACTGCTGTTCCTCTCTCTATTGTTCACAGGTTAGTGCCCAACTCTCATCCCCCTCTTTCTCCCTCACGTAATGAAAGTCCTCATATACGTCCGTGAGTTAAATTGGTGATAATTCCCTTGGTCCCACTTGTACTGAATAATGAGATTCCTGTTCCTCTCCCTTTCACTCACAGATCGAGCATTCTAGCCACTGCCTAACCTCTATATCACACACCCCTATTCTTAGTTCATGTAATCAGAGAGTATGTCAGTTGGTCCATTTGATTACTGTATCTACTTTGTATATATTCTTGAGTTAGTATACATATTTGGTCTTAAGAGAATAATCTTCGGTGGTAATTTTTAGGTTTCTTCCTGAGGAGTCCATCCGAGACCACGGGATTAATATATCCATGTGTGACAGTATTATTTGAATATTAAGTTAGTGTGTAAAGATTCATATTTCTGGAGATATAGATTTTGATTATATATTGTTTGCTTTGATACATTCACAGTTCGAAGAGTAATCTGTCTTTCAGTTCTTAATACTTGGTAAATCTTAGGTTAAGTTATTTCAAGTTTAAATTTTGCTATCCTCTATGGAGTGGTACAGATGAGATTGAGTGGCCCGCAAAGGGTACTAGTATCTATTTGCTCACGCACTCTCAAATAAGATCATGCTACCCCATTTCCCATAATCTCTAAAATTCTGGTCATTACACTGGTGACCAATTCTCATCATTACACTGGTGTCTAAACTATTCCGTCATTACACTGGTGGCAGTGGTGGGATAAGATATTGTTGTGGGAGAGATATTGTTAGAGTGAATAAATGAACTGAGAATTCCTCACTAACAGTACCCTGGAGGCCCACTTAATCTCGCGATATTTCTAGAATTAATGATCTTTAAATCTCCTGGAGGATGAGCAAAATTATTCTTCACTGATAATAGAATGATCACCGACATGGAAACAAAACGTATGTGTTTTGTGGCTTTGTCTAGTGAAAGGAGTAAGGTGGAAGATAAGTTGTTAATGGATAATAGGGGTTACATGTCAAGGAGAACAGAGACAGTGTAGAAATAAGAGTTAACGCTCTCACTTAACACCATGAGCTGGAGAGATTGTATGAAATTTCAGATTAAAGAGGAGGACGAGAAACTTTCATCTAGATACACTCAGTGAATGAATTAGACGAGTTAGAAACTCAACTGTTTCCCACGAATCCTTTGTATCCTCCATCTTCTAACCCTCATCCCAAAATGAGAGCAAAAGGGAGCCTCACAAAGCCTCACGATATTCCGATTCTAGAACTCCACCAGTTACAAGGTGTCGATGCAGCAGCACGTCTGGAAATGTTTTTTGAATTAGTTGAATAATGTGATTCTGATAACGTGATGCGGGTGCAGATTGCAAAGGGTAGAGTGAGCCCTGAACTTGCCATTTTCATTCAAAACAACCAGAGAAAGCATCGGGTAGTTTTATTGCAAGCACTTAAGGAATTTCTTTGAATGGAGTTTGCCATGAATGTCAGTATTGATCGAACTTGGCAGGAATTAGAATCAATGTGTTATGATTGGATAGAATCACCCCAAGCTTTCAAGCACTGTTTCATCTGTCGGCATGCAGCGATAGAACATAAATTGCCTAATGAAAAGTTCCCTAACCGCGACAAAGCAATCAAACAGAAGCTGTGGTATGGCTTACCTCTCCTGTCACGAGAAAAACTCGAGGGATTCCTAGACGACGAGTACCCATTAAAGAAGTTCCTAGACAGAGTTGAACATGAACGTCAATAATTGTTGGAAGTGAGTCAGACCCCTTGTGTCAATGCGGTCCCTGCCGAGAATAACATCAAGGGAAGGAAACTCGAGCATCAGCCATTGCCGTCTACCTCGGTGAACCAGACAGTTCACTAGAATCCAGCTGGACTGAAAGACATGGAAGAATTAGAACGCCAGGTCCGCGAGCTCAAATCTAGTCTAGTGTTAATGAATATAGGGCAACCCAGCAACTCCAGAACATCTAGTAGTAAATATTGTGCCCACTGTTTAACTTCATCACATAGTCTCCAAGAGTGTTGGCGGAAATCTCCTCCCGGACATTGTTTTGACTGCCGCAGACTCGGATGTTGTCGTGGAGACCGTGGGTGTCCTGGACATAACTATAAATCTCCAGAACAAAATGACTCTAAATCGAAAGATTCACAAGATCCACCCCAGAAATTATGACTAACTAGTGGTCATACATCCCCCACCATCAGCTTAGTGATTAATGGAAAGATAGTAGAAGCTATAGTTGATACGCTACACTCTAATTAATGAATCAGCTGTCCAGCGAATCAGGGGAGAAGTAAATACACAGTGAAACCCGCCTCGTTTACATGGAGTCACAGGCGCCCCTCTGAGAATTTTAGGAATGCTGTGGGCAGAAATCGGAGTGGGAGATGAGAAGATCCACAAACAATCGTTCCCAGTAGTGCCAAATTTTTATATTAATACGGATCTGCTCCTAGATTGCGATGTACTAGGTCAAGCCCCTCTCATGTGAGATGGAGCAGGGAGAGTCATGGTATGGGGAGGCATCCCTTACGTTGTGCATCATATTCACTGACAAAGGAACAAAGTCGAAAGAGTGAAGGCTCACCCAGTTGAACCCTCCAACCCATCACAACACTTCACGCAAATCAATCTTCTTACCACCATAAAAGTAGACCCGTATCAGTCTAAATTTATGCCCATCCCTGTAAGAGAAGACCCAGGCACTAACCTCATCATTTATCCTCAACCTAGGGTCAGTCAAAACAGTTACCCATATTTGGTCAAAGTCAGTTCTGAAAATTCAAATTACTTCCCTCTTACTAATGCAACTAAGAAGGAGAAAGTATTTCGTAAGGGCACAATTATTGGATCGTACAAGAGAATTGATAATCCACGTCCTGGTAGGGTTAATGTCACTAAAATTCACAATGACCTACTCCCACAAAATGATCAAGTCAGACAAAGTGGGACACGTGTTCAGAGGTTGAAAGAACTGATTGGAGAACTAAACTGGCAACATCTCACTAATCCCCAGCAAGAAGACTTGTCTCAGTTAATCCTTAAGCACGACTCTCTCTTTATTCTCGACAAAAGTGAGTTAGGACTCATCAGTGGCCCTCCTGCTCAAATTAAAGTAGCTGATCCTCAGCCTAGTCGTGGACCCATGTACCACTATCCCAAACAAGCGAAACAGATCATTGCGGATATGCTAAAAGATATGGAGGACAGAGAAAACATAAAACAATCTACTGCAGCCTGGCTGTCACCTATTGCACTTGTAAATAAGCCGGATGGTAGCAAAAGTGTGTCTCGATTATCGTCATGTGAATCAACACCTCGTGACTGACATTTACCCCCTCCCACAGGTGGATGAACTAAATGAACAAGCAGCTGGCCATCAATACTATGTCATTCTTGATATGTGAGAAGCTTACTTCCAAATAATTGTAGATGAAAAGAGCAGCAACCTCACCACTTTTAGCAATGGGGTTACCCTGTATAGATTCAGACGACTCCCATTCGGACTTGATTGCTCCCCTGCGATCTTTTCCAGGCAGATGGCTTTGGTAGTGGCACTCCTCCTTCAGAAAGGGTGGGTCGGAAATTACTTAGACGATTTGATTCTTTGGGCTCCAGACTTCCCTACTTTACCAGACCACCTGAGGCAGCTTTTCCAGTTACTTACTGAAAATGGAGTGAAATTAAATCTCAGTAAATGCAAATTCGGCCTTAAAGAAGACACCTTCCTAGGTCATCATATTTCTGCCGAAGGGAGCAAACCTGATCCGAAGAATGTTGAATCGGTCACAAAGATGAAACCTCCCACCACTGTAAAGGAAGTAAGACGATTTCTAGGAATGTGCAGGTTTTACAGAAAAAATGTTCCATAATTTGCAAAAATTGCTACGCCCCTCACCAACTTAACTAAATCACGAGTAACATTTATCTGGACGGACAAATGCCAGAAATCCTTTGAACATCTCAAGTCTTGCCTCATGAATGCCCCTGTCTTAGAGCTCAGGTAGAACAACCATTCATTCTCACTACAGACAGTAGTAACACTCATGTTGGTGGAGTCCTGAGCCAGATTCAATCAGATGGTACCAACAAGCCGATTGGGTATTTCTTTAAAAAGTTGAACTCCTGTAAGACTCGATATTCAGTGACAGATAAAGACGCCCTAGCTGTAGTCCTTGCTTGTCATGACTTCCATCATTATCTGTGGGGTACCCGTTTTACTGTAGTTACTGATTACCAATCTCTTGCTAGTATATTCAAGTGGAAGACTAAATCGCCTTGAATGAATCAATGGATCCTAGAAATGTGAGAATATGACTATGACATCCAGTATCTCAAAGGTAAAAACAATTTTGTAGCATGATTAGTTGTCATGCCCAGTTTGAGTAGTTGTCCGTTCACCTGAAGGCACCTGGTTCGGGTTAGAGCGACAACAAATGAAGGCCCATCAAAGAGAAGAAACTGTGTGGGGAGAACTAGTGCAGTATCTCGAAGATGGTAGAGTTCCCGCCAAAAGACTACCAAAACCCACCTTAGATTAGTTTGTCTTAATAAACAAAGTGTTATATTTTGTGCGGGAGAAGACAGATGGTAGTCTTCATTACAGCCTCATAGTTCCTTGTGTTGTACAGGCTCTTCAACGTGCACATGCGTTAACTGGTCATCTAGGACAAAAGAAAACTTTCAAAAAGGCAGAAGAACTATACTACTGGCAAAATCTTAAGGTTCATGTGTGTGTATATATGTTAAGAAATGAGTGACTTGCCAAAGGTTTAAAGAGGACACTGGATTGCAGCAACAGTGGAAGGAATTGCCTCCAGTGAATATGCCGCTGGAGAGGATTGGGATAGATCTTACTGATATGGTTGCTGGAGTCTAGGGTTACCATTAGGCTCTTACAGTAGTGGACCATTATATCCGATTTGTTAGGTTCTTCCCCCTCAACAAACAAAACAGTCCACACACATCACAGACAAACTAGGGCAGTATGTGGCAGACTATGGCACACCTCGCAGTAACGTCCTGGACAATGGAGGCGAGTTCACTAGCAGAGACTTTCAGCGATTCTGCCAGCAACACCAAATCACCCTCTACTACACGACCCCCTATCATCCCCAAGGGAATGGCGTCACCGAGCAGATGCATCGGACCCTGAAGTCAGTCCTCTCCGCCCTATGTCAGGGGCACCCTCTTCGATGGCCCCAACTGCTTCAGTCATGTCAGATCATCATGAATCAGGTGGTTCATACATCCACAGGACAGCAACCCTACTTTGCCTTCTTGTCTCACCATCCACCTAGGCTGGTCAGTGCACCCTTACCCTCTGTCGACGGTGAGGAAGACAAGATGGCTGTCGTCCACGCTCTCATTCAGGAACGCACCAGATGATGTGTTGGTCGTGGCTAACCGAAGGTGGAAGAACCAAACGGTTGGAGTTGGATCCCTTGTGTGGATTAAGAAGGAAACCATGGCACTTAATGTGAAATGGGATGGTCCATATCGTGTAGTGGAAGTGTTGATGGACAGAAGTGTGTATGTGGTAGAAAATGTGTTCATGAGGATAAGGATACATAGAGCTGCAGGACAAGTGAAGCCCTATTATGGAGGAGAACAGTGGCTCTTAGAACCTCTGGAAATGGCCTTTGAACCTGATCCAATGGATGAACAGTTACCACCCCATGAGAGATGCCTTCCCTGGAGACTTATTGCAGAATGTTGAATGTTTGAAGCTGGTTAATGCAGTATAGGTGTGCGGGTCGGACTGTCTGACTATTGACTGTGACAGTTTAGAGTTCAGGAAAGTTTCATCTATCAAGAGTTCAGAGAGTTACAACTTGTGTCTAGAGTTCATCGGAGTTTGGATTATGGGTGCAGCCCAGTTCAGTGGGAATATTAGGTTGCCTTAATTCGAGGGAAATCCTAGGAACCCCCTCAAGTTACAGTCAACATGGTCTAGGGTGAAACAGTGACTTCAGGACCTGACAGGCGCTTGTCAGTTACTAGGTGGAGAGCTGGAAGCGTAGATAAGTTCATGGAGATGTTCACAGTTAAAATTTGGTAAGTCTGTCCCGTCTGCACACACGTCCCTAAGAAATGTAGATGAATGAATTGAATATTGACTTCCGATGTTAAAATTTTTTTTCCAGAGGAAGGACCCGTGTAGTGCCATAATTTTAAGTACAGTATGAGTTAGTATAAGCTAGTATTGTAAATGTAATCTTAAGCTTAGGTATTGTTGTAAATATAGTTTGTACAATTCATTTTTAGCTGTTAAGTCCTATATTGAATTTTAGTCATAGCTGATATTCATAATGTGAGCATGATTCTGATATTGGTAGTACTATGTTGAGCACTAGTACAAATATGATTAACTTTATACATATGAACCAGCCGTTTTCAACAAAGTCGTATAACCGCAGAAGTTTTAGCAGAGATTAACAATCGCGAATGTCTTCTTTCACACTCTGATCTAGAGATTTACATGCCAGTGTTAATAGTGTTCCCCTTTTGAACTATGTAGTCGTAGATTGAGAGCTGTCTGAGATGTGATTGTTGATGATAGCACTTTGTGAAGTGCGGAATTATGCTACTGGCGTCATGTTCTCAGTCACATAAGCACATAGACCTCCATGGAAATAAATTGTTTGGATTACTATTTGTTTTGGCTTTGTTATGATTAAAGTTCTTGTATGCCTTTTACAAAAATTTTAAACATCGTAAGTCATTTTTCTACATATGTTGAGTACAAAAGTATTTTTCATATTCTTTGGAGATCTTAGAAGAGACAATAATATTACAAGATAATCAGTTAAAGTTTTAGCTGATTCCTGATACTGTGATGATCGAGTATAAAAGGCAGGGAACAGCGCCAAACCATCAGATGGCTGTTCCTCTCCCTATCGTTCACAGGTTAGTGCAGAACTCTCATCCCCCCCTTTCCCCCTCGTGTAATGAAAGTCCTCATATACGTCCGTGAGTTAAATTGGTGATAATTCCACTGATCCCATTTGTACTGAATAATGAGATTCCTGTTCCTCTCCCTATCATTCACGGATTGAGCATTCTAGCCACTGCCTAACCTCTACCTCACACTAAATCACCCCCTTCTTTCCTAATTCATGTAATCAAAGAGTATATTGGCTGGTCCATTTGATTACTATATCCAGTTTGTATATATTCTTGAGTTAGTATACATATTTAGTCTTAAGAGAATATTGGTGGTAATTTTTAGATTTCATCCCGAAGACTCTGTCCGCGACCACAGGATTAATATATCCATGTGTAACAGTATTCTTTGAACATTAATTTAGTGTGTAAAAATTCATATTTCTGGAGATATAGATTCAGAATATATTTTGTTTGTTTTGTTACATTCACAGTTCGAAGAGTAATCTGTGTTTCAGTTCAAAATACTTAGTAAATATTAGGTTATTTTGAGTTTAAATTTTGCTGTCCTCTAACGAGTGGTACAGACGAGACTGAGTGGCCTGCAAAGGGTACTAATATTTATTTGCTTACGCACTCTCAAATAACATTACGCTACCCCATTTCCCATAATCTCTAAAATTCTGATTGTTACACTGGTGACCAATTCTCATCATTACACCGGTGTCTAAACTTTTCCGTCATTACATGTGCACCAACTTCTCAAAGCTCATATGAAGAAACAGAAACATTCTATAATGACATCTCCCAGATTATGGAAGAAGAAAAGACCACATGTACTATACTCATGGGAGATTTCAATGCAAAAGTTGGGAAATCAAAAATGGAAAAGCATATACGGGAAAGTTTGGAGTGGGAGAAAGGAATTAAAGAGGAGAAATGCTGGTAAATTTTGCTGAAATGTATAACAGGAGAATAATGAACACGTTCTTTCACAAAAGAACAGGAAGAAAGTGTACACTGAGAAGCCCAAATGGAGAAACAAAGAATGAAATCGACTTCATTGTAGCAGATAAGAACAACACTATCTCAAATGTCACAGTTACAAAGTAAATATGGGAAGTGACCATAGAATGGTGGGTTGCACAGCCAGATTCAATTTCAGAAGTGAAAGAAAAAAGATGATTAAAGATAAAAAGATATGTCCAATAAAAGTAACGAAAACAAAGCAGCCTTTCAGCTGGAAATATAGAGTAGATTTCAGTGTCTAAGTAATGCTGAACGTGACACTGATGACCTGAATGACAGACTAACAAAAGTGCTACGAGAATCAGTGGAGGTAGTAGGAAAACCAAATAGAACCAAAGCCAAGAAGTATTCAGAAAAGACACTGGAACTTATGAAAAATAAAAGAAATGAAATGAAAGTAAAAACAAAGAAAGATGAAATATAACAAATGGATTATAAAAAGCTTATCAACAAGAGGCAAGAAGAAGAAAAAAGAAAAACATGTATCTGATCAAAGAAAACATCAAAAAAGGAAAAAAATCTGAAACAGGTGCGAAGTAATATGGCACTAGGAAAGCTCTACTCTTGGCAGCCAAGTTTTCCTCCTTGCCACCACCCTTCTTCCATTCCCTTAAAAGCCTTCTTTTCTCCTTAACTGTAGCTTCTACACCCTCACCCCGCTGAGGGGGGTCACCTTGACGTGGTGGCGGGGCTTGAAGTGTGGCTGGCAATGCCACCTACTTTGGAGGCATGCCTACCTTTGTAGGGTTCGGCATTTGTCAGTGTCGTGGACCAAGCACCCCCTACATCACTGGTGGAGGAGGCCTGCTGGTGATGCTAGTCCCTGCCCACTTGCCATCTAGGGCAGGACTGTTGCCTCCCCACGTGTTTGCCGTGCGTGGCATCCCGTAATGCTGGGAGACGGGAGTCCTGGAGGTTGAGTGATGCTGCACGGTGCGTCCTGCAGCTAGCAATACACCTCTTTGGTCCCTTATTCTGGCTAGACGGGCGGCCTGGTTGGGCCCGACCAGGTCAAGCGGCTGGTCATGCGTTGGCTAGGGTCAAGTGGGCACTGGGGGGCCTGGTGGCTCCTATTGTCCTGGAGTCACCCTTGTCCGGGTCCCCCAGTGGTCCTCTGCTACCCCTGGGGTCGTCAGTGGTTCTGTCCCTGACATATGGCCTCCCCCTGTTGGGCTCCATGGTGGGTGGGGGGGTGGGGGAATGAATTTTTTTTTAGTACTACATGGAGCATAAAGACAAACCTCTTGTTGACGACACGGCATCTGTCCCTGGCCATTCTTCGGAATCCTCACTTATTGCCACTCTGGAGCCTTTCCAGACCTGTGACGTTTATCCTCCTCTACCCCGGCGATCAGATGGGACTGGGAGGCGGTCATGTCGGGTTGGTGGGGCTATGAGGCATTGTCTTGATGAGTCAGAGCCTGTAATTTACACCAAATATCTGGTATTGAAATCCTCTGAGGGGACGTCAGTGATGGACATTGATATTTTTGACCTGCACCGGGCCATAGTTTCTACATGTGGGAGGGAACCGAAGATCTCGACACAGGGAGACGGAAGCATTCTGGTTGAGGTGTCCTCCCCAGAAGAGAGCTCCAGTCTCATGGCTCTGAAGTCTGTCTCAGGTTCTGGTATTTGCTGTGTACCACATGCTTCTTTCAACAGTTGTAAGGGCGTCATATTTTCTCGTGACCTACTCCGATATTCAGAGGGACGGTTGTTGGAGGAATTGCAGTCATCAGGTGTTGTCAAAGTTGAGCGTCTACAGAAGAAAATAGATGGTGTCCTGACCCCTACTCCGACCTTGTTCCTGACCTTTAATAGATTAACTTTGCCTGCATCAGTGAAACTTGCTTGGCTATCTCTTCCAGTGAAGCCGTATGTGCCAACCCCAAAGCGTTGTTTCCACTGTCAAGGTTATGGCCATGTTAGCCGCTTTTGCCGTCATGCACAGGCTTGCCTTCCTGCCATATGTGTCTCTTGTGGCAGACAAAGTCATACCAATGACTGTCCAGGCCCCCTTAAATGCTATCACTGTGGGGGTCCGCATGCTGTAAATTCTAAAAACTGCCCACGCTACTGTCTAGAAAAGGAGATTTTGTCTATCCGAACGACTGAGAGGGTTTCGTTTCTTGAAGCTAAGAAGATAGCCCAGACTCGTTTTTTCCAGCCCGGAATTACTTATGCTGCTGTCCTTACTGGAGTGTCTGTGCGCCGCCCTGTATTTCAGAGGCAGCCTCGACGAATTCCAGTACCCACTCCTTCAACTCATGATATACAGAATGCTGTCCCCATGGTTACTACTGTTGGTGAGAATGATGCTTGCCTGACCGCTACTCCGACTGTTTCTGCCCCCACTTCGGCGGCTGACGCCTTGCACACTTCTGTGGTGGTGGCAGATGACAATATTGACCGGACCTCTTCTCCCGTTGAAGCCAGTATGCCCGAGGCTCCATCTGTACCTGGTAAACGTCACTGTAGTTCATCAGAGTCCTCGGAACATGAAGACCGGCCACCTAAAGTCTCTGTTGTTGACCCTTCCGTTGACACCTCTCTTGTTCCCTCTGTCCAGCAGGCTGAGGGATCTAGCCAGGAGACTGCTGAAGCTGATGGTTCAGCTCTGGTCCAGTCCCCACCTGGGGATGTTGCACCACTTGTTGGTGCTTCAGATCTGAAGCATAGGACGGCCTCAAATGACTCTAGACCTGTGGGCTCTACTTCCACTTCTGGGGCTTCTGGTGGGGGCACTGGCCGTCCTACGCCTCCAAAGACAGCCCCCAAGCCACTTACCAAACAAACTGGTATGCCCACTCCAAGAAGGAGTGTTGTAAAACTTACTTCCCCATCCTCACGTCTGTCTTCAGATGTTAGACAGAGGGTGCGGGTTTCTGGTGCTAGGCAAGCTCCTATGAAGGGTCTTCATAAGCATCAATCCAAACCCGCTCGCTCGTCAGATGTACAGTCCCGCACTTAATCATCATTCCTCCATTATGGGTTCTATCATCCAGTGGAATTGTCGGGGTTTACGTGCAAACTATGAGGAACTGTGTCATCTTGTTTCTCAATCTACTCCTCTGTGCATGTGCATCCAGGAGACCATGGTGGGTGATACTGTTCCTTCTGGTCCTTCTGGCTACCATGCCTTTTATTCTGATCCTGTGCCAGGTCAAGGTCATCATGGAGGTGCTGCTATCTTCCTTCGCAAGGATATTCCATACAGTCATCTGGAAATCTCCACTCCCCTGCAGGCTGTTGTTGTCCGGATGTTTTTACGTCGACAGTATACAGTTTGCAGTCTTTATCTTCCTCCTAGTGCTACTGTTGAAATGGCGGATCTGGAACGCCTTATTCATGACCTTCCTTCTCCCTTTCTGTTACTAGGAGATATGAATGGTCACCATCCTCTATGGGGAAATAGTGAGGCCAACCCTCGGGGTGTTATGCTGGCCTCTTTAGTGGAAGATGAGGAGTTAGGCATTTTCAATACTAACAAAATGACATATTTCCATAGTCAGACTGGAACTTTTACTGCCATTGATTTGTCCTTATGCTCTGCTGATGCTGTTTTAGATTTTACCTGGGATGTGTTGCCAGACCTGTACAGCAGCGACCATTTTCCATTACTTTTAACTACTAGTGCTGGTGGACCTCAGTCACGTCTTCCTCGCTGGCTTCTGCATAAGGCTGACTGGCCAAGTTTCAGGGAATTAAGTTCCATTTCCCTTTCTGTCAACGAGTTTGGCTGTCTTAATGAGGCTGTGTCATATTTCAATACCGTGTTGCACTCAGCAGCCCTGTTATCTATTCCAAAAACGAAGGGTCAATTTCCTAAACGTCCGGTTCCTTGGTGGAACTCTGAGTGCAGTTCATGTGAGAGCCAAACGAGTCGCCTTCTCTTGACTTCGTCGTCACCGTAGGGATCCTCAGTATTTGGTGGCGTATCAGAAGGCACGAGCTCATATGAGGCGGGTTTTAAAGGAGGCCAGGCGTTCATCCTGGAAGAATTATGTTTCCTCCATCAATTCGAGGACTTCCATCACCCGGGTGTGGAACCGGGTAAGGAAAATTTCAGGAAAATTTACTGTTCCCTCCCCTCCTGTTTTATCTGCAGCAGGTGGAACCGTGGCTGATCCATTTGCTGTTGCAGAGTTGCTTGCTGATCATTTTGCCAGTGTGTCAAAGAAGGATGCAGATACGCCTTCGGCTTGCCACCGTCGGCGCCTAGAGTCTCGTGGTCTTAGTTTTGCATCTTCTGGAGGAGAGCCTTACAATGTTCCATTTTCAATTTCTGAACTCCAGGCGGCTTTGTCGCAGTGCCATGATTCCTCTCCTGGTTATGATGATATTCCTTATGCCTTTTTACGCCACCTGTCTGATGAGTCCCTGTTGTTTTTGCTTTCACTGTTTAATAAGATCCGGTGTTCTGGGGAGTTTCCGACTTGTTGGGGTGTTGCTGTAGTTATCCCCATCCCCAAACCAGGTAAGGACCACTTACAGGCGACGAATTATCGGCCTATTTCTTTGACGTCTTGTATATGTAAAGTTTTGGAAAAGATGGTCAGTGTTAGGCTTGTGTGGTTTTTAGATAGAGGTGACTTCTTATCCTCTGCTCAGTATGGTTTTCGAAAAATGCGATCTACCTCTGATGCACTACTGTCCTTGGAATCTTCTGTCACTGAGGCTTTCTCCACTAACCAACACCAGGTCACGGTCTTCTTTGATCTGGCGAAGGCATATGACACTGCCTGGCGTCATGGTATTTTACTCTCTCTTCACGAGTTTGGTCTTCGTGGACGCTTGCCTATTTTTATTCAACAGTTTTTATCTAACCGAATTTTAAGGGTGCGAGTGGGAGGAGTGCTTTCTACTACCCGAGCTCTAGAAGATGGAGTACCACAGGGGAGTATCCTTAGTGTTACTCTGTTTGCTGTAGCCATTAACAGTGTCATTAGTGTACTTCCTGACGGTGTACGAGGATCACTATATGTCGATGACCTCTCGATTTCCTTTACCTCGTCTAGAATGTCTCTGATATAGAGGAAGTTGCAGCTGGCTCTAAATCGAATTTCTGACTGGGCAGAAACTCACGGTTTCCATTTTTCTTCAACAAAGACAGTGGCTATGCATTTTTGTCGCCTTCGAGGGGTTCACCCTGACCCTGACTTGTATCTCTATGGTAGGAGAATATCTTGTGTGGAAGAGACGCGGTTTCTGGGTCTTTTGTTTGATAGACGACTAACCTGGGTTCCTCATATTCGTTCTGTTAAGGTGGCTTGTCTTAAAGCTTTGAGTCTTTTGAGGGTCTTAGCTCATACCTCTTGGGGTGCTGACCATCAGACCCTCCTCCTCTTGCATAGGTCTCTTATTCTTCCCAAACTTGAATATGGGTGTGAGGTCTACTCCTCTGCAACAGATGCACGTCTCTGGTTGTTAAATTCTGTACATCATGCTGGTGTGCGTCTGGCAACCGGGGCATTCAGATCATCCCCGATTCCAAGCTTATTGGTGGATGCTGGTGTACTCCCCTTGGATTTGCGACGCCAGTTGCTAATGATGAGGTGTTGGTATCGTCTTCACCGCATTCCAGACTCAGTTTCTTGTGCCATCGTCTCCCAGGATACCCGATCTTCTGTTTTTGACACCCGTCCGAATTTCCCAAAGCCATTTGGTTACAGGGTCCGGTCTGTTATGTTAGCCCTCTCTGTCCCAAGACTGGCAATTTGTCCTCATCGGATCTCAAGGGTGGGTTGTTGGCTGCTCCCTCGTGTGACATTCTGTAGGTCCGTTGTTGAAAAAAAGGGCTCACTTCCCTCTCATGTGTCCCTCTCCCTCTTTTTAGAACATGCCTCCATTCATGAGGGTTCTGTCCCTGTCTATACCGACGGGTCTAAGACTGATACTGGAGTAGGATTTGGTGTTGTTTTCCCTTCCTTTAGTAGGGGTGGTAGCCTTCCTGGCATTACTTCAGTGTATACGGCAGAACTGACTGCAATTTTATATGCTGTTAAAATTATTTTTACTCTCTCCCAATCCGTTTTTGTGATTTTTAGTGACTCGCGTAGTGCTTTGTCTGCACTGGAGTCTTTTAATGTATCCCATCCATTGGTTTTATCAATTTTAGAGTGGCTTTTTCTTCTTGGCCGTCGTGGCCACCATGTAGACTTCTGTTGGGTACCTGCACATGTTGGTGTGGTGGGCAATGAGAGGGCAGATACTTTAGCTAAAGCTGCATCTTCTCAACAGCCCCCAACCGACTACCCACTTCCTGCTTCAGATGTAACACCTTACTTGCGGTACGCAATTCGTACGTGTTGGCAGAGACACTGGGATGTTGTTTCTCACAATAAACTAAAAGAAATCTTTAAGAGAGTGGTTGTGCCAAAGGCTCTTCCTTCTATGTCTCGGCGATTGGAGGTGGCTCTTGCTAGGCTTTGCATTGGGCATTCGCAGCTTACACATGGGTTCCTGATGAATGGTGAATCTCAACCGTACTGTGATGACTGTCTTGTTCCCCTTACTGTCCGTCACTTGCTGGTCGAGTGTCCGAGTTTGGGGGACCTACGTCAGAGATTCCTCCATAGGCATAAGGAGGCAGATGGTGCCTACTGTTTGTCCTCGATGCTTGGCAAAGCCTCTAGCGATTTTAGTGATGTTTTTAGTTTTCTTCAGGAGGCGGGCCTCCTTCCACTTTTATAAGTATTTGATATTTTATACACAATTCTTTTTTTGTTTTTCAGTTTTTTGTTCCTACTACCAGATATTAACTTTAAATTGAATATGCACTTTTCATTTTGTTGTGCGTTTTACTTTGTTGTCCGGCGGCATATGACCCTGGCAGTTTCGCCGCCAGATTTTAATTATTTGCAATCAATCAATTCTACACCCTCATCCCACCACCAAGTTACTGTAGGTCTTGGTGGTCCTCTTGTCCAACCACATATTAAATCAGTAACTCTCAGGAGATTGTTCTTGAGGGCTCTGTACTGTTCATTAACGCTTCTGTCAACGGCTCCCTGTTCAGCCACCACTCTCATATCTCTGTAGAAGGCATCCCTTACTACTTGGTTTTCCAGCTTCTTTTTATTTTCCTCTTAGGTACAAAAGTCCTCTTTTTCATCGCTCGTACTTTAAGCACCATATCACAAATCAATAGTTTGTGCTGTTGCACACACTCCTTGCTTCCTATAACTTTAATATCCCTCGCTAACCTCCTATTAGCCCTCTTAACCAGAAAATAACCTATTCGACTGGTATTTAACCCAGTCTCATACGTAATTAATCTACTCTCTCTTTTCCTAAAATATGTTTTACACACAATCATGTCCGTTGCCTCCCTAAACTCGAGTATCCTTTCCCCTTCCGCATTCATTATACCATATGCACATCCCCCATGTACTCCTTCAAAACCTTGTGCTGCTTCACCTACATGACCATTTAAGTCTCCCCGCCAAAACCACTATCTCATCATCCCGCATACCACCTACTACACGTATTAAATAATCCCAAAATCTATCTCTACTTCATCCAATCCTGCCTGTGGAGCATATGTCGATATAATTGCAGTTATCTTTCAATCGAACATAATTTTCACTACCAATATCCTATCGCATACCCTCATAGCATTCATAACATAACATTCATAACGGTGTATGACAATGATCTGGACAAAGATTATGAACCTGAAATAATTCGCCTCATTGCCCAAATTACCCTAACCTTCTGGAGAATTGTGGCATGACCCTCATGGGGATGGTGAAAGGCAACTGAAAGGATGTACCAGAGGCGGTGACAGACACCAAATCGGCTGCCAGGCTTCATTACTTTCATTTTCACCAATGAAATTAAAGTGTCCTTCGTCCCTGACACGCCTGTTAAAAAGAGGAATGCCCTGGTTCTCTTAAAACTGCAGACACAGCCACGCCAAGACATACTAGCAAGCCCAATGTGGTTGAATTTTACAACCTTCTTTCACTGACACTGCTACAAACAGTGCGGAACCAGTGGCATTAAAGAATAAAAGGGGCTTGTTGAGGTGTCCAGATTATCCTTCAGGATCAGGCAGGAAGACACGGCACATATGTCGTTTGTGCAGACAACCTGTGTGCTCTGTACGTTACTACCAGGCAGCCAATACTGACTGCCTTATTGTCCATGCAAGTTAAAATGACCTTGGAATATGCCTGGACTCCTTACTAATGTAATAATAATAATAATAATTTATAATATAATAATAATAATGATGATGATAATTATAATAATAATAATAATAATAGTAATGATAATAATTTATAATAAGAATAATATATGCATATCACTACTCATTTGCTGGGTGAACCATGTTATAAGAAAAAATAAAATAAAAGGACTCCCCATAAGTCACCCCCCTCCTCCTCTCCCGATGCCATTTTTTGGTCTATGTCCCCTGTTACTGCCTTGGATTCTGCCCAGAACCTTTACCTCACTACTAAGTATCACTTGCCATTCAGTTACAGGGGCATTGATAAATAAAAAAATATATATATAGCAAAAAACTAAGTTTTTGACACTAAAAAAGGCTCATTTTAGTCTATCTCCCTTTCAGTTTTTGGTGTTTGGAGGCTGTGCCATCCACAGACAAGTCTCACACCACCCGGGCATATGTGAACCAAAGAAGAACGTCATATGTTTTGGTTTTTCCAAGGATATTTTTTTTCTAACAATGTGTTGTTGTTTTTCCATCACTTTTGGTGTGTTTTTTCAAGCACCTCTTTCAGTGCCTTCCTTTTGTTTTTGTTTTTTTAGGGGAATATGTTAGCACAAGAGCTGAAGTTATGTAATTTTAAACTTTAATACATTTTAATAAAATCTCTTTCTTATTATTTTCCAAATTTAGGGTATAATATACCCGACATTAGTGTTACTAGACAGTACTAAGAATGATAGTGTTCTAGTGTTAAGGATATAATATACCCGGCGTTTGTGTTACTAGACAGTGCTAAGGATGTAGAGTTCTAGTGTTAAGGACTTAGTAACAAACTCACTGTTTACTGTCAACATCTCATAACCATTTAGTAAGACACGGAGCACTAGCAACCAGATGATGTGGATTTTCATTGAACTACAACGATAATGATAATGCCAAATACTTGAACTGAGCTAATCCATAAGACCATAGGTCAGACCTGTGCAACAATTTCATCATCTGACTACCATTGTAGTGGATCACACTACCAGAATAAGTGAATCTTTCTAAGACTTCTGCATCATCTCCACATGCCTGAATGGACAATGCAAGCCACCAAATGCCTTGACCCTGGTTTTGAACCAGGAGACCTTTGGTTGCAAGGGCTTTGCCTTCACGTCAAACGCCTCAAGAGCACTCAATAGTATTTCCAACAACTCCAGAAGGATAACTGCATCATCAACAAAATCAAAGTCAGTAACCTAAAAATTATCAATTGATACCCGACAGTGACTCTAATTCACAGTTCGATCCATCACCCAGTCCTTGCATATACTGAAAAGTGAAATGGTAACGATGTCAGGAAGGCAACAGTCACCAGTTGGATGACATCAACCAACCTGACGAGCCTCAGAGTGACGCCACCATGATTGATGCTGCAGACACCAGTAAGAAAATGGAAAGACTGTGCTTCCACTTAGCATGCTTGTCTTATCCGCCTCGCAATCTTGGTTTTGGGCAGAAAGGGGGTATGGAAGAAGAAGAAAGAAACGGAGAAGAAGACAGCCGCTAGAGACAGGGAGCACTGCAGATTACTTAGAGAAGCATATAAGACCCTCTGGCATAAGCATGATGCATAGATTAGAGCAAAAGTACAGGAAGCATGGGAAGCTGGAGAGAGAACCCAGGGGTGGCGGGAGATGAAGGAAATCACAGAGGAAGAAGGAAGTCAAGTGTGGAAATATGAGAAACATGTGAGGGTACCCGGCACATGCCGATATGAATAGGCTGCCATCTAGCCCTCTGTGGACTACCAAGGATCCTTTGTGGGATGTGTGGTGAGAGAAAAATGTCATAATAGGGAGTACTAGTGAGTATCAGTGACTCAAGCATGGGATAACACAGTGCTCCAGGAAGTGTATATATATATGACAGTCGTAAGGGTGATTAGATTAGAACTTGAACAATCAGAGGGGAAGGACAAAAGTCGTGTCCGAGGGACACAGCATCTCTGCTAAGAGAGGCAAACAGTCACGACTATGGGCTACATGGTGTTAGTGAGTATAAGTCAGTGAGATCAGGGGAGACTTGTGATGTGAAAGGCAAGAATATCACATGCTCTAAGCATAAATTAAAACACCAATTTTTTTCTGTTCAGTATCCAGCTATACTGTAATTATTGCTGCGCATGTCCTGGTCATGGGGATAATTATTAGTAGAAATACTCAGTGAATATTCTTGTACTAAGTAAGACTTCAAGTGGACATACAATACTCAACGAGTGAATGCATGAGTTATTAAGTTAGCTGACTGAATTTTTTGGTTCAATGTGTATATATTTGAGTTAAATCTTGAAGTACTGAGAAACTAGTTTCCATTAGTTTTGCCATAATAATGTAACTGCATTATATAACTTGTTTATTTGTGCACATGTTTGCCAAAGTAATGTAACTGTCTTGTACAAAGTTGGTGATAGTAAAGCAGAAAGTGTATTTGTGTTTTGGAAACTAAATGTGAGGTCAGTTCTTCCTTGTAGTCCAGAAGGCAATGTGAGGCAGAAAGGGATACACAGTGTCTTGCTAATCTAACTTTGTTGTAGATTCTCTCTGGACTTGTCTCTGCACTCCCTACTGCTACTGTTCTCATGCTCCGAATCTCTATTAATGGCAGTAGATTCTCTCTGGACTTGTCTCTGCACTCCCTACTGCTACTGTTCTCATGCTCCGAATCTCTATTAATGGCAGTAGATTCTCTCTGGACTTGTCTCTGCACTCCCTACTGCTACTGTTCTCATCCTCCGAATCCCTATTAATGGCAGTCAGTTGTCAGTTATTGTGCTCATTAAGAGTAGATATGAAGTATGTAAATGGTTACTGAGGGAGTGTTGGGCATGACAGTGGTGGCAGCGTCATGGGATATGTTAGGCCTTAATCATGTTTTATATCATTAAGCAGTAGTACAACTGACATTCTAAAATCTTATTGTAAAATGTTGAGTAATGAGTCTATCTCAGATGAAGAGACTGGTCCTTTTGAATTAGAATATACACCATTAGATCAAGATTCTATAGCAAAAGTAGAGATGGCGGAACCAGACCTAACTGCATGGGGCATGACGATTCTTTCCAATCAACTGTCCCAAGCAGTTCCAGAAATATGGAGGATCCTCCCAAGCGAGTGACCATTGTGATCGGTGATGTTCGAAGGAAGACTCGCTGATTTCGCCACGAAGCAGACAAAGAACCTCTTCAAATGACTGAATATCAATGATGACTTTTTGAAGTTACCTGTTAACAATGGTATGAAGATCGTACATACGGAAAGGCGCTGGCATGTTTGCAAAAACTCGCAGTAACCAATGATCACACTGAACGAGCAGTTGCACTTATGAAGGCCTTCTCCGGTCGTCTAACAAAGGATGAAGACCAGCTGCAATACATCCTATAAGTTGTGGCCGACCACAGACGCAGAGTTCCTCACGGAGTTAAGCGACTCCAGTAGCAATGAATGGTCAATGATTTGGTTGGCGACATATTGGTCATTTAATATTGCTGAAGTGACTGTATTGATAGTCGTTTACTGGTATTACAATTAAGTGTTCATCAGAAATCTATAACTTGCATTGAAGCAATTCAGATTAGTTGGGTGCCACAGGGAAGTGTGCTTCGTCCTACTTTATTTAGTATTATGATCAATGATATTCTGTCATCAGCTCCCATCCCGAGGAATCTTAAATACTCGCTCTACGCTGACGATTGTGCAATATGCACAATTTTCGGCTGGGCGGATTCAAGCAGCCCTTGACTCCGTCCACCAATGGGCCTTGCAGTGGGGATTTAAGTTTCCGTCCGTAAGTGTGCCGCTGTAGTCTTCACTAATCGTAACGTACCTAATTTGTGCTTAACTTTGGATAATCAGGCGGTACCTTTTCAAAATTCTGTAAAGTTTTTAGGAATACATTTTGATCGTAGAATGACTTTTAAACTTCACGTTAATACTTTGCTTCCTTGTTGTGGTAAACCGTTAAATGTCCTCAAGTATCTAGTGGGTACTACCTGGGGTGCCGACAGAAAATCTTTATTAATGGTGTATGAGTCCCTTATTCGATTGAAGCTAGACTATGGCGCACAGGTGTATGGCTCGGCATCCGATGCCACGCTGAAAGGACTGGATGTGCTACAGAATATATGTTTGCGAATGTGTCTTGGAGCCGTCCGGTGTGCCTGTGTAGCTCGTATGGAAGTGGAGGTGAATGTGCCTCCCCTCTGTATTCGCCGTGACCACCTGGCTTGGTCCTATGGACTTCAAACATTTAGGAAAAGTAATATCGGCAATGTGGCTTGTACCCCCCTTTGTCAATACCACCACCTTCTGCAGGGGGTGCGTCGGCCACTTGCCGTTCGCCTCCACTTACTGACTCAGGAGCTTGGTGTGGACCCCAGTGACTGACAAGTTGGTGTTAAAAAACATAGTGCTTTGGGAGCCACCTGGCTTTACTGTTGATGTTACATGGCTCCCAGCACCAAAGGCCAAGGCGCCGGAGGCAGAGGTCCACCACTTGTTTCGTAACATCATCATTCGTCACTTGGGGTCCCACCACTTGTACACCGACGGCTCCAAGTCAAGTGAATGTGTGGGTGTTAGTGTGTGGTCGACTGAATGTGCCCTCAGGTATCGGTTGCCGACTCATACATCTGTGTTTACCTCCGAACTTTTTGCTATTGACAAAGCCATAGACTATGCTCTCAATTCTAGGCATGACTCATTTGTCATATTTTCGGATTCAAAATCAGCCCTTCAGGCAATTGCATCTTGTACTATGGACTCTCACGAGATCCGGGGCCGCATTGTTAATAAGTTGCATTCATGCAACAAGTCATTCATGCTGATCTGGGTGCC
Source organism: Coenobita brevimanus (assembly GCF_032717465.1). NCBI lineage: Eukaryota > Metazoa > Arthropoda > Malacostraca > Decapoda > Coenobitidae > Coenobita > Coenobita brevimanus. The sequence goes on along the minus strand of NC_137006.1, from coordinate 38,180,391 downwards.
TGGTCATTGTCGTATCTACGGGAATGAGCAGGCTGACTTACTTGCAAAGTCAGGTGTAGAGCTCGAGGAGACTTGGGACGTTCCTCGTGATCTACGGTCGAGTCTCTCTCTCGGAAAGAAATCAATAAATCTTCTGTGGCAAGGTCAGTGGACCAGACTAAATATTCCAACATGTAAGCTGTACCTGGGGGACTAGGACACCCCCAACCGCCCCAGTCACCTGGAAGAAAAAGTATTGGCGAGAATACGGCTCAATGCCACCGTTTTAACTCACATGAAACCATATGTGAAAAGACGCTTCCCACCGCACTGTGACATCTGTAATGCGGTGTTATCTATCAGTCATAACATCCTGCACTGTCGGCGATTTATTCATGAACGTGCTTCACTTATAAATTACTGCGGCGCAGTACACGTCCCCTTCACCCTTTCCACCATCCTGGGTGATGGGGACATTGTTATGACTGATAAATTGATGGCTTTCTTGAGAGAGACAGGACTGATCAGAGTGATGTGACTTTTTTACTGTACGGTTATGGTTTTTATCAACTGTAATTATGTATATATTGTACTATTAGTTAGGGTTGACAGTTGACATATTAGAAATAGTTCCTCCTTCCCACTGATCTGTTTCTAATATTGATGTCCCCTACATTAACCCTTTAACCGCGGGCTTGATTTGCTTTTTCTTGCGGCACCCGCGGGCATATTCGCGGTCTGACAGACTCTCTAAAAATATTTGCCAAAAATCAGTTATTAGTCCTAGAATATTAAAATCATATATGCTTATGGCACATACCTTCAGCTTTCTCCTGGGGTGTTTGTTGAGCCTTCGTCGAGTACCGTAGGACTTGTGGAGACCTCTGAAGTTGGGTAACGAAGTCTCCATTTTACACTTCCCGACAACCCGTAATATGATTACCACAGCCTGATATTATCACTAGAAACACTATTCTATGATTCTCAAATAGTCTGGAATCAATATTCCAAAAAAAAAAAAAAAACTGTGAAAGCAATGAAAATTACGAGGTCGTATGACCTTCCCACTTGCGCTAGTTCGCCGCTGGTGTTGTCATTTATTATTCATAAAAACACTCAGTTTATATTTCTATTACTATATAACATTTATATATATCTACAGTCTTTATCCATAAGTTTCCGTCAGTAATAGTAGTTTATTGTCACTGTAGGCATTCAATTTCTTTCAGTAAAATACGTAGCATTCACTTTCTCGTCCTGTATACTGGCATTGAGAGTGAATGTCACTTTCACCTTCACTCTCATAACTCATAGTATTCATACATGCTAGAGTGAAACTTTCACTTTCATTACTCCTAGGGTATATACTCGTATTCTTATAATACAACTCATTTACATTTCTATTTATGTTCTCTATTTTATTTACATTATTTACATTTCTATTTTATTTACACTGTGTTATGCACTGTCACTTGAAATAACTTATAAAACTATTTTCCACTGTTCACTTATATTCACATTCATTGCTTTACTTGCTGTTTACACATTATTTACAATTCCACTTGCACTGTTTTACTCAACAGAAAGATCGTAGTCACTCTCTTTCAACTGTCAGCCCTTTACCTCTTTCCACACGAGGTTTAGTAGGGGGTAAAGGTCACAGGGCCCTTTGCATGGGGCTAAAAAAGTGGCTGAAGTTAGCAGGAGCAAACAGACTTACACAATCATCATTTGGATGTTCACAATCCTAGGTGGACATCTACATTCTTGCTACCTCAGGGTCCCATCCATTGGGCCTGGGATTACTTTGCTGCAACTAGGGAGTGTAGGCAAGAATGTAGGGGCAGGAATGTCGGGATGGCAACAGTCGCCCGTTGCATGATGTCAACCACCTCAACGGACCTTAGGGCGACGCCACCACAAAGGACACTGCAGATGCCATCAAGAAAATGGACGGACCGTGTTCCACTCTACATGCTCGTCTTATCTGCCCGGTAACTTTGGTCAGAGGCCTGGGCAGAGAGGATGTATGGAGGAAGAAGAAAGGAATGGAGAAGAAAACATGGCTGCTACAGATAGAGAGCATCGCAGATTACTTAACAGAGCATACAAGACCTTCTGGTATAAACACTGTGCAGAGATTAAAACAGTAGTACAGGAAGCATGGGAAGCTGCAGAGAAAACCCAGGAATGGCGGAAGATGAACAAAATTGCAGAAGAAGAAGGAAGTGAAGTGTGATTATAGATGGAAATATGAGAAACACGCGAGGGTACCCGGCGCATGCCGAGATGTATAGACTGCTGTCTTACCCCTCGTGGACTACCAAAGATGTTTTGTGGGGTGGGGCGTGAGAGAAAGAGGTAACGAGAGAGAGAGAGAGAGAGTACTAGTGAGCTCATCATTATATTTGGTATACGTGACTCAAACACGGTTTAAAACAATGCTCCAGGAAGTGCATATAAGGACAGTCATAATGGTGATTAGGTTAGACGAGAAATATAGCAAGATCAGAGGGAATAGACGAGAGTCAAGTGTGAGAGACACAGCATCTACACAGCATCTCTGCTGAGGAAGGCAGACAATTACGACCACTAACTATGCTGTGTTGTTGAATAGAAGTCAGTGAGATCAGGTTTGACTTGTGAGTGTGCAAGGCAAGGATATCACTGCCCTAAGCCTCAAGTAAAACGCCAATTAACTTCTGCTCAAATTCCATCAATACTGTAATTATTGTTGCAAGTCTCCTCATCGTAGGAATAATTATTCGCAGAAATTGTAGCTGATTATTATTGTAGTAAGTAAGACAGCAAGTGAACATACAGTACTCAATAAGTGAGTTGTTAAGGTAGCTGACTGAGTTGCATTTAATGTGTCTGTTATTTTATGTGCAATTGAGTTAAATCTCCAAGTACTAAGTAACTTGTTTCCAATCGTGTTGCCCAAATTAATGTAACAGTCTTGTTTAACCTGTTAATTTGTGCACATGTTTGCCAAAGTAATGTAACTATTGTACAAAGTAATAATAAAGCAGACAGTGTACTTGTGTTTTTGAACCGCAACATGAGGTCAGTTTTTCCTTGTAGTCTGTGAGGGAACTGAGGCAGAAAGAGATACTCTGTGTCTTTATGTTCTAAGTTATTGTTAAACTGGGTAATCCAAAATGAATGGAACCCATAAAAGTCTGTCACTTATACAACTGATAGATTTATTTTTGCATTCGTAATAAGCTGAGTTGACAGCAAAACAGTCCTGAATGTTTGGGTTCTGCAGTTCAAATGGTCTGTATTTTATGACCTTTCCAAAATTTGTTCCAAGTAACCAACTTGACATCACAGGCACTCCTGAATGCGACATTGTCAATTACTCAGACACACTCCTCTCTTAGGATACCCCTGATGTTGGCCGTGATTTCTGTTTTTAGGTCTCTGTCTGTGGGTGATTTTCGTAAACGATCCTTAAGATAACCCCACAGATAGAAATCTTGGGATGCGCGTGGGGCCCTGCCATTGTCACACTTCCTACTGATCGGTCGATCCCAGAATCGTTGCTGCTGCCACATCAAGTTTGAAGTGTGTGGGGCAGCCCCATCCTGCTGGAACCATTGCTCCCCACGAGTGATACCCCCACGTCTTCCTAGTGTTGTGGGTTGCATTCATTTCGGGTCATTCTGTAGATTCTCTATGAAGTTGTCTCTGCACTCCCTACTGCTCTTTTTCTGTCGCTACCAATCTCCATTAATAGCAGTCAGTTACTGTGGTCAAACAGGATTGGGTGTGAGGTATTTAACTGGCTACTGAGGGAGTCTAGGGCACGACAAGAGCCCATCGCAATCTTGCTCCAGAACTTCCTGGAAAGAAATCAGATGGTCCTCCCTCCCTCCTACTTAACAGCACCCTCAGTATTTAAATACAGGTCAGTTATCAACCGGATTACCTCTGCTGGGATCCCACGAGGTCGTAGTTCCCATAGTGCCTCTCTGTTTAATGAGTCAAACTCCTTGAGATCGAAATAGGCTGCAAGAAGTACCTGCTGAAACTAATGACGACATTCCACGAGTGCCAGGATCTCATCAAATGTAGACTTCTCAGGCATGAATAAAGAGGGAGAACACCGGGGAGAAATGATTCAAATGTATCCCCAGGGTGTACATTCATTCCCATGATCCTCTTTGCAAGCACAGTATTCAGATGCATGGAACGCAGGACATCATGTGCAGACTCGTAGTTATCACACATTCAAGAGAAGGCTGTATGGGTTCCACTACAGTTAGCACAGTTAGCAGGGTAGGAACACTGCGAACCCACATCCACTGTGAGCACGTAAATAGAATTAATCGTTGAAAGGTTCTGTGCAAGTCGTTGACGTATTAGTTTGAAATGCCCAAATATCTGGCAGTGGAGACATCATGTTGGCTTTGAAACATAATGTTTAACCCTCAGCGGATGCCATGCAGCCTGTAAATGAGGTAGTATAATGCTGTCACACATTTTTATAAGAGTGGGTGTAGGGGCAGCTGTCCATTTGTTTCATTTATCACCCCGCTTTGCTTATTGAGGCTCCAGCATGAATGCATGTGTTGGCCTTGGTCACCCAGAAGCGGCTCTCCACACTTCTTGATCTCTAGCAGCTTCTCCATTCAGTCCCTTATGCTAAAGGTCACACTGTATGACCTCGTCCCAGTCTTTTTTCGGTCTGCGTCTTGGAACTATCATCCGCGTTCATACCTCTCACCCTCCACACCCACTTGCCACGATTCCAAACTCTCCACATGAACAAACCAACTTTATGCACAGATTCTCATCACACTAATTCTGCATTCAAGTCTAATCCTTCCTGTAAACTGTTGATTTGTAATGCTAACCCCTCCCTCCTCCAAGACCTGTCATTTAAGAATGCGCCACACATCGTTCTAATAATGCTAGTCTCTATACGTTTGAGCCAAGGAATGACATTCTCCTATATTGATCAAACCTCACTACCACACACCATCACACTCCCAATACATACTACATAAACGTACTTAGCACAGAGGAAGAGCCCTCTCATTGTCATGAGTGGCAGCAACTCTCTTAAACTTCTTCCAATCACTCCCTACCCTTGCTACTAAGCTAACTTACCAAACTCCTCTTCACACTTAAGACATCCTTCAGCACTTTCCCTCTTCTTCCCTTCTACATACTCTTCCTTACATAGTGCTCACTCAAAACTAGCATTATTCAGCAGCCCACCGCTAATAACACTGTATCTCTTATAAACCAGCTTATCACAAACACTGCAGAAAGTGGAGTTATTTCCAACACATAGAAAGGAGTTATTTCCAACCTCCATGTGGCAAACCGCACAAGATCATATTCCTTCTGCTATGACAGTACCGAAATCTTCCCTAGATATCATCACTTTGGTTTTACCCACGTTTACGCTCAAGCTGTTCTACCTCAGTCCACCTCTCCACTTCCTAAATCTTTCTTTGCTACCCTCTCAGTCTCCGCATTCAACACCAAGTCATCAGGATACAACTCCTCCCTTGGGAATCCAGTTTTGAGGAGAGCTTCTGGCGCCATAATAAATAATGAAGGGCTAAAAAAAAAATTGGCCCCTAATGCACATCAACATTCAAGGAAAATTTATCACTTAGCTCCTTTCATTCTCACCGGGGTGCGATCAACCTCGTACATTACGATAACCAATCTAACCAACCATTTCGCAGTCGGAAGCTCTCTCATTGCCCACTTCACCACCTTCTTGGGCATTCTACCAAAAGCCTTCTCCACAACACAAAAACAAAGTGCAACGATCTCTTCCTGTCTAGATATATTTCTTGACGCTCATGAGCAATGGTTATTTCATCACTTGTTCCTTTGCCTGACATAAGCTCAAACTGCATTCATCATTATTCACTTTTTCTCTTATCATACTTTCCAGGACTCTCCATTACTTTCATTTACGTGTTTAAAAAATCCTTTGAACTTTAACAGCATTTTCATGTGCCAACTTTCCCAGAAGTGCCTTCTCCAAGAACCGTAAAAGGTCATGTGTGTAAATCATACTCCGAAATTTTTATATGCACTGAGAGACACGGTGCTAACTGGGACACTAAACTATTAGGGTTCCATTACTATTACCATAAAAAGTGCAAGGGACCACAGTCAAAAGGCTTCCATCAGCTCGAGTGGAAACCTTGGGTGGGGGGGGGGGAAATCCAGAGACAGACGAAAGTAATCTACAAATCTTAAATCTGTGATCCTTCAGATCTGTAGCATCAGTAGCACTGAGAACAGTATACAAACTCGGCTGCCGATGATCAGGTTGTGTCTTGTACCACACCTACCCATGAGCTTGTACCCCATTCCTCACCAGGAAAAGAAGGCTGGAAAAACTTCAGAGCAACTTTGCTGTAAGTGTAGATGGAGAACCAAGCAACAGACAGGCGATAAGTCTTGTCAGTTCATCCCCTACTGATGTATGTAATCACTGCATGTTAATTATTTCAGTATGCCTCGTCAGCTTACTTATTTTGGAGGATATAAGATCTGAATTTTAGTCTGCAGACACCCAGGGAATGGAAAGGTGTGATCTTGAAATTTTACGAAACCATAACACATGAAATGGCCACGGTGGCAATTCAAGAAGGCCAAGTGAAAGAATAGGACAATCAAGTTTTCGTGCTTCAGCTGCGTGGGTAGTGGCCTAATGTGAAAACTGAGGAGCACACAGTGGTCACAACTCTTAATCTGGGATGTACTTTAAACCAAACACAATTACACGACTGTGTAAGAGGGTTGGAACACAAAAAGGTCCACCTGCACCGTTTACTTTCTACAGGTTCCACCGGCTCCCATTCACAAGCACCCTCTGTTTTGATGTGGCCTTGGTCATCTCAGTAAGTCTTGTCAGTCCACCCTTTTTTGGAAAATATATATTTTGAATCGTAGTCCAGTAAGCAAGCACTATTAATCCATTCCGTATTGAAAATATACTCTGTACACTTCGTGAGGTGATGGAGAGGAGCCTTTTCTTGGTGCCACTGTTGCCATGGATGGAGTGAAGCATATGTGCCTCCTTCCTGGGAACAAAACTTCCTTGTTGCGCCCTGCGTCTTGTGAAGAGGACCCCAGTCCAGTCTGGTAGAGCGCTGTCCACTGCGTGGGAGTAGTTGTCTCCTGTACAGTTTTTTACGCTAAGGGAAATTACTCTCCAGCACACTAGCTGGAAATATCGAGAGAAATCCTAGGCAAAAATGACACATATGCCTTGTTTGCTCTCAACACATCATAAGTGCAAGACAAACATGTGGAGCTGTTCAACGCTCTTCCAGCAGAGAATGGATCTACATCAAATGCACTACACTGACAAATGCCAGACAACACCATAGGACATGGGTGAGACAAGTGGAACACACAAACAAACACTCCTCCTGTCACACCAAACTCAGTTCTCTCCGACAACCCCCCTTCCTCCCGCACACACCACAGACATTACAACTCATTCCTTATACACAAACACTACACCTACACTACAGACACACTCTGGACGCACCCCGCCTCGAACATGCATAAATATGATGCGAGTAGAGTGGCAAAATACGCATAGGTGAGCAAGTCTGAAAATGGAAAGAAGTGTGGTAGACCTAGAATTGACTGGATACGGTAAAATAAAATGTGTGACAATACGATGTATGGAAGGCGATGGAACTGTAACCTACAGTTTGCTGAGTTTGTATACTGTTTTCAGTGTTTGCCAAAAACTTGTTTTACATGGCAATGTAAACCTCTACCACAACCTTGTTTCCACGGCTAAGTCTTATTTACACAGAGAATAATTCTGGCCGATCATCCATTTTTGCCCTCCAGCATTTAAAATACCAGCACAGTGACGCAACTGTCAAGATCCACTGACCACACGACTGCCATAAGGACACATCCTTATATTACATTACTTTCTTTCCTACTTCCGCACCCTTGCCCTTCTGCATCCAGGCTGTGGCTGCCTCCCCTGTAGTAAGTGGTGGGAGGTGCCAGGCTCCAGTGTTGATAGTACTAGGAGTATCCACCCTCACTGACAATATACTGGCTACATAAAGAAAGCAGTTCATTTCTAGTGAGATGCTGGTCCCAGATAAAGCTTTTGCCCTGTGAGCCTCACGGACTGTTGTTGATGATGTTGCTATCAATCCCAGTCCGTTTGATCAAGCAGACACATCGACCGCAGGTAAGCAACGACCCCATGGCGTTGTCCCGTAGGTTGCCTGGCTAATAGATGCGCCCCTGTTTACATTCCTTTTCATCACCTCCCTTGAAATGAATTATTAACTGAATACTTCCTTACTACTGATTTGTAAATAACATATACATAGTCATGTTGTAGCAGTGTAAAAGTAAATGACACAAGTGCTCGTGGGCCCTTCGGGCCCCTCGCACTTGCTCCTGTGGAGGGCTTTCGCGTTTATGTGCTGTTCTAGTGTAATGTTGTCACTTGGATATTTTGCAGCTAACCAACTGATCACGTTATTTGCAGCTTCGGGAATGGAACTAAAGTTGTCCGAATGCAAGTCCAAAGTACACACAGAGACACACGGCTACTGCTACAGTTTATTTTAGTGCTACCTCTGGGCAAAAAATTTTATGGAGATCCTATGCCAGGCTCCGAGAGCAGCGTTTTTTGGTCAAAATGTGATTGCTCATTAAATATAGTAAAAGTTTATCAATCGTGATCGGACCAAGTTTTTTCACATCAGCGATTTTTTTCGATTTTTGTGCTAATTTTGGTGTGATTTGAATGCGTAGTTTCGGCTGCCCAAAACACACACACACACACACACACACACACACGGCTGGTTCTATAGTATATTAGACAAGAGCTTGTGGACCCTTCGGGCCCGAGAAGACTCGATTTCTAAAAGTCCCGGTACCGCCTTAACTATATTCCGAACCAAACTTTGATCACTCTGAACTCAAATAAAAAATTACCAGTCGAGATGGGACCAAGTTTTTCGACATCAGGGAATTTCTGCGATTTTCATGCCTATTTTGGTTCACCAGGACGCCTCTATACCGAAGAAAGGCGCCCTCACCTCGCTTTGGGAATGGAACCCAAGTTGTCTGAACACAAGTCCGAGATATTAACCACTTGGCCACGGCAACCGACCGGGAGCCGGGAGCGGCTTTTATTGGTCAAAATTTGATCGCTCATTAAATATAGTAAAAGTTTTTCAATCGTGATGGGACCAAGTTTTTTCACAGCGAATTTTTTGCAATTTTTGTGCCAATTTTGGTGCGATTTGAATATTCAGTTTCGGCTGCCCAACACACACACACACGGCTACTGCTATAGCATATTAGGTTATTAAGCTGGAGTGAGTTATTCGTCGAACAGTTAGAGCTCGCCATGTGCGTTTTTCGCGGGGCTAATTGGAAACCGAGTCATAAAGGATTATACACAATGTACTTTGAGTGTTACACTGCCTGCGAATTGCGAGCGATATAAGATGCTGCTCGTCACGTGTTGTTTGGCGCTGCTAGATGGCGATAGAGCGCCTGTCGCATGCGTCCTTTACCCACGTGATGCCACACAGTTAACTCGTGACCTAGCTGATGCAACGCACGCCAGTAATGATGCGACTTGTGTTGTTTTTCTTTTCTTAATTGATTTGACTGAAGGAATCTCAAAATAAATACAAATGGATGAGTGTAACTTGAATCATTTCTTAGCACTTGTAATGTCACTAATTTTTCAATTCTCGTAAGAAGTTAAATCATAACTTATGGGTTTACTATACGGGGTAAACTTAATGATATGTCGGCCAGATAACCAAAAAGTTCTTTAGACCAGGCACAAGAGGTTAGAGCCACTGCTCAATCCTCGTGCTCTAACCTCTAGGCCTGAAATATCCCCCCCCCCCTTCTTAATAGCATCATCTTTTGAACATCCACAGTCTCTGAGTTGAAAGATACACTTATTCACACTTACTAGCATCATGTTCTTGTTCATGCAGTATTTCTTATGCCTAATGATGACAGCGTGCTTTTATGCATGTATTTTGAGAGGGAAAAATTTCAAGAGTGCCAAACTAGGGACTTTGGGAAAATTCTGAGAGTCGATGACCCCCATTCAGCAAAAGATTATGAGTCTTATGGTACAGTTACAGCTACTTTTACCACCCACCTCCACATCAGTCTTGTAAACTGAGGTTCTTCTGTATAAAGAGAAGCACTTGTCAATTAATTAGCTATCCATTTTGTAACATGACAGTGTACAGACTTATTTACTCAGTTTGACAAGTCATGTAACACAGGTGAACAGTAACAGAAATGAGAGTACAATATACAGACACACACACACACATACATATATATATATATATATATATATATATATATATATATATATATATATATATATATATATATATTGGTTTAGAGCATTAATGCATTGACAGCTACGTAACAAAAATTATTTCAGCCATAAACGGTTAGGTTGCACAAATCAAGCTGACTAACCAGGCCGTGCAGTCCGATTACTTGGTGGATGTACAGTAGGGATTACAAACCTTCTTCCAGTGTTCAATAAGACCGCTTTCAATGAGTCTGCTGATTCCCTGGTCAAACTTGTACCTCCACGGGGTGTGTTTTGGGAAGTACCAGACGGTGTGTGCTGGGTACAGCTCCTCCTTCACCTTGTACCAGCCTGTCACCTGTTCGGTGTGTCTACTGTAGATTGGGGAGGTGTCTCGGAAATAATGTTCAAAACTTACAATATAAAAAAAGAAAACAAAAAACAAGGAAAAAAGAGCATATGCTCATGTTTTGTCAGCGATATCAGTATTACTTCTTATATGATTATTCTCAATAATGTTATATCTATTGAATACTTCTATTATATGTATCTCTGTAGTGTTACGGAACAGAGAAAGATAACGTACACTTTAAGTGAGAATACTAAGAGTCACTACTGTCCCGTAAAGTTCCAGGTTCAAAACAAAAGAGTTAGGTAAAATTACAAGTTAAAGTTTAATGCTCAAACTAACAACAAAACATTCAGGACTCATAAGGATAATGTAATGGCAAATAAACAGGTTAAATATATGGTTAACTGCAATAGCCTCTATTAACACGAAATTAGCAAGAGTAAATTTATCTAAGTCAGCCCTGATAAAATGAGATACCAGATAATACTCAGTGAATGCCAGATAAATTATTACAGATACAAACTATTATCAAAAATGACTGACATAAAACCCAACATCAATCAAAAACCTCACTAGGCCTAAGAATTAACTTTATGCTACACAGTACAAGAAAAAATGCAACAACAGTTATACTCAAATTACACACAGCTGCTAGATGTTTGGAGATTTCTTGAGCACTCACAATAATAATATCTGTACAGGGGAGGACAGAGATGTGAACAAAATGAGGAGCAGATCTAAGTGGCAATGATGCAGAGACTGAGCTCATTATATAGGGGCCAGGAGAGCTTGATACAACTTGTAAGAAGAACGCGCAAATGAAGCCATGGGGACAAAAAGCTGAAAATCCAGCTCTGAATAACAGAGAGAACGACTTACTCTACTATAACGGTAGAAGGGGGGGACTGAGGCAGAACACGCTCGTGATCAAACATGCAGCATACTGTGCGTTAAAATTACACAAAGGATGGTGAAATCATAGGCTATGTAACACCTCCCCACAAAGAAAAAAGAAATTTACAAAGGAAATTTCTTATTACTCTAAAACAATCTGTATATGGTATTACAGAACATGCAAAAGTCTTTCCTAATGTTACAAAACATGAGATCTCCCTAGCACGTTCAGTCATAGGTACTTGCCAGTATCCCTTTAACAAATCAAACTTACTTATGTACCTAGCCTTTCCGATCTTGTCTATGCAATCTTCCACGCGAGGGAGAGGGTAAGTGTCTGTTTTGGTTATCTGATTAACACATCTGTAGTCAATGCAAAGCCGCTGTGACCCGCCTGGCTTAGGGACTAGAGTGACAGGAGAACTCCACTCGCTCTGACAGGGCTCAATCATCTTGTGGTCCAACAGGTAGCCAAGCTCCTTCTGGATGAGAGGAACTTTCACTGGGTTCACACGGTAAGGAGGCAATTTAATTGGCTTTGCGTCTCCAACATCGACATCATGCATCAACACAGTGGTTCTTCCTGGAGTGGCACGGAACACTTGCGGGTACTCCTGCAGTAATGCCGAAAGCTCCTGCCTTTCCTTGGGAGGTAGATGAGAAAGCTTAGTCTGGAGATCATTCATGATATCAGGATTCTTCCCCAAACTATCACTCAGGCTCATACTGCATGGGAGAGCTTCACTTGCAGACTCGGGTGGAACAGCTACAGTGCAGACTGGATTATTTTCGTCCCGCCTGTGATATAACTTTAGCATGTTGATGTGACATAGTTGCTTGTTCTTTCTACGATCTGGTGTGGCGATGACATAGTTGACATCACTGAGTTTCTTCTCCACGAAATAAGGACCACTAAACTTGGCTTGAAGAGGTTGCCCATGAACTGGTAGCAGAATCAAAACCTGATCTCCTGGCTGAAAGTGGCGTAACCTGGACTTCTTATCATACCAAGTCTTCATCTTCTCCTGAGGAGCTCCTAAATTCTCTCTCTCGCCAGCTGTAAAGCAGTGGACAGCCGTTCTTTGAACTTCATCACATACTCCAGCAGGTTGACGTCATCTTCCTCCGACAGCCAGCATTCCTTGAGTAACTTAAGGGGTCCTCTTACTTCATGGCCAAACAGTAGTTCAAAAGGTGAGAAGCCCAGTGATTCGTTTGGAGATTCTCTTGCGGCAAACACAACGAATGGAAGACCTTTATCCCAGTCTTTCTGATGTTCCAAACAGTATTTCTTGAGCATCGATTTGAGTGTTTGATGATATCTCTCCAACGCTCCTTGGGTCTGGGGATGGTAAGCTGAAGACATGATCTGGGTGATGCCCAACTCTTTCAGAGACTGCTTGAAAACGTTTGACATGAAATTACTTCCTCGGTCTGACTGTACCTCCTTGGGCAGACCAAACTTTGTGAAGAACCCTAGCATTTCCTTAACCACGTTCTTTGCTGAGATATTTCTAAGTGGAATGGCTTCAGGATAACGAGTAGCCATATCAATCAGGGTCAACATATAAGAAAATCCTGAAGAAGTCTTAGGAAGAGGGCCCACAATATCCACCAACACACGGGTGAAAGGCGCCTCAAAAGGAGGAATGGGAACTAGAGGTGCAACCTTTTCAGTCTGATTACACTTCCCCACAACTTGACAGGTGTGACAAGACTTACAATACCAGGAAACATCCCTGAAGATACCTGGCCAGTAGAAGTGTTTCAAAATGCGTGCCACAGTCTTCCTCACTCCAAGGTGTCCTGCCAAACTGGAATCATGAGCCACTCTAATGATATCCTGCCTACAAACACGAGGGATGACAACTTGATGTACAACCTCCCATTCACAGTCGGCTGATGCTGTTGGGGGTCTCCACTTCCTCATAAGTACTCCTGACTTTACATAATAACAAGTAGAAGCACCGGCTGACTCTTCTTCACTGTAAGCAGAGTTAGCTAGACCTTTCAACTCAGGGTCAGCAACCTGCAACTCAACCAACTCTTGACGAGACAAATTATCAACACTACGGGGTACTGCCTCATCTGGTGAGTGGTCCAAATTAGCAAGAAAAGTGTCAGCAAGGATAACATCATCATCATCATTATCCTCTAAATCACCAGTAACTTTAGACTTAGCCCTAGTGACAGCACATGCAGGGAACACATCAGGGACATCACAATCCTGGGACACAGCCACTGGCTCACTAGACAACTGAGGAGCTGGACACACTTGACTTCCACCAATATCATTTCCAAGTAAGAAAGTTACACCTGACATTGGGAGTGTCTCAACCAACCCAACCATAACGGAACCATTAACAAAACCAGACTCTAAATTCACTCTGCACAGAGGGACAGAGAAGTAATTATTCCCTACACCTTGTAAGATTACAGTTTCATCAGAGGAATTAACATTAGAGCCTAGAACACTGGTCAGCTTAAGGGATTGGCAAGCACCTGTATCACGATATATTTTAACTGATTTCCTGTCATTACTGTCCAGAGGACTGACAAAACCATCAGACAGGAAATTAGCACATGAACTCTTGAGAGTGTCACCCACGTTACTGCTCAGAAGAGGAGCTCCATCATGAGAATTTAAGTTACCCCTCAAAGCAGGTTCAGTTAACTCAGTTAAAGAATTCTGGGAACTCTCAAGAGTGGACACTAGACCAATTGACTGAATATTTAAAGACTCCTTTTTGTTCACATCACGCTGTCTCCTGAAACATCTCTCCGTAGTATGACTAAGCTTACTACAATAAGTACATTTACTTTTCTGAAATCTAGAGGTGAAGCTGGTATTTACTTCCTGAGAAACATCATCTTTATTCTCTTTCCTGTTACCTGTACTCTGAGTAGAGGCAACGTACTTACTCTCAGCTTTCCCTTTTTCTCTAGAATATCTCTTGTGAGTGAGAACATACTCATCAGCTAAAACTACAGCATCAGACAAATTATCTATTCTTTTCTCATCAAGATATAGGCTTACATCTTTATAAATACACCTTTTGAAGTCCTCCAGCAAAATCATCTGCTTAAATTTTTCAAAATCAGAATCCACATTCTTAGAATTTAACCACTGCTCTAACAGATCTTCTTTGATTTTTGCATACTCAACATGGGATTGCTTATCTTGCTTGTAAGTTGTCCTAAATTTTACTCTATAGGCTTCAGGAACAAGCTCATAGGCCTTAAGAATCAAGCTCTTAACTACATCATAATTATCAGATTGATCCTGAGGCAAAGATGCATAAGTTACTTGAGCTTTACCGGTGAGAACAGTTTGAAGGAGTACTGGACAATACTCCTTGGGCCAACTAAAACCTGTAGCTACCCTCTCAAACAACTGAAAATACTTTGTTAAATCAGATTCATTAAAAGGGGGGACAAGTTTAACATTTTTAGCCACATCAAAATCATCAGAGCTAGATGATCCAGTTCCACCTTGTTTCATGCGATACTCATGGTCTGCCTGAATCCTAGCAATTTCAACTTGTGCCTCAGCCTCTTTAGAACGGGCCTCCGCCTCCTTAGCCCTAGCCTCCTGCAGGGCTAGCTGTAACTTAGCTAATTCAATCTGCGTTTGCTCATTTGGAGGAGTTACATTAAACAAGCTTTCATTAATCATGTCAACAATTTGATCTTTAGAATGATGAGAGCGAACAGCAATTCCCAATTGTTGAGCAACAAGCTTAAGTTCATTCTTTGTTCTGTTTTCTATATCACACACTGTTTGCACATTTGACAAAAAATCTTTGGCTTCATCAAGTGTAGTAATAGTAGACATAATTAATAAGTAACAGTCACAAAATATCAAGCAATATCCTTATGATAATATCCTGAATATCCTGATAAGAGGTCGCCAAATTTATGTTACGGAACAGAGAAAGATAACGTACACTTTAAGAGAGAATACTAAGAGTCACTACTGTCCCGTAAAGTTCCAGGTTCAAAACAAAAGAGTTAGGTAAAATTACAAGTTAAAGTTTAATGCTCAAACTAACAACAAAACATTCAGGACTCATAAGGATAATGTAATGGCAAATAAACAGGTTAAATATATGGTTAACTGCAATAGCCTCTATTAACACGAAATTAGCAAGAGTAAATTTATCCAAGTCAGCCCTGATAAAATGAGATACCAGATAATACTCAGTGAATGCCAGATAAATTATTACAGATACAAACTATTATCAAAAATCTATCTATCTATCTATTGCCAGACGCCTCAATCCCGTTTGGGGTGGCCACAAACAAATCGCCTCCAAGTCGCCCTGTCCCCCGCCATTTCACTGCCCTGCTCCCAACTCACACCCCCCTCTCATATACCTCTCCACCCCATCTCTCCATCTCATCCTCGGCCTCCCCCTCCCTCTTTCCCCTCCACCTCACTCACATACACTCTCTTCGTCAGTCTTTGACCCTCCATCCTCTCCACATGGCCAAACCACCTCAGTGTGTGTTCCTCATAACGCTTCCTATCACATCCACATCAACACCACAATGCTCCTTTATATCCTCATTCGTCAGCCTGTCTCTCCATGTGACTCCACAGGCTCCTCTTAAATAACTCATTTCCACTGCTCTCACTCTTGACTTGTGTCCTTCCAACAACGTCCAAGCTTCACTTCCGTACGTTAGAGTTGGTATCACAATACTGTCATGTAGTAACTTTTTCACTTCCATGCTCACTTCCCTGTTTCTTATCACTGCTTTCAAAGAACCAGCAACCTTTCTTCCCTGCTGTACCCTTTCAAGCACTTCACCCTCCAAACCTCCATCCTTACTCATCACACTACCCAAGTACTTAAACGTACTCACATTTTCCAATTCCTCACCATCCAACCTCGCTGTACATTCACTGACTTCACCTCTCTCAAAGACCATCACTTTACTCTTCCCTACATTCACCTTTAGATTCCGTTTCTTACACACTCTCTCAAACTCATCCACCAAGCCTTGCAGCTCCCCTTCGTCTTCACTCAACAACACGGTATCATCTGCAAACAACAGTACAGGGAGTTTCCAAACACTATCCTCTCTCACCAGGGCCACTCCAACATCCACTACCCTACCTTGTACCTCTTTTATTACCCCATCCATGTACAGATTGAACAACCATGGAGACATGACACATCCCTGTTTCAACCCAACTTTCAAAGAGTAAAATTCACTTAGTTCACCATCCACACGCACTGCAGCCTTCGCACCATCGTACATACTCTTCACAGCATTCAACAACTTCCCATCTATTCCATATATTCTTAACACTTTCCACAATCCTAGTCTATCCACCCTGTCATATGCTTTCTCCAAATCCATGAAAGCCGCATACAACTTCTTTCCCTTCTCTAGAAACTTTTCCACTAAAGATCTGAGAATGAATATCTGATCTACACAACCTCTTCCCTTCCTAAAGCCTCCCTGTTCTTCTCCAACTAATTTCTCTGTTCTTTCTCTAACTCTGTCAATAAGTATCCTACCATATACTTTTCCTATTATACTAAGAAGACAAATGCCCCTATGATTACCACACACTTCTTTTTCCCCTTTTCCTTTGTACAAGGGAATAATTATACCTGACTTCCAATCCTCCGGGACTCTACCTTCCTCCCAGGCCAATCTGCACATCTTCCACATCCATTCTACTACTATCTCTCCCCCATGCTTCAGCATTTCACCACACACTCCATCAATTCCTGGGGCTTTCCCTGATTTAACTTTCTTCATTGCTTCCACAACTTCTATCCTACTGATTTCTTCCTGTCTTCTCACCTCCCTCCTTCTTCCAGCCATTCCCCAGCCACTTATACTCGCATTACTTCCATCCTCCACGTTCAACAATTCCTTAAAGTGTTCTCTCCATCTGCTCACTTTTTCTCCCTTCTCCACTAGTAATCTACCATTTTTATCTTTCACTCCCCTGCTAACTTCACTTCCACCCTGTCTTACTCTTTTCACCTCTTTCCAGAACATTTTCTTACAGTCCCTCCACTTTACACTCAAATTCCTTCCAAATTCCTCATCCACTCTCTTCTTACTCTCTTACTAATCTTTTCACCTCTCTCTTTCTTTCTACATATAACTCTCTCTTCCGCCTCTCAACTTCTTCCACGCCCCTATTTCTCATCCATTCATTGTATGCTTTCTTCTTTTGTGCCACAGCCCGTTTCACCTCTTCAGTCCACCACGCTGTTCCTTGCACCCCCCTCCGTCTTCTCTTCCTTCCACACACCACATCACATGCTGCACATATTTCTTCTGTAAATATTCTACAGACACCCTCCACGTCCCCCATCTGCTCCAACTCATATTTGCCCAATCGTTCCTCCACTTCTCTCTTATACTCTGCCTTTTTCTCATCCTCTTGTAACCTTTCCACTCTCCTTGCAACTACTCCTTCCTCTCGTCCTTCCCTTCTTCTATTCCTCCATCTTACTTGAACTTTAACTCTGGCCACCACCAAGTAGTGGTCAGAAAGTCCACTCCCCCAACCTCTATAAACTCTTGCATCCAATATACATCTTCGCATCCTTTCATCCACACACACATAATCAATCATTACCTTCCTTTCACTCAATTCACCACCCACCCTTCTCATCACTCGCCATGTATACCTGTGGATCATTTTATGCCTGAAGAGGGTATTGGCTATCACCAACCCCCTCCCAGCACAAATGTCCCCTAACGCACTCCCATTCTCATCTATCTCAGCAGGCACACCCCACTCACCAACTATTCCATCCACCTTCACATTCCCAACTTTACCATTCATATCACCAATCAAAAACACTCTATCATTCCTTCCAAACTTTTCCATGCACACTTCTACATTTGTCCAGAACTCTTCTCTCACTCTTCTAGCACGATCTTGCGTTGGCGCATACACACACACAATCGCCCACATTTGTATTCCAACTTTCAACTTTACCCACACAATCCTTGATCCAACTGATCCATACTGTCTTATGCTCCTCTTCCATCTTTTACTCACAACTATACATACTCCTTCCTTTGCCCTCTCATTCTCACCTACTCCTGCACATATACCCCATCCATACTCCCATTCTCTCACACTTTCTCCTCTCCATTTTGTTTCAGTTATTCCACATACATCCACTTTTGCATCCTCAAGCACCTGGACAATCTCTCTCTCTTTCACCTCATCATTTGCTCCCCTTACATTCCACGTTCCAATTGCAATGTCCTTTGTCCGGTCCTTGGTCAAAAATGACTGACATAAAACCCAACATCAATCAAAAACCTCACTAGGCCTAAGAATTAACCTTATGCTACACAGTACAAGAAAAAATGCAACAACAGTTATACTCAAATTACACACAGCTGCTAGATGTTTGGAGATTTCTTGAGCACTCACAATAATAATATCTGTACAGGGGAGGACAGAGATGTGAACAAAATGAGGAACAGATCTAAGTGGCAATGATGCAGAGACTGAGCTCATTATATAGGGGCCAGGAGAGCTTGATACTACTTGTAATAAGGACGCGCAAATGAAGCCATGGGGACAAAAAGCTGAAAATCCCGCTCTGAATAACAGAGAGAACGACTTACTCTACTATAACGGTAGAAGGGGGGGACTGAGGCAGAACACGCTCGTGATCAAACATGCAACATACTGTGCGTTAAAATTACACAAAGGATGATGAAATCATAGGCTATGTAACAGTAGGAAAAGAAAACTTTCTGATTTAATGCCTTTGGCTTATATGCCATTTGCAGATATTAATTGTCAATACAGAAAGTAATAATTCCACCTTGGACTGTGCCACTGACTCACACAAAAATCCATGTATAAAAGCCAAGTACAGTATACTAATTTTAAAGACTGTAAAATCATACTGCCATCCTGAAACCTCATCCTCCTCTCACATCAAAGCTTGTGGGTATCTTATCTCAGGAACTTGGCCACCGTTGGCTGTTTAACTTCACACATGCAGTAAACTCTGGAAAAGTTCCTGTATAATGATTTTCAAAAGTCAGAGTTCCTCAACATCCATACCTCAAGTCCATTCATCATAACCTGGTCACATTTGGTCATACAACTTTACACACACAATATGTTTATGGCAAAGGCCTAGACCACAGCCAACTGATTTTCACATTTCCTTGTGTTACACTGTCCAGTACAATATTCATCAGGGGATTCATTGATATATTGGCAGGTTGATGAATGGATTGAGTTGAATTGTTTCAAAGGTTTTATCTGCCTTCTTGAAGCTAATTAAGTATTCGGCTGTGTCAAAAAAAAGACCCTATAACAGATTGAGAACTAAGTTCTGTAAGAATAACATGTTTCAAGCATTTTATCCCCCAGAATGCTGTGATTAGATGGGTAAGAATGATAGGAAATTATAGTTGTGATATTCCATATATATATATATATATATATATATATATATATATATATATATATATATATACTGTATATATACACACACACACACACACTTACGTTTCTCCTTGTCAGCATGAAATATGCATAGGTGGAAGTCAGAAGGAAAGCGTGAGATCCTGTCATCATTGCTGCCACGGCCTGCTCCTCCTCAGAGAACAAGTCCATCTTCTTACTCAGCTTCAATATCAGCTCGTCTTGTGAGGTTCTGATCACACTCTGCAGATAAGCACCGAAATCCACGATCGCTACCCTGTAAATGAAAACAAACTATGTGTTCTTTTGGTCCATAAACGAATATTAACTGAATGCTGTCAATTTTGTCAGATAATGTCACCGTTCAGTTTGACAGTAATGGTCATACTTTTTATCTATAACATGTCACAACTCTTGGGGTCATATAGTATGCGTCAGTGTGATGTTTAATTTTTATTTAAGCAAAGTTCTCCATCGGTTCTGAAAATGCAAAAGTGGTGCATAGGCATTATAATATATGCGTCATTAAATATAGAGGAGAGCATTATATTACAGACACAGGTAATAATGCAGTGATGCATGGCACATGACAGGAAAGGCATTGTTCAGAACAGATAATATATGCCCATCGCATCCAAAGTTTGTGAACCTGCCGTGGTACACTTTCTCAGTTCCCAAGGGGTAGCCATCTCGTGGATTAAGAAAGCTAGAGTATTAAAAAGTGTACAATGGAAGGTTAATGCAGTTGTGTTTGGCACACGGACCAGTCACTCTACTCTACCGCCAATATCTTACTGAGTTCTGTCGTTAAACTTTTCATAATAGCTTATCATCGACATAAAACAGCTCCCCAGACTGAATGAAAACAAGGAGCACTCAGCGTAACACCTGCAGCCACCAACTTTCCAAGACCCAAATATTTGGCTTTGCCCTTTGCCCTGGAGAGATTACTCGAAAAATAAACTTACTTCATTCTTACAGAACCATTAATCCTTACACCAATGTCGGTTCACATCAAATCAAAATTATCTGAATGGGCATTATACAGTGATCTAGACATTGGATGTTTGATTTTTCCTTTGACCTTGAAGTTGAATGAATGTTCATAAAATCATATATCTTTATCCTTGTTTAAACCTAAATCCACAGTTGTAAAAGCATCTAAATTTGTTACCTACGTTAGGGTATTATTTCACTCACATGATTTTACTGGTTGAAGTAAAGTACCGTGAGGTGAAGTTACACGAGCAAAAGTAAAAAAAGTCTCTTGATCGTAAAATTACACAAGTGTGAAAAGTAAAAAATAACCACGATCACTTTGTAGCTATAAACTAGTTGTCTTTGGTACCGAAAATGTGACACTAAAGAAGTGAACAATGCTGTGAAGCGGTTAAATGGGAGGGCTGAGCTGTATGTAGAAATGGTCAAGTGTAATGGAGGGAATGCCATAAAGTGTTAGTTAGGACTACAGAAAATTCGGATGAGTGGCATTGTAACAATGCTGTCAAGTGACCAGAAATCGGGAAGGCACAAGGTGTTGACAAGGTGTGTGTAGAGGAGCTTAAGTTTAGTGGAAAGAGTGCAATGAAGTGTTGGTTAGAAATATGATTACAGCTTTGATGAACTGCATTATACCAGTAGAGTGGGAGGAATAAGGATGTTGTCATTTCAAAATATCTGTTTAAGAACACTCATGCCCATTATCGGTGGGTTCTGAAAAAAAAAAAAAAAAAAAAAGTGGCGCACCTCGTGAAGAACTTAAGTCTCGCCCGTCACCTCATCCACTCCTTTGCTGCTGGTCTGGAAGGTGAGGAAAATAACGGGCATGTATTCACCTCCATTCTGGGTCTTAAAATACAAGTGTCCTCTGAATTTAATGCCTCTGGTGTAGCTTCAGCCCGGGCAGAGCACTTTTATAATGTTTCTCCGGAGGAGTAGACTGTAGCACCAGTTGTGTAGGGCGGTGCTCCTAAGGTGGATGGAAAGCTGTTGACAGGGAGAGCTGGAGCTCCCGTTTCATCAGCCCTCGGGACTATAGTTTCACCAATCTAAAACCAAGGTTTGGGTGGAGTCTAGCCGGGGATTTCCCGGCGTACAGCGTTGCCTTGTTTCCTATACTCTTATTGGCTAGTGGCTGACCTGACACCGTTAGAGTTCGTCCGCTCACATCTCGCCACCTGGCCTGACATGACTTCACCCACTTCTGTGTGTGTGTGTGTTTGTGTATGTGTGTGTGTGTAAAGACAAACTAGTTTAAGTTATAAATATAACCAAAATAATGAATTTAAAAGTCGCATTCTCTCTCTCTCATATAATTAGAAATTTCCGTCCATCAACGCTTGCGTACCGAAATCCTATTTTCTTCATAACTTTTCTTAAAGTTTCACGGCCGCCGGGGTAAGAAAGGTTACTCTTCATTTCTGCGTGGATTTTTTCAAGGATAGGGATTACTTTTCTGTCATAGAAATTTAAAACAGTTCTGCGTAACACATCTTCATTGAAGTTATCAAAAAAGTCTGCAATTGGTTTTACACGTTGCCTTTTCTTGGGAGACGTAAACTCTGGAGAGTTGTTTTCTTCATTATCTCTTGCTTCTCTGCGTATTGCTTCAATCCTGCTCTTGCTAAGTCCTGTTGCTGCAGCTGTTCGATGAATTGCCCTTGAAACGTCATCGAAAATTCCTCCGTACTGCTTCTCCTGCAGAAAATACTGGCTTACGTTGAAGGCCATTTCTTTGGCTTGACTATGTAGATGCGAGCGAGTTGGCGTAGCTGCCATTGTGTCTGCATCAACATAGAAAGTGAATAGTGGAAGCACCTGACAGAAGCTTAAATCTCCCTCCAATGGATTAACTCCCAGTATGGGCCTGGTGTTGCCGCTCGTGAGTGTTTTAACTTATTTATTTCTATTAAGAAAATAGCGTATGTTCTACTGATTCCTTCAAATTATATTATAAACGTAATTGTTACATTACTTACCCAACTTAGAACTACCGTGAAAGTCGGTAAAAGTAACTACATTTTTTTCAGCACCACTGTAAAATATGTATGCCACGTTTCTTTATTGATGTACAAGAGCCATATGCATTACAAGTTTACCTTCCTTTGATATGCTAGAATACTTACGTTTATATTGTATTAGTATGTGTGTACCTATCTGTGATGCCTATTACATATATAACAGAATCTACTCATCGCTCGTTTAGGAAGTATGGCATGGCTGCACCCAGCGCCAGACCCCACCCAAACCTTGGTTTAAGATTGGTGAGACTATAGCTTCTGACGATCCCCCTTTGCTGCACTTTTTCAGTGTTTCAGCAACACAGAGCAGGCCAACACGCTCTCCAATATACTTTCTAACTGTCAGCACCAAACTACATTCACATTATACACTACGCTTCTTATTCAAACTTTAGCCCCCCCCAAAAAAAAAAAAAAAAATGGCATGTCATTACAAAGCCTCAGTGTGTGGAGTGGGTGGGAAGGACCATCAAAGCTCCCACCATCTACCCCTCTCCATGTGACGACCAAGCGAGATGCTTGGAACCACTGTCTGACTCACTTCTTCATTTCTGCAACATTTGCGACATTTCCTCTAAGTTTCTCTCTGTTGAACACCACCTTTCTCTAAACCTCACCATCTCTCCCTCACTGAGAGTTAACTGTCTCAGGAGACTGATAAGAAATCTTTCTCTGTATTCTCCTTTCTCAATGCTCAGTTCAAAGCAAAATTTGGGTGTTGTGTATATGTTACACCCCATTTTTGCAATTGCTTATTTCACGAAATGGGCAATCAGATTGCCCATTACGTGAAACGGGCAGTATTTGCTCATTTCATGAAATGGACAATCAAACTGCCCTTTTCATGAAACGTGCAGTCATTTGCCGAGATCATCAGTTGAGCAATTTCTGTTTCCCAGTTCTTGAACTGGGCAATATCTTCCTAGCCAGTTTCGTGAAATGGCCTTCACTTTTTATGTTTTTATTTAAATAATGTATTTTGTATATCTACGGTCACTACAAACACTCAGATAAAACGAACAACGTATTTCTTTTTTTTATTACTAACACATCAATTTAAAACCAAAGATGACTATACAAACAGGAATCACTTTATTACCACAACTAAAATCATCATAATATGGAAAACATTACTCGTCTGTAACATTTAGTCAACATTTTTGCATGATCTGTGGCTGACAGGCACTGTTGCAACGAAGCTCGTCTCGTACGCAGCAGCAACGCTTGGTTAAGCAAGTACTCTTGCACTGGCACCTGCGATATCCTTGTCCACCACAATCACTTTGCAGTTTTACTATCTTTCGAATGCTTAATTTATTAGATGGAACTTCTGAGGATTTCAGACCCCTATAGTTAACTGATTCAAACTGATTCCTTGACAATTTGCCATTGATTATTCCAACCTTAGTTCCGACTGTGAAGCCACCATTGTCCTTAGCCAGAACTACTCCGATTACGTTAGGGGGGTCACCCTTGCTGCGGTCAAACTGTGAGACAGGAATTACTACGTTTTGGCCTATATCCACTCCGCATAAGCATTTTTTTCTGCCTGAAGCGCTGTCTGGCCATGAGCCTTCTGCCGTGCAATAACTGCAGGATGCACAGCATCATTTCCTTCTGACGACTCACATTCAGCTCTGTGTCCACGTCTGTAACTTCCTCATCTGCATCCAAACCTGTCATCTCAGGTTCTCTTGGTGTCGTTGGCATTGCTGGTGTGGAGTGAAAATCGTTTCCTTCTGACGACTCACATTCAGGCTTTGCGTCCTTGTCTGTACCTTCTCAACTGCATCCAAACCCATCTCAGGTTCTCTCGGTGTCATTAGCATTGCTGATGTAGAGTGAGAATCATTTCTTTCTGACGACTCACATTCAGGCTCTGCGTCTATTATCTCAAGTTCTACATCTTCATCAATGCCACTTTCAATACGAGCCAGAAATTCTTGCGGCAACTTTGATTTCAGGCCGCAGCGGGGATCATTTCCAGTCAACACATTGTATGGAGTCATTTTAATTGTTTCATGATAGGTAGAATTCATTGCCTATTGAACCTGATGTTATGCCCGATCCCTTTTATTGGATGTTGTTGCTTGAGGCTGACTTACAACGAGCACCACAATTGTATCCCTAGGGTTCGTTCGACCCTTATCCTGATATTGTTGGAGTAACTGTGGAATCGGTTGGGATCTGAGATTATTCAAAATTAATATAATTCTCTCTATCTAATATCACACACTAGGAAAATTGGCCGTTCTGAATAATTACTAATAGGAAAGAAATTTGGTAGCTTGATCGTGAGTAGCGTAACAATAAGAGAATTTTTAGGTTGCGTAACAATAAGAACTTTGGGTAGCGTGACAATGCAGTAACAGAACTTTATACTCCCAAAAACCGATTCAGCACAGGGGTCGACAACAATTCCCACCAAGGCACGAGGGTTATGAGAAGACGTTATACAGGATTTGAGAGATATAAGAGAAGAATGACAGTGAAAATCAATAAACTTTCAAAATGCTGAATTTACTAATCTCTCTCCTTTCTTTAAATCACATTACATTATACTATTCAATTTACTAATAAATGACAACTTAAATTGATTTTGCTCTAAGAAATGAAACTTTACTTTTTGATAGAACTCTAGATTTTTCAATCATTTAACATTTTATTTATTCACAGTACGCAGAATTTTTTCCACAACGAATTTTATACAGGCACATATACCTCAGTTAGCCAACGCTTCCTACCAAACAGTTCGCCACATTCAGTACACTCGTGGGCATATAGGGCTTTCTCCGAGCACATCAGGCGAGGGAGTTTGCCTTGGGGACTTAGGGTGCTCTCCGAGCTCGCCTGGCGCGGGAGGGCTCTAGGCCGTGCCCAGAAGAAACGTTACACCCGACTCCATCGATACACTATATACCAAAAGAAAAATCACGACTATTCTTTCACAAGATAAATTCACTAAACAATTACATAATCAAAAGAACTAATCACTGTGTTTTGTGTAAATGGTGAGTGCACAATGTAAATCCTAACGAACTTTGTTAGGGCAGTTACAATATGGCGGTTAGAGGGAGTTTTTGAGGTGGCGTTTTCACAGCATCTGTACGTGGCACGGAGACAAAACTGAAAGTCAGTCTCACTACAACTTAGGTCACAGCGGCACACATAATATCACTGAACTTTCACAACGCCAGTATGAACAAGGGGGAAGGGAAGAAAACAGAGTAATGAACCCCACCTGTACGTGGCACGGAGAGAAAACTGAGAGTGAGCCAGGAGCTGGCTAACCAGTATTGCCAGGTCGACCAGTCAAAATTTCCCTAGACTAGCCATCAGAATTTCCCTTTTTGAAGAAAAATTTCCCTATGTATACCAGGTAAGCCTATTAAGCCTATAATAGTTTATTTACATACAAAAATTACTCCTCAGACTTACCTATATGTTATTTGTCCTCCGTCTTATACAAGCTATCATTCATTCTATTCAGATGAGCTGGTTTTATCATGAAGTTGTGGCAGGAGGCTTGAGTAAATGTATGCTTTGAATGAAGCATACCAATCAAAGTAGACGTTTCCAGTTGGTTTCTTAACTTAGTTTTCATCAAATTGATTTGGGAGAACACTCGTTCAACAGTTGCACTAGAGTGTGGGAGACATAGCAGGTGTTTCATGAACGATCCTAGTAAAGGGAACATAGCCGTATCATCACCTTTCTTCATGTTGGCTACTTGACACCAAAACTCGCAGATATCTATATCCTGTTGCACATTTAGTTGTGTGTTTCGTAGTAGGCGCCACTCTATCTATTTCATTGAGATTATCACTTGAGCTTAATCTTGGAAAGAATGAAGCTAATGGGGCAATAGATGGAACAGACTTACCTCGTATTTAATACACTTTTAGGATCCATTGCACCAAGGTTTTTCATCACTGGATCTGACAAACTAAATCTCTTCTGAATTTGAGCTGCTCCTTCAATATAAAAGTCAAGACATCTTAAACGAAATGCCTGAATGTCCTGTTTACTTAGGCCATGAAGAGTTTGTATTGTGGCAGCTACTCTCCCACCTAGGTAAATCTCATCTAGAGGAAGAAAGTTCGCTGGGTCTCTCACTCGTATGTCTGATATTGGGGTTGTTTGCAGGTAACTTTCTTTCATGTAATTTTCAACCAGTGTATGAAGCACTGTAGACACTCGTTTGTGCAATACATGCAGTTTTGGTTTCTCTGCTTGCATTTCAGTGTTCAGATCATTAAAGAAAGGCAGGATATAGTCTAAAAACTCAAGATACAATTTGACTGCAGGATTACGTAGTTTTTCTAGAATTGATTCAGCTGCAAGCAAATGATCCTCTAACACTGCATTGGTAAAAAACAACTTCAGTGCTGGCAGCTGCTCTAACAATCTCTTCACAACACTGTGTAATGACAGCCACCGTGTCTGTGATGGGTGTAACAGTTTATGTGGCTTAACATTAGTAAATTCTTAAATTCTTTCAATATACTGGTTTCTTTAGGAGACTGAAAATAGTTATACACATCTCGTGCCACATCCTCTACACATCTTGGTAATTTGTTGCATGCATATGATGCACATAAGTGGAACGAATGGCATATACATTTCATGACAAATAGATCAGGAATATCATCTTTGAGCAGTTTTGATAAAGAGTTATGTTGCCCCATCATCACATTTGCTCCATCGGCTGCAAAGCCGATCATGTTTTCCTTGTAAGGTATGTTTTTATCACTGAACACTTTCCTTATGTGTTCATGCAAGACTGTAGCTGTAGCACTTTCGAGAGGAATCAGAGTTAAGAACTAATCTTTAACACCCGTGTCACAAACCACTCTTGCCACCAAAGCTAGATGTTTTACACAGCCACGGTCTGTAGACTCATCGGCAATTAGTGAGAATGGATTACATTTCAATAATTCACAGAGTTCCTCCTCTTCCACAGCACCTAGGACATTCTTTATCATCGCTGTACATTTCGTTCTACCACACTTAAATCCTTTAGCAATCTCTGAATCCGGACAAGCTGCTTGTACTACTGGTACTAATTGTGTTATGGCAGAATGGGGAAGATTTAGTTGATTTAAGAAAGACACTAATCTTAGTTCACCTTCTTTTACTTGTTTCTCTTTTCTGCGGCCACTTACACTCGGCATTTCAAGCACACTCACAGTTGACTTCACTGCCTTAATATTCTGAATATGTTTCTTCCCTTCAGCATGTTTTTCTACTTCAGATTTTCCTGCCTTGCCGTCTGTGTTGCATGCCTTACAGTGAAAATATTCTGGTCCTTTGACACTGTTACTTAACCACACTCGAAATTTTGGATCGCTTTCCCATTCTTTCTTATATTTTTGTGTGTATGTCCGTTTACATTTAACTTTAGCTGGAGGCGTCTCGGCACCACTGCTGGACTCCATAATTGTAGGCCAACACGGTACACCTTAACTTGTCTGTTGTCACTGAAACACTGACATTCAAATTTCAATCGTCCTCTGAACAGGTGGATCTTATTGGCTGAGAATATGTGAAAACGTCATATATTTTTATGACGTCAGAACTATCTTAAGCAGCTATTGGCTGAACACACAACTGATCGTGTCCTGGACGGAGAGATGACGGAAAACATAAAGGGCTATTGGCTGAACGCTTAACCGAACGTGTCCTGGACGGACAGATGCAAGGAAAGTACAACAGGCGGAAGCCCCTCCTATATAAGAGCAAATTTCGCTCGTATGATAATATAGCATAGAATTCAGTTTACACAATTGTCTTTATTCAGTTTATATTTTTCCTCAGCAGTAAATATGCCACACACCATGAACAAAAATGTCTTCTTTGTTTACAAAAGGTAAAATGTTATATTCTTAGTGAAATTTCCCTAGATTCCATAGGAAAAGATACTTTCTTCCCTTTTTCCCTTTTGGGGTCATAATTTCTCTAAAACAGGGAAATTTCCCTGCACCTGGCAACTCTGGCGCTAACACCCCCTCTGTTCTCTTTTCATTCTGACTTGGATGACGTGTAGGGTACTTTTGCTTTACCCCATATGAGGGTCACATTTCTAACCTTATGATTCTGAACGGATGCAGATATTAATTTTCTTTACTCTCAATCTGACAGGGAAAATTTAGTTATTCTAATTATCCCACACAAAGAGTCGTAAGTTGAATCAACAGCGGTCGCTAGCAACCTCTCGGCGGAGGAATACATTACCCAACTATTACGTCATGTCCTTGGGTATTAAAATTTTTAACGGCTTTCCCCCTCTATACGATATTATTTCTTCTATAAGCATATTAATCGACAACATTATGACTTTACTATGATCGCATCAGATCTGATTTAATAGAAAATGAGTACAGACGATACGCCACTCAAATACCCCACGTATGCCTCCAGCAAAGCTTCACCTACAACATATACAAATATTCTACCTACAACATGTACAAATATTCTTAAGGACTAGCACAGCATAAATGAGATATGATCTTACAGCTACAGAAATAATAATAAAAAGAACATGTATTAACTACTAGTTACAAGCATGTTTCTATACCTTAAGCCTAGGATGGATTAGGGTAAACACTTACAAATGTATAGTTTACGTACTAAAGCCTTAACTTACATGACTTCCTCAGGTTTTGGCTCTTGTGGCATTACACTGATGCCATCGCTCCATTTTTGGCAGTTATTGTCACGCATCCATGCTGTGAGTTTCACCTTAACCTCTGAGTTAGCACATTCAACAAAACCTGACTTTGTGGGTGTCGGGGTCTTCCATTCACCAGTACGAGGTCAGGCCATAAAGACGAAAGCTCTTTAATAACTGCTGCAGTGAATTCGCGTCCGTTGTCAGACTGCCGTACGTGAGGTGCTCCAAAATATAGAAATATTTTCAATAACTCGTCAGCAACTTCACTTGCCCTTTTGCATGATAGTGGCCGAATGAAATGAGATTTTGTCAAGTAATCTACATAATGCATGATGTAGCAGAACTTACCATCTTTCATGGTCTACATATCCATTAAATCGACTTGGCCAGGTTCATTTAGATCTTTTGCAGAGTGGCCGGACAACAACACTCAAAGCAGTTTGTTTGCAACGGTGTTTTTCGGTGCAGTGTTCACAGCGTTTGATAAATTCTGCAATCAGGGCACGAGGTATATTTGCTCTCAACTCTCCCACTCGAATTCTTCCTGCTCCTTCTGGCACCTTGCCAAAAACCTTTCTAACAATTTTACCTCATCATCCTTCCCTCCTCTTTTCTACTCTGATGGTTTTGTAGCTATTTCTTCTACTGAAAAAGCAGATCTCTTCACACAGACTTTCTCCTCCAATTCCACCTTAGACGATTCTGGTGCTGTTCCTCCATCACTTCCCCCCTCTGACTTCCTCATGGCTGACATTAAAATTTCTTCAGCTGATGTATTTTCTGCCATCACTGGCCTCAGTACTAACAAGGCATATGGGCCTGATGGGGTCCCTCCTGTTGTTCTCAAGAACTGTGCTTCTGTGCTTACACCCTGCCAAGGCAAACTCTTTTGCCTTTGTCTGTCAACTTGTAGCTTTCCTTCTTGCTGGAAGTTTGCTCTCATTCAGCCAGTCCCAAAGAAGGGTGACCAATCCCAACCCTCCAACTATCGTCCAATTGCTTTAACGTCCTGTATTTCAAAAGTTTTCAAGTCAATTCTCAATAGAAAAATTTTAAGGCATCTTTCCTATCACAACCTTCTTTCCGATCGTCAGTACGGGTTCCGTCAGGGACGCTCCACTGGCGATCTTCTCACCTACTTTCAGACTCCTGGTCATCCTCCTTTCGGGACTTTGGCGAAAGCTTTGCCATTGCACTTGACATCTCAAAGGCTTTCAATCGAGTCTGGCATAAATCTTTAATTTCCAAACTGCCCTCTTACGGTTTCTATCCTTGTATCTGTGCCTTCATCATTAGCTTCCTTTCTGGTCGTTCTATAGCCGCTGTTGTAGACGGCCATCGTTCTTCTCCTAGATCTATCAACAGTGGTGTTCTTCAGGGCTCTGTCCTATCACCAACTCTCTTCCTTTTATTCATCAATGATGTAAGCTGTACATCTAACCCTATCCACTCATACGCTGATGACTCCACCCTTCACCTTTCTATTCAGTTCCAGCATTTACTTCAATAAACAAGGGATGAGGCTATGGCACACCTAATGTCTGACTTGGCTCATATCTCTGACTGGGGTAAAAATAATATGGTTGTTTTTAATGCATCTAAGACTCAGTTCTTACACCTATCAACCCGACAAAATCTTCCACAGGTACACCCACTAATGTTTAATAATATTTAGCTTAATCCTGCATCATCCTTGAACATGCTTGGGGTTTCATTTACTCGGGACATCTCTTGTAAAATCTGCTTCCAAGAGTTTGGGTGTGCTAAGCCGACTCCGCTCTTTCTTTACCCCTGCACAATTGTTGACTCTGTACAGGGGTTTTATCCGCCCCTGTGTGGAGTACAACTCTCATGTGTGGGGAGGCTCCCCACATACAGCTCTTCTCAATAGGGTGGAGTCAAAGGCTTCTCGTCTCATTAACTCTCCTCCTCTTACTGACTCCCTTCAACCTCTGTCTCTTCGCCGCACTGTTGCATCTTTATCTCTTTTCTATCGCTACTTTAATGGTCACTGCTCCTCTGAACTGTCTGCTTGCATTCCTCCACCTCTACGACGGGCGCGTAGCACCCGTCTGGCAGCAAACTCTCATCCCTTTTTTGTCCAACTCTCTAATGCAAGAGTTGACCGTTACTCCCAGTCTTTCATTTATGCAACAGGTCAACTCTGGAACTGTCTCCCTCTGTCTGTATTTCCTGCTGCCTATGATCTCCAGTCTTTCAAACGCAGTGTGTCCAGGCATCTCAAAATGATCGGATCTTGAATTTGGCTCTCTATTGTATTTTGTTTTTCTCTTGGAGGGAACTGTTACTGCGGGCTCATGGCCTTTGGTTCCTTCTTCCTCGCAAAAAAAAAAAAAAAAATACTGCTCTGCTAACTTGCAGTATGTCTTCTTTTCTCCAGCATGGCCACTTGAGACATGATGCTGATCAATCACATTCAAAGCATTTTCTTTAGTTGCCATATACTAGCCATTTTTCTTTGCAACTTTATCAATTCCTCCGAAGCTTACCACTTTGTAATTCTGTAGAATATAGTAATCTTCTCTTTCTAACCTCTTTCCAGTTTTACCTTCCCTGAGAATCGAAATTGCTTTCTTCTCGAATTCAGCTGTTCACAGGCTTGAAAACTTGGATATGTAGCTCATGGCAGTGTTTCATTCACTGTTCTGCTCTGCTCGATCTAGGAAAAGAACACATAGTACGTAGCTATAATACTCGCTAAGTAGTGGCTATGTAAGCAGCTACAACAGTAAATGTAATAGGATTAAGTAGCTATAATACTTTAAATTCAGTCACTGGTAAAATAAAATACTATAATTTTCACCGGAGACAAGGTCACAGGTTCACAGGACAACACTGTAAATAATATTATAATGCACAACGACAGGTATGAAGCTTACAAACCTCAATACCTGCTGGCCACTGGATAAACACTGACGGGCAAAGGTCTTAGGGCCAGAGTTGCCAGGTCGGAAAATATTGCCCAGTTCAAGAACTGGGCAACAGAAATTGCTATAACTGATGATCTGGACAAATGACTGCACGTTTCATGAAATGGGCAGTTTGATTGTCCATTTCATGAAATGAGCAAATGACTGCCCGTTTCACGTAATGGGCAATCTGACTGCCCATTTCGTGAATTGAGCAATTACAAATGTGGGATGTAACATATATATGCAACAACGTTTCTTGCACTCCTGAAGCTGAATCTCCTGAATTTTCTACTCTCTGGCTTCGGATTTCTTGTCGTTCTCTTACTAAATATATCTGAGGTGTTTACTTATCCCCTTATTCTACTGATTATGAAAAATTCTTCGACTATCTTACTTCGAAGATGAAACACATCTTAACAATTTCTTCATTCTCTGAAATCTCCATTCTCGGAGATTCCAATGTTACCACCACATTTGGCTCTCCTCTCTTTCACTGATCCATCTATTGAAGAAGCCTACGTTTTTTCTATCCTTAATGACACTGAGCAGATTGTACAACACGGTACTTGTATCCCTGACCGCCTTGGAGAGAGTTCCAGCGTACTTGGCCTCTACCTTAAAACAAATCCTTCTGCTTACACTGTTAATCTTTTTTCTCTGTTGGGCCACTATGATCATAAACTTATCACCACAACCTGTCCTATTGCTCCAATGAGGCCTGTGAACCCATCGAGAAGCGATGGTTTTGGCACTTTGGAGTTGCTATTAGGAAGCCCTCAGGTAGTACTTCTTTGATTTTCCCTGGAATGATTAGTGCTTCCATGGCCAAGAACCATCTGAATGTGTCGTAAGTATTACCGAGGTTATTCTCTCGGGCATGGAAGCATACATTCTTTTCTCATATCGTGTCACTAATGCAAAGAAACCCTGGTTTAATTGTGATTGTTCTAATGCCGTCCAAAACAAGGAGAAGGCTTGGAAAAGGTATCGGAGCAAACCCATCCATGAATCTCATTTGTTTTATGTTTCTGCCCAGAATCGTGCTAAGTCTGTTCATCACTGTGGTAAAAAGAAAATTCATTCATACTGAATGCTCTGAACTCACGAAATCAAATTCTTTCCACTCCTTCTGTCCCATTGCCAAAAACCTTTCTAACAACTTTACTTCATCATCCTTCCCTCCTCTTTTCCATTCTGATGGCTCAGTAGCTATTATTTTCTTCTGCAGATAAAGTAGAACTCTCTGCTTAAATATTCTCTTCCAATTCCACCTTAGACGATTTCATTGCTGTTCCTCCATCACTTCCCCCCTCTGACTTCCTCATGGCTGATATTAAAATTTCTTCAATTGATGTATTTTCTGCCATCACTGGGCCCAGTACTAATATGGCATATTGGCCTAATGGGGTCCCTCCTGGTGTCCTGAAGAACTGTGCTTCACACCCTGCCTAGGTAAATGCTTTCATCTTTGTCTATCAACTAGTACCTTTCCATCTTGCTGGAACCCTGCTGAGGGACAAGGGGGGAAACCTTGACGTGGTGGCAGGATTTTAAGCGTGTCTGGTAGTGTCACCTACTCTGAAGGCGTGCTTACCTTTGTAGAGTTCGGTATTTGTTTGCGTCTTGGACCAAGCACCCCCCCTCCCACATCACTGGCAGAGGAGGCCTGCTAGTGGTATTGCTCATCCCTTCCGATCTTCCATCTTGGGCAGGCTTTTTGAATCTCCACGTGTTTGCCATGTGTAGCGTCTCGTAATGCTGGGAAATAGGAGTCTTGGAGGTTGAGCAATACTGCACGATGCATTCTGCAACAACCAACACACCTCTTTGGTCTGTATTCTGGAGAGACAGGTGGCCTGGTTGGGCCCCATCAGGTCAACTGGCTGGTAACTTGTTGGCCTGGTGGCTCCTATCGTCCTGGAGTTGCTCTTCTCTAGGGAATCCGGTGGTTACCTACATGTAATCCCTCACTACCTGTAGGGTCGCCAGCAGTGTTATCCCTGGCATATGACCTCCCCTGTTGGGCTCCATGGCGGATGGAGGGGTGAGGGAATGAAGTACTTTTTGCTGCCTCTTTTAATAAAAATAACGTTAATGACCAAGCATCTGTCCCTGGATTCTCAGACTCGTGAACCCTCACTGCCACTCTGGAGCCTTTCCAGGCCCCTGGGGACTATTCTCCTCTGTCCCAGTGTTCAGCCGGGACTGGGAGGGGGTCACATTGGATTGGTTCGGCTGTGGGACTCGACCCAGAAGACACGGTACCAGCAAAATAAGGAAACTAGAGTATCTAGTGCAGAAATCCTCTGCGAGTGGATCAGTGCTGGATATTGATATTTTTGCTGTAGACTGTGGCATTGTATCAGCCTGTGGGAGGGAACCTAAAATCTCATCTCAGGGGGATGGAAGCATCCTTGTTGAGTGTCCTATCCAGAAGAGAGCTCCTGACTAATACCTCTGAACTCTATTTATGGTGCTGATTTACCTGTGTTCCACATGCTACCTTTTGTTATTGTAAGGGTGTCATTTTTTCCCATGATGTTAACCAGTAATCAGGGGCACGATTGTTGTAGGTACTACGATCTTCTGGTGTGGTGACTGTTGCGCACCCATAGAAGAAAATAGAGGGTATCTTGACCTCGACACCAACCTTGTTTCTGACATTTGACAAGTTAATGCTGCCTATATCTTGGCTATCACTCCCTGCAAAGCCAACTGTGCCAACTCCAAAACGATGTTTCCGGTGCTAGCTATTTTTAGACCTATGGGGCACCACAGTGCCGGCCATTATTCAACCTTTTTTTTTTTTTTTTGGCTAAACTGATAGATTTTGATGTGGAAACAACGAATTTCGCCACTAAAATGCTCACCGAGGCTCGGAAATGAGTTTTATTGAGTCCTGCATACTCGTGTACAGGTATAGCCGCTCTCTTACACTCCCTGAGGTTAGTACTGAATGTAAGACCGGTGTTCGCCCACCCTCTAGTTCGACAGTTTTTGCCCCCACTTTGGTGCCTAAGGATATGCTCACTTCTGTGGTGGTGGCAGATGTCCACTTTGATGTGTCTCTTTGTCCTGCCTTGTCCACCATGCCCGAAGTTCCATCTGTACCTGGTAAATGTCACTAAAGTTCTTCAGAGTCCTTCGAGCCAGACAACTGTCCACCTAAGGTCTCTGCTGTGGAACCTTGTGTCGACCTGTAGTCTGGTCCCCACCTGGGGATGGTATTGCATAGACCGTCGGTGCTTCTATTCTGCCTCCTAGCATATCATCCTCACAGGGTTCTGGTTCTGTGGACTCTCCTTGTATGTCTGGGGCTTCTGGTTGTGGCATTGGCTGCCCCAAAACACCCAGGGCGGCCTCCAAGCCACCTTCCAAGGAAAACTCTCATTCCAACTCAGAGGAGGAGTGTTGTAAAGCTTTCTTCTTCCTCATCCTCACGTTTGCCATTGGATGTTCGGCATATGGTGTGGGTTCCTGGTGCTGGGCAGCCTCTTCCTAATGAATTTCCTAAGCATTAATTCAAGCCCACTTGCTTGTCTGGAGTTGTACACTCCCGCACCTAATCCTGATCCTCCCTCCACTGTGGGTTCTATCATTCAGTGGAACTGTCTCCAGCTGGGAGGAACTGTTTCAACTTGATGTGTAGTTTTCTCCTGTATGCATGTGCATCCAAGAGACCATGGTTAATGATGGTCCTTCTGGCTACCATGCCTTTTGTTCTTATCCTGTGGATGACCAAGGTCATCAAGGAGTTGCTGTTATCTTCCATAGCCAGGATATTCCATTCACTCGTCTGGACATTCTCACTCCCCTGCTGGCTGTTGCTGTCAAAGTGTTTTTATGCCGTCAGTAAAGTTTGTAGTATTTATCTTCCTCCTTGTGCTACTGTTGATAATACGGATCTGGGGGACCTTGTTCATGGCCTTCCTTTTCCATTTCTGTTACTAGGAGATATGAATGGTCATCATCCACTGTGGGGTGACAGTAAGGCCAAATCTCTGGGAGTTATGCTGGCTTCCTTAGTGGAAGAGGAGGAGTCGGGTGTTTTAAACTCTAGTGAGATGACGTATTTCCATAGCCAGACTGGAAATTTTACTGCTGATGATTTGTCCTTATGCTTAGCTGATGGTGCTTTAGATTTTAACAAGTATATGTTGCTAGACCTGTATGGCAGCGACTATTTCCGATTACTTTTAACTGCTGCTAGGGTGGACTTCAACCTTGGTTCCCCGCTGGCATCTGGATAAAGCTGACTGGTCACTTTTCATGGAATTAAATTCCATTGCCCTTTCTGTCAGTGAGTTTGGCTCGCTTGCTGAGGCGGTGTCTTATTTCACTTACGTGTTACACTCAGTGGCCCTATTATCTATTCCTCGAATGAGGAGTCAGTTTCCTAAATGTCCGGTTCCTTGGTGGAACCCTGAATGCAGATTTGCAAGGAGAGCCATGCGACTTTGGCACCACCGTGGGAATCATCAGTATTTGATGGCATATCAGTGGGCATGAGCTCATATTAGGCAGGTTTTAAAGAATGCCAGGTATTTATCCTGGAAGGGTTATGTTTCCTTTATTAATTCGAGGATTTCCCCTCATTCAAGCATGGAAGTGGGTAAGGTAAATTTCAGGATTTTTTTTTTTCCCTCCCCTCCTGTTTTATCTGCCGCAAGTGGAACTGTGGCTGATCCTTTCGCTGTTTCAGAGTTCCTTGTTGGTCATTTTGCCAGTGTGTCACAGAATGATACAGAGTTGCCTTCGGCTTGCCACCGTTAGCGCCGAGAATCTTGCAGTCTCAGTTTTGCCTCTTCTGGTTGAGAGTCTTATAACATCCCCTATTCTTTTTCCGAACTCCAGGCAGCTCTGTCTCTAAACCATTTATGCTTTTTTGCGTCACCTGTCTGATAAGTCCCTTTCGTTTTTGGTATCATTATTTAATAATGTCTGGTGTACTGGTGAGTTTCCGGCGCATTGAGGTGTTGCTGTCCATCCCCAAGCTAGGTTAGGGCCACTTACAGGCGAGGAATAGTCGACCCATTCCTCTGACATCTTGTATGTATAATGTCTTGGAAGAGAAGGTCAATGTTAGGCTTGTGTGGTTTTTGGAGAAAGATGGCGACTTATCTCCTGTCCAGTATGGTTTTCGTAAAATGCGATCTATCTCTGATGCTCCACTGTCCTTGGATCTTCTGTCTGTGAGGCTTTCTCCACTAACCAACATCAGGTCGCGGTCTTAACCGACCTGGGGAAGGTATACCACAGTGCCTGCCATCATGGTACTTTACAGTACGTTGTCATGAGTTTTGTTGTCGTGGGTGCTTGATTATTGTTATACAGCATTTTTTTTTTTTTATCTAACTGTTTTTTAAGGGTCCGAGTGAGTGGAGTGCTTTCTAATGCCCATACAGTTGAAGATCGGTTATGACAGGGGAGTATCCTTAGTGTTATTCTCTTTGCTGTGGTCATCAACAGTGTAATCAGTGTACTTCCTGATGATGTTGGTGGCTCACTATACATTAATGTCCTTTCAGTTTCTGTCACTGCATCTTGAATATCTCTGATAAATAGGAATTGGCAAAAAGCTCTTAGTAGAATTTCTGTGTGGGCCGAGTCTCGTGGTTTCCATTTTCCTTTAACAAAGACAATGGCCAAGCATTTTTGTCATCTTTGGGGGGTTCGCCTAGACTCTGACTTGTATCTCTATGGTCGGGGAATATTCTGAGAAGAAGAATCTTGGTTTCTGGGTCTTCCATTTGATAGACAACTAACTTGGGTTCCTCAAATTCGTTTTGTGAAGGCAGCTTGTATTAAAGCTTTGAGTCTTCTGAGGGGTTTTCGCTCTGATCTCTTGGGGTGTTGACCATCAGACCCTCCTCTTCTTGTATAGGTCCCTTATCCTTCCTTAATTTGAATGTGGGTATGAGATTACTCCTTTACAACAGATGCCCGTCTCCGGATATTAGATTCAGTGCATGATTGGCAACTGGGGCATTCTGATTCTCTCTGATTTCGAGTTTGTTGCTGGTTACTGATGCCCTTCCTTTGGATTAACGTTGCCAGTCGTTGATGATGAGGGGTTGATCTTCACCACCTTCCAGTCTTATGTCTTAGTATCATGGCCTCCAAGGATTCCCGAGAGTCTGTTTATGACACCCGTCCTTTGAATCCCTTTAGTTTCAGAGTTCGGTCTGTAATGTTAGCCCTCACTGTTCCAAGGCTGACAGTTAGTCCACATCAGATCCCGAAGTGGGTTATTAGCTACTTCCTCGCGTGAGATTTTGTAGGTCCGTTGTTGGTAAAAAGAGCTCACATCCCTCTGAGGTGCCTATCTCTTTCTTTTCAGAACATGCCTAAACTCATGAGGGCTCTGCCCTTGTCTGTACTGACGGATCTAAGACTGATACTGGAGTAGGTTTATATGGATCTAAGACTGATATTGGAGTAGGCTTTGGTGTCGTCTTCCTTTCCTCTAGTCGGGTTGGTAGCCTTCCTAGTATTGCTTCTGTATATACGGCAGAACTAACTGCTATTTTATATACTCTAAAAATCATTTTACTCTCCTTCAATCTGTTTTTATGATTTATGGTGATTTCCGCAATGCTGTGTTTCACTCGATTCTTTTAATTCATCCCATCCACTTGTTTTATCAATTATAGAGTGGCTTTGTCTCCTTGGCCATCGTGGCCATTGTGTGGACTTCTGTTGGGTTCCTGTGCATGTTGGTGTGGAGGACAATGAGAAGACGGATATGTAAGGTAAAGCTGCATCATCTAGATGGCCCTCTACCAACTACGCGCTTCCTGCTTCTGATATGGCACCTTCCTTGAAGTATGTGATTCGTACTTGTTGGCAGGGTCAATGGGATGCTATTGCTCTTAATAAATTAAAAGAAATTTTTCAGAGAGTGGTTGCACCGAGAGCTCTCCCCTCTATGCCTCAGCGATTGGAAATGACTCTTGTCCGGTTTTGCATTGGGCACTCATGGCTTACACGTGGGTTAATGATGTGTGGTAGGACTCAGCCATAGTGTGATTATTGCCTTTTTCCCTTTACTGTCCGTCACTTGCTGGTCAAGTGTCCAAGTCTGGGGGTCAGAGACACCTCTGCAGGCATATGGGGGTGGATGTACCTACTGTCTGTTCTCGATGCTTGGTGGAGCCTATGGCGATTTTACTGATGTTTTTAGTCTTCTTGAGGAGGTGGGCTTCCTACTTCTTTTATAGGTAATTTATATCTCATAAAGTATTCTGTTGTCATTTTAAGTATCGAATAAACTATAGCAGTAGCCATGTGTCTTTGTGTGTGTGTGTGTGTGTGTGTGTGTGTGTGTGTGTGTGTGTGTGTGTGTGTGTGTGTGTGTGTGTGTGTGTGTGTGTGTGTGTGTGTGTGTGTGTGTGTGTGTATTTTGGGCAGCCGAAACTGCACATTCAAATCACACCAAAATTGTCACAAAAATCGCAAAAAACTCGCTGATGTAAAAAAAAACTTGGTCCCATCACGATTGAAAAACTTTTACTATATTTAATGAGCGATCAAATTTTGATCAATAAACGCCGCTCCCGGCGCCCGGTCGTTTGCCGTGGCCAAGTGGTTAATATCTCAGACTTGTGTTTGGACAACTTGAGTACCATTCCCGAAGCGAGGTGAGGGCGCCTTTATCTGTACGGAGGCGTCCTGGTGCACCAAAATTGGCATGAAAATCGCACAAACTCCCTGATATCGAAAAACTTGGTCCCATCTCGATTGATGATTTTTTATTAGAGTTCAGAACGATCAAAGTTTGGTTCGGAAAACTGTTCATTCGGTACCAGGACTTTTAGAAATCGCGTCTACTCAGGCTCCCACGAGCACTTGTTATGTTTCTATAAAAGATTATTGATCTTGTTTTGAATATGCAATTTCTTTTGGTGCATTTTACCTTTTCGTTCAGCAGCATATGACCATGGCAATTGCACCGCCAGTTTTTCATTATAATTAATAATTATCATCATTATCTTGCTGGAAGTTTGCTCTCATTCAACCTGTCCCAAAGAAGGTGACCATTCCTATCCCTTTAACTATCACCCAGTCTCCTTAACATGCAGTGTTTCAAAAGTTTTCGAGCCTGTTCTTGAAAAAAAAACACGTTTCCTATCACAACCTACGTTCTGATCGTCAGTATGGGTTCTGCCAGGGATGCTCCACTGGCAATCTTCTCACCTACTTTTCAAACTACTGGTCATCCTCCTTTCGGGACTGTGGTGAAAGCTTTGCCATTGCACTTGACATCTCATAGCTTTCGATTGACTCTAGCACAAATCGTTAAAATCCAAACTTCCCTTTCACGTTTCTATCCTTGTATCTGTGGGTTCATCTTTAGCTTCCTTTCTGGTGTTCCTTAGGGCTCTGTCCTATCACCAATACTCTTCCTTTTATTCATCAATGACATTCTAAGCTGTACATGTAACTCTATCCACTCATATGCTGATGACTCCATCCTTCACCTTTCTATCCCCTTCCCGCAGCATCCATCTCAGCAGTTACTTCAACAAACATGGGATGAGGCTATGAACACCTAATGTCTGACTTGACTCATATTTCTGATAGCAGGTAATCTTGTTGTTTTAATGCATAAAAAAATCAGCACTTACATCTATCAACTGGACAAAACCTTCCGCAGGAGTATCCTTTAATTCATAAAAATATCCAGCTCAATCGTGCATCATCATTAAACATACTTGGGGTTTCATTCTTTCTGATTTTATCTTGAATATATCATATTACCTCTCTTGTAAAATCTGCTCGCAAGAGATTGTGTGAGCTAAGCCAATTCCATGCCTTCTTTACCCTGCACAGTTGTTATTATCTATATCTATCTATCTATATACCTAGGCTGCTTCTCCCAAGGAAAGGGAGGTAGCCGAGACAGGACGACACACTCCCCATTTATTCATCCATTTAAACACATTTATTCACATCTTTGCCCCAAAGGGGAGAACGGACAGATCGTCACCGCACCACACCGCACAAGGGTCAACTGCGCAATGCAATCAGTGACATCCGCAGCAGGGCCCGACAGCAGAACTGGTTTACCCCTGCCACATCATAACAGATCCATCCCCTTACCAGCACCCGACCTGACTAGCTGATCAGACCAAATGCGGGAGAATATCCCCTCAGGGCTGCGTCATCACTTATTCATTCACAATTTCTCTCCATTTATTTCTGTCACGCACAGCCACTCTTCCTTGCAAAACAGACATCCCTCTCGCATCCAGCGCTCTCTTCACACTGTCCATCCATCCTATTCGTGGTCTTCCTCTCAGCCTTACACCTCTCACATCAGATCTAGTTATCTTTTTCACCAATTGCTCATTATCCATTCTCTCCATATGCCCAAACCATCGCAACACCCTCTGCTCAACTCTATCAGCCATCTCCCGAACAACTCCAGTTCTCCTTCGCACTTCATCATTTCGCACTCGATCCATACGCATCACTCCACACATACTCCTCAGACACCTCATCTCCATTACATTCAAACTTTTCCTCTTTGCTACACCCATATTCCATGTTTCAGCCCCATATAACGCAGTCGGTACCACAACACCCTCATACACCCTTCTCTTTACATCCATTCTAAGCGAACGACATCTAAACACTTTTTTCATTACTCCCAGCACCTTTCCTACTTCATTTATTCTAAACTTCACTTCTGCATCAATTCTTCCATCCACAGCAACATGTGACCCTAGATATTTAAAACACTCTACCTCCTCAAGCAACTCGCCATTCAAAACTATATTCATCCCCCTACCATCTACCAACCTCGTACACTTCATCACTTTACTCTTATTCTCATTTACTTTCAATTTCCTTCTTTCACACACCCTTCCAAACTCCTCTACCAACTGTCTCAATCTCTCCTTTGAATCAGCCACCAGTGCAGTATCATCTGCAAACAGCAGCTCAGACCTCCACCTAAAACTTTTGCATTCACCTCCCTTACAACACCATCCATGTAAATGTTAAACAACCAAGGCGACATCACACATCCCTGTCGCAGCCCCACTCTCATGGGAAACCAATCACTCGCAGCATTTCCCACTCTTACACACGCTCTACTATTTACATAAAAACTTTTCACCCCTTTTAGTAACCTGCCATCAAGTCCATACAATCTTAAAACAGTCCACAAAGCCACCCTATCAATTCTATCATAAGCTTTCTCTAAATCCATAAATGCCCAAAACACATCCTTGCCTTTCGCTAAATACTTTTCACACACTTGTCTTACAGCAAACACCTGATCCACGCATCCCCCCCTCTCCTAAAGCTACACTGCTCATCACCAACCACTCTCTCTGTACCCTCTCTAACTCTCATAATTAACACTGTACCATACACCTTATCTACAACACTCAACGGACTTATACCCTTAAAGCTAGTACATTCATACTTGTCACCCTTGCCTTTATACAACGGTTATACATGGGTTTTATTTGTCCCTGTGTGGAGTACAACTCTCACGTGTGGGGAGGCTCCCCACATACAGTTCTTCTCAACAAGGTGGAGTCAAAGGGTTTTCGTCTCATAACTCTCCTCCTCTTTGTTGCTCCCTTCAACCTCTTTCTCTTCAACGCACTTTTGCATCTTTATCTCTTTTCTGTCGCAACTTCAATGATCACTGCTCCTCTGAACTATCTGCTAACATCCCTTCACCAATATGGCACGCTTGTAGTATCCGTCTAGCAACAATCTCTCATCCTCTTTCTGTCCAATTCTTCAATGCACGAATTAATCGTTACTACCAGTCCTTCATGCATGCAACAGGTCAACTCTGGAACTGTCTTCCTATGTTTGTATTTCCTACTGCCTATATTCTCCAGTTTTTCAGACTCAGTGTGTTCAGGCATCTCGAAATGAACAGCTCTTGAATTTGGCTCTCTGTTGCATTGTTTATGTTTTTTCATGGAGTGAACAATTTGTGGGCCATTGGTTCCTTCTTCCTTGCATGAAAAAATGAGATCTCGTCACGCAGTTTTAGCTGTTTTTAGCTGGTTTCTTTACTCTTCATGAATTGTGTGCTGCTCTCCAGCACTAAAGTGACTCTGCTCCTGAACCTGATGACATTCCTTGAGGTATGATTCACCATTTGTCGTACGAATTTCTGTTGTTTTTATTATATCTTTGTAATAAGATATGGGACGAAGGTGTAATCCCCACTGATTGGATGATGGGTATAGTCCTCCCGTTTTCTACGGCAGGTAAGGATCATTCAAATGTGTCTTATTATTGTCTAGTTTGTTTGACATCTTTTACGTGCAAACTGTTTTAGAAGATGGTCAGTGTAAGGCTCGTTTGGTATCTAAAAAAAATGATTTCTTCT
Source organism: Coenobita brevimanus (assembly GCF_032717465.1). Taxonomy (NCBI): domain Eukaryota; kingdom Metazoa; phylum Arthropoda; class Malacostraca; order Decapoda; family Coenobitidae; genus Coenobita; species Coenobita brevimanus. The sequence goes on along the minus strand of NC_137006.1, from coordinate 38,136,402 downwards.
CTCTGCCAAAAATGGGTTTCATAGGAAGCGATGTACATGACACAACCTCATCATACTTGAGTCAGCAGTCTGTGAGGCTTTTGCATCTTGACAATTTCTTGTGGCTTTTTTTTTTTTTTTTTTGAAAAGGCATATGATAAAGCATGGTGCCATGGCATTCTGCGTCAGCTTCACAATTTTGGATTGTGTGGTCACCTGCCATTGCTCCTTAGCGACTTCTTGTCAAACCACAGGTTTCAGGTCCGGGTGGGCTCCTCACTCTCTGCCCCTCGAGTTCAGGAGTAGGGTGTTCCACAGGAGATTGTGTTTAGAGTTCATTTGTTTGCTGTTGTCATCAATGGTATTATTGGTTCACTGCCTGAAGGGGTGTCTTCTTCCGATTATGTTGATGACCTAGTGATATGGTTTGCTGGATTCCAGATGTGTGCAGTTGAGAGGAGAATGCAGCTGGCACTGGACAGGGTCGCAGTTGGGCGGACCAGAGAGGTTTTCGTATTTCTTTGGGCATGTCTGTAGGTATGCATTTTTTGCAGAATAAGAGGGGATTCACCAAGACCCAGATTTATTTCTAAGTGGGTGCTGGCTACAGTTCGTGGAGGAGACCAAGTTTATTGGCTTAACATTTGACTGTCGACATAACTGGGTTTCGCATTTGAAACTTTATAGAGTATCTTGTTTGCAAACTTTGAATTTGTTGAGGACACTATTTCACACCACATGGGGTGCTGATCGGAAGACATTCTTACACTGTATGAAGTCTTTGTGGTATCTTAACTTGCCTATGGTTGTGTGGTACACTTCTCCACTACTGTGCCGTGGCTTGGTGTTCTCGATCCTGTGCTTCATGCCAGGTTGCGTCTTTCTACTGGTGCTTTCAGATCATCCCCAAGTCCTAGTTTGTTGGTGGAGGCTGACGTGCTTCCCCTAGATCGACAGCACAAGTCACTAATCATTCAATGCTGGAACCATGTGAGAAGTATACAAGACTCAGTTACTGCTGTTTGTGTGTTACAAGTCTTTTTTTTTTTTTTTTTTTTTTTTTTTGTGATTTTCCTTCTCGCAGTGTTCATCTTTTTGGGTACAGGGTCAGACAAATTTTAAGGGATGTACACCTCTCTGTGGAGCCTGTCTGACCACTTCGGCCCACAAGGATTGTCCCAAGCTTGCTTCTGGAGGCGCAGCTGTGTAAATATATTGAAGGTACAAAGTCATCTACCTCTTCTCCTGCTCTTTGTCACGATTTTTGCATTATTTATCCAATCACAGAAGCACCATCCCTGTATATACAGATGGTCTGAAGTTAGACATTGGCCTCGAGATTGGGGTGGTTTCCCCAAATTTGGTGAGGGAAGGACGACTTCCTCCTATTCCCTCTATATTACTCCGGAACTGACAGCCGTCTTTAAGCTTTTCAGGCGATTATAACATGCAAGGAGACTTCTTTTACGATTTTTAGTGAATCTCAAAGCACACTTTTGGCTCTTGAGTCCTTTAATTCAACACATCCCCTGGTCCATGCCATTCTTGAGTGGCTTTTCCTAATATACAGACGGGATAAGTTTGTCCACTTTTGTTGGGTTCCTGCAAATGATTTTGTGGAGGGCAATGACAGGGTGGATGCATTAGCTAAAGCCGTGTCTTTTTGACAGCCTCATACCAACTACCTGCTTCCTGCTTCTAATATGGTATTTTCCTTGAAGTTTACGATTCGTACTTGTTGGCAGAGACAGTGCGATGCTACTGTTCATATAAAATTAAATGATATTTTTCAGAGAGTGGTTGTGCCAAGGGTTCTCCCCTCCATGCCTCGGTGTTTGGAGGTGGCTGTTGCCCGTCTTTGCACTGGGCACTCCTGGCTTACCCATGGGTTTCTGATGTGTGATGGGATTCAGCCGTATTGTGATGATTGCCTTGTCTTCCTTACTGTCGATCACTAGCTGGTCGAATGTCCATGTCTGGGGGGCCTACATAAGAGATTTCTCCACAGGCATAGTGAGGCGGATGGTGCCTACTATCTGTCCTCGATGCTTGTAGGACCCTATGGCTATCTAGGAGATGGTTTTATTCTTCTTGATAAGGTGGGGTTACTACTACTTTTAATAGGTAATTAATATTTACTTAATTGTTCTGTCGCCATTTTATTGTTTTTCCTACATGGAGTTATCAACTTTGTTTTAGTATGCAAAATATTAGTTTTTCTTATGCGCCATATGAACGGCTTGTTGCAGCGCCTAGATATACTGTATGTAACAATTCCATTCAAGTGGTAGCAAGAAGTTATGGGAGGACACATGGGAGGGCGGCAGGAGTACATCATACTGTGTGGCAACTTTCTTAGGCCGGCAACTTTCTTTCTCAAGCATCGTCTCCCCACTCGACAATTATGATACTGTCATTTCCAGTTCACTCCTAATTGCACTTCCACTGAATCCCATCCTTGTCGTGGGAAGCCTGACAGTGTTGGAGGTGGCAGAGGCCTGGTGGCGGAAAGCAAATCGGACAATGCAGAATTGGAAATCATCGTTTTTAGTGCTCTAGTTTCCCCAAGTAGATTGGCATTGCCAACCACCCGTCTCCTACATGCGTGTGTAATGCACTGGTCACCAGATAACATGGGGATGATTACAAACAGTAGCATGAAACATAAAATGGCTACGTCCGTCACCCGAGGCGCCTCTAACACTTGTTTTTGGATTATCTATGACATCATCCGAGCTGTAGGAGTTAAAGAGTGTAATCTACCCATTGATGCAAGTACATTGAAGGGTAAAGCCAATGAAAACTACGTCACAGTGGAGCAAATATCAAATCTGAAAATCAACTTGTATTTAGTGTTAGTAACTTGCTGCTCCAGAGATTTGTGAAGTATTACAAGTTGCATTATACATGTATAGCGCGAGGTTCTTAGTGCAGATATGGCAGCAGCCGAGTCCTTTTCTCGCAGGCTTCATAGTACTGTATTTGAAGGGGATTATCATCTGGTCCAAGCATTCTGCATGAACAAAACACTGTTGTATTGGAAACAGCTGCCTTTAAGTACAATCCAAACTCAGGATGAAAGGACATTTCCAGGGTATAAAGCTAGTAAGTAATGCCTCACCCTAGTCTTAGCAGGTAATTCTACAGGTGAATGTAAATTATAACTCCCTCATAATCCACCGTTATAACCCCTTATAATCCACTGTTATGTCAGGTCCAGATCAATGGGGTGGGGTTGGGGAGCAAATTTTGAACATGTGGTGATCTCCTGGAGGGACAACATGAAGGGGTGGGCGACTGCAACCATTATTAGAAACTGATCTGATGACGTGCTGTTCCCGACAGGGAAGCTCAAGTGTAAACTGATCAAATTACCCTCTGTCCTCTTACTGCCTATAGATAATGTGCCGGGACATCCCCCTCCCATGCCCCACCTCACTGGTAGGCACCCTCCAATAGAGAGGGGGTTCCTGCCACCGAACACTACATCTTACATCCAGCCCCATGTCCAAAAGGTCACTCCATGCTTCAATGGCTGATATCTGCAGCTCTCTCTCACTCTTGATTTGTTCCCCTCTAGCAAGGTCCACGCCTCACTTCCATACATCAAGGTTGGGATCACAATACTATCGTGCAGAGACTTCATAACGTCCATATTCGCCTCCTTATTTCTCATCACCGCCTTCAGTGTACCAACAACCTTCCTTCCGTGATGTACCCTTTCAAGCACTTCATCCCCAAAACTTCCATCTTTACTCATCACACTACCCAAGTACTTGAATGCACTGACATTCTCCCTATCTTCACCATCCAACCTCACTGTGCATTCTGTGACTTCATTCCTCTCAAACACCATAACTTTGCTCTTCTTTACATAACTTTCAGATTCCTCTTCTTACACACTGTCCCAAATTCATTCACCAAACCTTGCAACTCCCATTCATCGTCACTGAACAATACTGTATCATCAGCAAACAGCAACACCGGAATCTTCCACATCTCACCCTCATTCATTAGAGCCACCCCCACATCCACTGCCCTACCTTGTGCCTCCTTTACAACCCCATCCATGTATATATTAAACAGCCATGGAGACATCACATAGCCTTGTTTCAGTCCCACATTTAGATCAGAGAGCTCACTCAGCTCATGATCCACTTGCACCGTAGCCCTAGCTCCCTCGTACATACTCTTCACAGCACTCAGCAATTTCCCATCCATTCCATAGATTCTTAATACTTTCGACATACCTTGCCTATCTACTCAATCATATGCTTTCCCCAAGTCCATGAAGGCAGCTTACACTTTCTTTCCCTTCTCTAGATACTTCTCCACTAAACATCTTAGAAGAAATATCTAATCTACAGACCCTTTTTCTTTCCTAAATCCTCCTTGTTCTTCTCCAACTAGCTCCTCTGTTATATACCTAACCTTGTCAATGAGTATTCTACCATATACTCTTCCAATTACACTGAGAAGGCAAATACCTCTATGGTTACCACATACTTCTCTCTCCCCTTTTCCTTTGTATACATGAACAATTATACCTGATTTCCAGTCCTCCGAAACCCTTCCCTCTTCCCAAGCCAATCTACACAACTTCCATATCCACTCCACAACAATCTTATCCCCATACATCAGCATTTCACCACACACTCCATCAATTCCTGGGGCCTTTCCCATTTTGATCTTCATTGCTTCAACTACTTCCGCCCTATTGATCTCTTCCTCCATCCTCTCATCACTTCTTCTCCCAGCCATTCCCAATCCACTTATATTCGCACTGTTCACACTCACTACATTCAACCAATCCTCAAAGTGCTCCTTCCATCTCCTCAGTTTCTCTCTTCTCCACCAATAATCTATTATTCCCATCTTTCACTCCCCTACTATTTCCCCTTTCACACAGTCTTACTTTCTCTACCTCCTTCCAAATCAGTTTCTTACTCTCCCTCCATTTCACAGTCAGATTCCTCCCACACTCTTCATCCACTCTCTTCTTACTCTCCGTCCACAATCTCCTCACCTCCCTTCTCCTGCTCACATGTCACTCCACATGCTCCTCTCAGGAAATAAGTTACCTGAGAGGAGCATGTGGAGTGACATGGAGGGACAAGTTGGCGAATGAAGAAGTACAAGAACGTTGTGAGGTGGGTGTGGATGTGATTGAGAAAATTAGGAGATATGCACTGAGGTGGTTTGGACATGTGGAGAGAATGGAGAATGAAAGACTAAGAGGGTATATGTAGGTGAAGTGGAGGGAGGGAGAGGGAGGGGGACACCGAGGATGAGGTGGAGGGATGGAGTTGAGAGGTACATGAGGGAGGGGGGAGTGAGCTGGGGGGAGAGCAGTCAAATGGTGGATAACAGCGACTTGGAGGCGTTTTGTCTGTGGCCACCCTTTGCGGGATTAGGGCGTCGGGCTATAGATAGAAAGAATAGATAGATCTGCAGCTCACCTGTGAACAGATGCAAAAGGCGACAAAGAAGGGGAAGGAGTTGGGGAGATTACAGGAGGTAGATTGGGGGGGGGGGGGAATTTATAGAGGCAGACTTCTCAGTAGTTCAGTTGCAGCATCGGTGGAAAACACCCAGGCAGACATTAACTGCATTTTGAAGAAACTTCATCCTACGAACTGGCGTTTTTCACACCACCAGGGCCTAGGAGAAAACGCATGAGATGATAAAACGTGGCCAAGGGAAGGGGGTATCTCATGTTTACCAATCAGTGTCACTGCAGCTGCTCTTTGACGCACTGGCTGCTGCAGCAGAAACCACCCATCGCATACCTGAAGAAGGATTCGTGGAAATTTCGAGAGAGAGAGAGAGAGAGAGAGAGAGAGAGAGAGAGAGAGAGAGAGAGAGAGAGAGAGAGAGAAGGGGGGGACGGTGCAGCTGTTAGAAGGCACCAGCGAAATGTTGAAAAATTACATCATTTCCCCCAAATGATGAAGGGGAGACAACAGAGGAGGAACTGTACAGTGTGTTCCATGTGGCTGACAAGATTATGGGTGAGTTAGTGAACATCTTTGACCAGTGTTGTAGGTCTCAAGACCAGTCTCGAGACCAGTTTGATGTGGTCTTGGTCTTGATCTTGGTCTTGCTTGACGTGGTCTTGGTCTTGATCTTGGTCTCGAAGATTCTGATCTTGGAGTTTTGGCTCGAGACCAGGTCGAGACCAGCATTACAAAGTGCATCGGGGTGTGGGGAAGGTCAGAATTTATGATCATACATGAAGAAAATTCACGACTGATTCGATTCACGGCGGGCCATACAGTGTTGTACTGTTTACAGACACTGCCTGCCTAGCGCTATAGTGATGATGCATGAGCTGAGCCCTGCGAGCGCTGATAGAGTGCGTGCGAGTTGAGAGAGCATGCATGACGTGGCCATTCTCGCAGTGATAATCTCTGTTTGCACACACGCATATTTGCAGCTCTGTTCACCTCCGTGTTGTTCATGTACGTGTATGGTGTGTGCAATCCCCGCACCCTTCGTACACGTACAACACAGGTTTAGCTAGTTCACTCGGAAAACGTAACCACAAAAATTTCTATTTTCCTATGTTTGTTTCTTCATGCCAATGAAGCAATGAAAGCAAAAATATATTACTTAGATGTTCAGTTGTCCACATTTATTAAATTCTGTAAATATATTTCCTCCCTTACAGGGACGCAGCCAGGATTTTGGAGCGATGGGGACCAAGTCAGACATCAGTGGCTTCCAACCTTTCGGGTTATGACCCTTCAGAGCTTCCAAATGGCTATCACGATGGCCTGCGTGACTTCTGTGACCTTTATAGAAGAAATCGAATTTTTTCTAGTGTTTCACAGCCACCCTCGTATTTCATACAACTTATTCACCTATGAGCAGGGGACCATGGCCATGTGGCTCTGTGGCGTTTCTAGCCTACTAAAGTGGGGGGGCCACCTGGGGGCTCATAAATCATCTGTAGTAGCAAGAAGAGCAGTGAGCAGACTCGAATGGAAGTCCCTTTCAAGAAGGAAAGTTAGTGAAAACTGTTCTCTTAAATAGTGGGTACGACCGTAAGAAGTATTTGGAGCGCTAATGGAAGTAAAATATATATTTTATGTTTAAAAATATTTTTTGCTTCCCACGTCTGTATCCCAAAACCCTTTCGGTCTCTTGCGTAATTATCCTCAAAAACAATTACTCCCCCTCGACTGTTCACGAGAAACGAAAGATGAATATGTTGTGCATGAAACATTTGGGCACGGGTAAAGCTCGGGGAGAAGTGCGAAAATTAGTCTTCTGAAATCAGCTTTTGCGTGAGGAAGATACAACTATCCATGAGTACGTTGGCACTGACAAAGTATGCAACACCATAAATATAACTTCAAAACCGTACTTTCAAAAGTTTAAAAACTTAAAAAAACTTTCAAAAGCCGTAACATCGGTCTGCAGGGCTGTAGAGAGCTATGACCGCGCCCTGGGGTGCCTGGAAAACGTTTGACACGGGCCAGGAAAAGAAGCAAAATTGTCACTCCTGGTGTGGACCCTGGTCCCTGCATACTCTTGAGTTTTGGCCCCAGGAATTATCCCCATTGTCCTCTTCCCTCTTTCATTCAACTCATGTGCGATAATCAACTTAAATTCGTTTAAAAGGTGTTGAGTATCGCATCGATACATAATCTGCAACTGGGTGATTGGGGTACTAGTGCACTCGCTCGAGGGGCCGAGACGCCCGTGAAAACTGACCAGCAGTGCTGCACTTGCAGGCTGCAGCTACTTTTCATTCATTCAGCAGACACATAAATTCTTAGTCTTGGTCTTGGTCTCGGAGGATCTGGTCTTGGTCTTAGTCTTGGTCTCGGAGGATCTGGTCTTGGTCTTGGTCTTGGTCTCGGAGGATCTGATCTTGGTCTTGGTCTCGAGGTGCCTGGTCTTGACTACAACACTGTCTTTGACCTCTATCATCCCTTAGAGTGAAGTGAAAAATTCATCAGGAATTTACACTCAGTGTTGAAGCTAGTCCTATATAAGAATATCAAAAAGTAATGTCAGTGTCTCATCACCTCCTACCTTCCCCCTGTAACATTGTCAGCTTCCCCCTCCTCAATTGCCTCATCAATCTCACATGCCTGACCTGTCTGGCATATCCCACCATCCTTAAGAATGGCCATCACTTCGGCTCCTACATACCGTTCAGATGACGGAGCTAATGATTTTGAGGAGTTTGGGGCTAGGGACTAGCAGTACCAATGAGGAGTTAGGGGAAGGTCCCAGCCTGAACTCCTGAGCCTCGGATCCTTCGCCTTTTATTCAATTAGCCATCCGTTGTTGTATATTAAGGTGCGATATTTCCCTAACTGTTTATTGCTCTAAATCCAATAATGTCATGCCTTATGTCTGTTTAACGATATTTTATTATTCACTTTGGTTTTTCAAAGATTACATTTTGACTTTTAAGTTCCAGTTATGGCCCACTCGTTATGAATTCTTTGGTATTAGTTACCAAATGTCACAATCTATCTACACCCAGACGGCTTAATCCCTTATAGGATGGTCTCAAAAAATAGCCTCCAAGTCGCCCTGTCCACTGTCATTTGGTTGCCCTGCCTCCAACTCACATCCCTCTTCTCTCATATATCTCTCCACTCTATTCCCTCCATATCATCCTTGGTCTTCCCCCTCCCCCCCTTTCAAACACTCTACTAGTCAGTCTCTCATTCTCCAACCTCTCCACGTGCCTAAACCACCTCAGGGTATTACTCAGCACTTTCTGCTGAAGAGTCACACCATCGTGACCATGAAATAGGATACAAAAACCCACACTGGCAGACGAAAAAAGATGAATTTCCAAACAGTTTTGGCGACAGCCAAAGAATGGTACATACAGTTACTGAGAAGCTGCTTATGTGCAGGGTAACCACACTTTTTTTTTTCTTTTTCCAACCTCACCTGATGTGACCTCACCTGACTCTACCTCTACTCCGTCCCAGACCTGAGTGAGGGAATACAAGGGGCGGCAAGGATCTGGCCACTAATCCTCTCATAACTGGATCTAGTTTATACAGTATGTTCCTTCACAATGGTCAAAATTATTATTATCTCTCTATACGTTTCTTATAGTTACTACATTTGTACAATATTTGGCTAGAATTCCAGTCGATTCTGTGGTCGTTTTCTGAAGAGTGAACGTACACTGCGTTATTTATGTTGCCTATCTTACATGCATACTTATATTCCTTAATGCGAGTGTCCAAATCCCTTCCAGTTTCACCAATATAAACCAAATCCCAGTCTACATGGAATTTTGTATACCCCTGCAGTTTCGATACTAATGGGTTAATTCTTTACTAACATTGATCTTAAAGTGGAAGTCAATATAAATAACGCAGTATACGTTCATTCTTTAGAAAACGACCACAGAGTCGACAGGAATTCTAGGAAAATTTTGTATAAATGAAGTAATCATAAGAAACATAGGATAGTAGAAGCTGTACGTATAGAGAAATATAATAATTTTAACTATAGTGAAGGAATGTATAAATTAGATCTAGTGATGAGAGGATTAGTGGCCAGGTCCTTGCCACCTCTAGTATCCCTCACTCAGGTCGGGGACAGAGTAGAGGGAGAGTCAGGTGAAGTCACATCAGGTGTGGTGAAAAGAAAAAAAAAAAAGGTGGTTACCCTGCATTTAAGCAGCTTTTCAGTAATTGTATGTACCACTCTTGGTCTGTAGATCAACTGAAGAGGGCGACAGCTGTCGCCGAAACTGTTTGGAAATACCTCTTTTTTTCGTCTACCAGTGTGGGTTTTTGTATCTTACCAGCACTTTCACTCATATTCACATCATTAACACAATGCTCCTTTACTTCTTTACTCTTCTGTTTTGTCTCTCCTTTTAACTCTACATGCTTCTCTCAACTTTTCCAAAGTTCCCACTCTTGACCTGTGTCCTACCACACCGGGTCTAAGCTTTGTTTCCGTACGTTAGAGAGGGGATCACAATACTATTATGGTGCGACTTTTTGAAATTCCATGCTCACTTCCTTACTCCTTATCACTGCTTTCAGTGAATTTTTCTCCTCCCTGCTGTATCCCTTCAAGCTCTTCATCTCCCAAACGTCCATTCTTAATCATTTCACCAAGTACTCAAATGGATTTACATTCTCCCTTTCCTCACCATCTAAGCTCACTGTGAATTCTGTGACTTCATGTCTCTCAAAGACAATAATTTTACTTTTATCTTCACTCAGTTTTAGATTTCGTTTCTTACGTACACTCACATGATTATTCATTAAATTTTGCATCTCACATTAATCTTCCCTTAACAATACTGTATCGTCATCAAACAGTAGTACAGGAAATTCAAACCCTACCCATTCTCATTAGAGACACTCCAACATCCATCACCCAATCCTATATCTCTCTTATAATCCCATCCACATATCAGCTGAACAACCACAAAGACATGACACATCCTTGTTTAATCCAACATTCAGATCAAAGAACTCACCTAGATCACTATCCACATGCACTGCAGCCTTAAAGTACTCGTACACCCAGTTCATAGCGTTCAAAAGCTTCCCATTACTCTCTGAATCTTCAGTATTTTCCCTTTTCCTTGTCCATCTACCCAATCATATACTTTCTCCACACCCGGGGAAGCAACAAACAACGTTTTTCCCTTCTCTAGATATTTTTCCACTAACCATCACAGAACGAATATCTGACCTACCCAATCTCTTCTTTTCCTAAAATCCCTTGTTCTCCAATTAATTCCTCGGACATTTCCCTGACTCTATCGGTAAGTATCCCATCATATATTTTTCTTTTTAGACTAAGAAGACAAATGGTCATATGACTCACACATATCTTTCCCCCTTTTATTTTATGCTGGCAAACAGTCATTCCTGATTTCCAATCCTCTGAGACCCTAACTTTCTCCCAGGCCAATCTGCACAACTTGTTCTGGTACTGGACATCATTTCCATGATGAGTAGAAGTCTCACACTATTTTTACATATTACATACAGAGATGTTTATTCATGATTAAAGAGTATGTTGAAGATAAACAACAAAACAACTACACTGTAAGTTTGGCATAGGAATAGGATGGGTGCCCTGACGTTCAAAGCCAGCATTTTTCGGACGTAAGCAGAGACGGCGAAAGAAAGCGATAGAAGAATATAAAATATGCATATGGTTAAGTCTTGGGGAAACATATTTATGTTAATGTATTTTATATAATTAATACTGCCTTAATTGAGATGTATAATGTGTATGGTAGGGTTGTAATACACGCCTATTCATGTACATCTCTCGCAGTCTCTGAGAGATATGGCATCTCTAAATAAGCTGACCTAAGCCTGCTCCCAGTGCAGGGTAGAACAGCTCGTAGCAGAATACTCTCAACCTTCGTAAGAGGGAGACGCACTACTCTGATATGCTCTCTTGTCACAGTTGTATCTTTCTGTGGAGAATGAAGAGAGAGAAAACACATCTGCTCCAGTTTTAATCTGTTCACCTGCACGCTACCTCTGACTACAGGATTACCACCACTATTCCTGCTGCCTGCCGTGGCAGCGAGATAGCTGCAGGAAGTGACCAGCTGGGAAACTTAGTGTATTCCATACCAGCCGATACATTACATAAATTGGTGGTCCAGTGCTGGGATACAAAAAGATGCCAAAGGGATTCTATTAATGCAGTGAAACCCTTAAAAAACTGCTCGTTGATCCTACAGGTAAATAACAGAAAATCCTAATTTCACTTCTGCAATGGGACTAAGTGCGGAGTGAGATAAAGTGGGAGCAGAAAGAAAAAAAAACTTCGGAGTAGTGAACTGGTTCTCTGAAGACTATTTCTTCCCTCAAGAGAGAACTGGCAAATTATCTCGTTCTTGTAGAGATCGAGGCCAGCTCGAGAGAGGTGGTGTCGTCTGAGGACATCTGGCAGCCCTGGAGAGGCGAGTGTGAGCGGTTAGCTTGAGCCATTCACCTCGAGGCAAGAGTGCAGGCAATGTCTTCGTGTGGTTGGAGGGACAAGACCTGGCAGAGTGTGTGGAGTTGCAGTGCCGATCTACCTGGATTTTCAGCGTCATCTGACACCTAGGTAGAGTACATACATATTCCCACAAGACATACACTCTTTAAGCAACACACAGTAGTTAGGATATGTGTGTGTAAAAAAAAGGTTTCTCAGTTCCCCCTTAAATAGATATTTTCTGTGTATCTTATCTGTGTCCCATTCTCTATTGCTAAACCCATAACTAACCCATCTGTGCATCAGTTTAACTTCCTGTGACTGGGAAGGGAATAATTTCTGACAGGGATTAGATGGATAAGGTGAAGAAGTGGGGATGAAAAATTAGGGGAGATACACAACAGTCAACCACTGAAGAAGGAGCTGTTTCTTGGAGTCAAGTAAGTCAGATTCAGAATTTCGTGAGTGGATAGAGACATTGGATAAAAGTATTCAAACTTTACATTATATGAGTGAGGGACATCTTGGGACTGGAGGTAGCCAGGACACTTGTGGGGAACTGGATAGTGAAGAGGACTTGAACATTTTACACCTGCATTCTGGTTGTACTTATCAGACAGTTCCTGAACGTCCAATTACGTCCAAAATGGTCAATAGTCTCACTGAAGAAGGCACACCCAGTGCAGAAGAGACTGTGGATGTTGAATAGGCTGCAACAGCACTCTTGGTCACTCAAGCAAATACACAAGGTCCACTAATCTCTGATATTAGTACAACCACTCACATACCCACTGACACCTCAAACCTGTTTAGCACTCCACAGACTTTTGAACAGCAAGGACAATACCATTTATTAGCTAATGTTCCTTATGCTAATCTTTGGGGCATGAATATTAATAATATTGGCACGCAAATTCAGGTGAACCCTCCTCTCTTGTGGCATGTACCTAACATGGCAACCACTAATCTTACTACTGCTGCACCTCAAACCTTACCACCTGTAGCACCAGTTAGGCAATCACAAGGACCTTTCACTGTTCAGTCACCCTCAAACCCAGACTGTATAAAGGTATTACCCACCATGCAGCCAGCCTTGCAGTTCACTGGGGAGGATGAATATGGCATATATAAGTTCTTGAGAGATTGCAAAGCTCAGATAAATAGGCTGAAGCTCGCTAGCAACTGGGATAAGATTTGGCATGCTAAGGCAAACATTAAACCAAATTCCCAAGTGGTGAAAATGCTAGGACCTCACTATTTCAGACCGGTCCTAATGCTCATGATTATGAGAAGTTTAAGGAAGCCCTAATCAACACGTCTGAAAGTGACTGTTATGAATCAGATGCATGGGTGTTTAGGTTTGCAAGCAGGGCGCAACAGTATCCGAACTGTACCAAAGGCCAAGCCCTCACGAAGGCAGGCAGATGTTATGCAGAAGCTAACAAGGCCTTGCTAACTTCGGGTTGGGGAGACATGACTTGGGGATTGACTTATGAGAGAGTAGCTAGACTACTAGAATGCTTCCAGTACCGTACTTGCTTTGTCTGACCCCTGCCAGGGGGAGGCGGTGGCTCAGTTGGTAGAGAGGTGGCCTGCAGTCCTAACGGACCCAGGTTCAAATCTCCGCTGGGGCAGGGAACAGTTTATGGATTTGAATTTCACAATAGCAGACCTTACCGACCTACCAGAAGACCCGCCAACATGTTGTAAAAATACCCCTGCTAATACCAATACACCAGTCCTGTATGAGACAGCCCTAGCATGTATTCAGTATGGATGGTGGGTGTTAGCGCCGAAGTGGTGACATGCAGAGGTGTATGGCATGTAGGAGGACTACTGGGCCTTGGGAGCAGGCTGTGAAGCCTATGTCCAGAGTCGGACACATAAAAAAAAAAAAAAAAAAAAAAAGGATAAGGTATACTCGCTCCAGAAAGTATCGGTGCACTGTGGGTCCGATGACATACGGAATGTTTCGACCATGTGCCAGTGACAGCCCGTTAATGCCTGTATATATATCATTTACAACCACTCCCTGCTCATTATGAAGGACACAAGAGTTATCTAATAAAGCAGTCATCTATCGTCTGAGATGCCTGCATGTGCGAGGTCAGAACCGCAATTTCCAGTTTCTTTGTTCCGTGTGTCATAATATTTAACACATATTCTGCACCGATACTTTCTGGAGCGAGTGTACTTAGGCAGACGAAAAGACCTCCTGAAATAGCCTTACATGACATGAACTTCAAGTTAAGTGAAGGCAGAAGGAGAGGGCGGTACTGTCTTAGCCGTGCACACAGAGAAAAACCCTACTGGAAAATACTGTACTGTGTACAAAAAGGCTGGTCATACAGGTAAGAAGTGTTGGCATGCTAAAAAGGCGGCACATCAAGCAGCTAAGGCCAACCCGACCTCCATGTGTGGGCCTAGTTCTGAAAAGCAGGTAGGCAACAAACAACCAAGTACTAATCCTCCACAGCACAACCAGGCCAAGGCTACAAAGCCAAAAGTACAAAGATGGTGTGTCATACACGGGCAGAGTCCTCATTCTTCGGACTATTGTCCCATTGTCCTTGCCAACAGGGAACAACTGAGTAATAAAGCAAATTCGAGGGAAGCTCAGAGCCGCACGCAGAAATAAATCAAAAGATCATACAGTCCACCAATGCATGTGTGGCAGCCATAAAAAGGGTGGATCTGCTGTTGATTCCTTGAATTGTAGGGAAAGGCCAGGTGTCTGGTAATGGACACTGGGGCATGTGCAAACATTATTCCTAGTAAAGCACTGGAGAGGCTCAGACATCTGATGCCTGACACAAATTGGACGTTATCAGCACCGGATGTGATTTTGACAGGTGTGACGGGGAGTAAAATGAAGATCGTAAGCCAGGTACCATTGACCCTGAGGACAGATATATGATCTCCTGTATTACGTGCTATGTTTTATGTGGTTGAGGACTTCTTTCTGCCAGCTGGTTGATTATTTGGCCTTGAATCCATGGAGGAGTATAACGTGACTATACTGTACACCCTCAGAGACATTCCATTTCCTTTAATGAGAAGGAGTCTGTGGTCCTTGTTCCTTCAGTAACCAAAGCTGGAGATAGTGGCATCCAACAAGGAGCCATTCAAGCAGTTGTAGCCCCGACAGGTGAAACGTCAAGAGAATCACCAAATGAACACAAAACGGAGGGTATGGACTGGAAGCAGGTCAAGGCCATAGTGAGTGGGAATCACCACTTACCCAGTCGGACTGTCTGCAAAGTTCCTGTCTGAGTACCTGATGTGTTGGTGGGAACTGACGTGGAATGCTTACCGGAGATGTAAGACATAAGGCATTGTCACTGGAGTCCACCCTGAGCCGTACTGGGCAAGACCAGACGACGTCCCTCTTCATCGCAAATTTGAGTGGTGGTGCAGTTAGGCTCAGTGATGGTTGTTATATAGGCGACTTGTGCTATGGTGCCCCGGTAAGGGAAGTCGACGATGTATCAGTGATCATTCCAGTAGTTACATCACAAACAATGACTCAGTCGGAACCTACACGTCTTGGGAGAGGAAATCTGCTAGAACAATACGTAAAGGTAACAGATAATGTTGACCATAAAGCACGATTGCTAGCTCTTCTTAAAGAACTCTCTGACATAGTGGCACTTCCTGGAGAAGCGCTGGGTAGGACTGGTAGGGTGAAGCATCATGTTGGTTTGTGCCCTGGTACAAATCTGATATATGTGCCTGCATACCGTCTGCCGCACAGCCAAAGGAAAGCAGTGGAAGAGGAAGTTGAAAAGATGCTTCATGATGGAATCGTTCAGCCTTCTTCCTCACCCTGGAATGCACCGCTCTTTCTGGTGCCTAAAAAGGACGGTGGTTTGAGACCTGTTGTGGACTTTTGGCAAGTGAATAAGGTAACCATACCGGATCGTTATCCAATTCTGCATCTCAGGGACTTACGACAGTCCCTGGGTAAGGGAAGTACCGTTTTCACCTGCCTGGATCTAACGTCAGGGTATTGGCAGGTGGAGCTGACCGAAGAGTCTCATCCCATCACTGCCTTTATCACTCACCATGGGCACTTTGAATTTCTCCGGATGCCTTTTGGACTGAGTAATGCTCCTTTGACGTTTCAGAGGACAATAAATCAGTTGTCTGGTGACATGTTAGGGCAGGACGTCTTGGCGTATCTAGATGATCTGATAATTGTGAGCAAGGACATGGATACTCACTTTAATATGTTAAAACAAGTGATGGAAACCTTAAGATCCGCAGGCCTGAAAACCAAGCTGTCAAAGTGTGAATCCCTGAAGTCAAGTGTTAGATTTCTAGGGCACTTAGTTGACAATGATGGCATCAAGGCTTTTCCGGATAATGTTACTGCTATGATAACTTTCCCTACACCCAAGTCCAAGGATGATGTTCGCTCGTTTCTCGGGCTCGCTGGCTTCTACAGGAGCTTTGTCCACAGATATGCTGCCATTGCATCACCGTTAACAACGCTACTTAAGAAGGATGCTGCATGGAAATGGGGATCATCAGAAGAGAAAAGCTTCAACAACCCCAAGAAAGCCATGACAGAGGCACCTGTGTTAACATTTCCTGATTATACTCAACCTTTTTACCTGTGCACAGATGCCTCAGGTTCAAGACTGGGAGCGGTGTTACAACAAAAGGATGAGAAATGCAAAACACACACCACTGCATATGCCAGTAGGGCACTAAGACCTCCAGAAAAGAATTATTCGGTGACACACTTGGAGACATTAGCAGTCATGTGGGTGTTAGGACATTTCGGGGATATCATCTTTGGCTACCGGATAATTGTTTTAACTGACCTTGAACCCATACACGACTTGTTCAAGGGAAAGAACCTGCAGGGTAAGGTCGTGCGTTGGTACAGCAAAGTAATGGAGTTTGACCCAGAGGTCAGATATTTACCAGGCCATCAAAATGTTGTTGCCAATGCACTGAGTAGAAACATTGCTGCTGCCATATCTGAGGATATCCATCTTTCTGGGTATTCCTTGGACACGGTAAAAGTGGAACAATGTAAGGATACGATGTGGTCTCAAGTCATCTATGCCTTGGAGTCTGGCAACGAGTCTTGTCTGCCTGAACTTCCAGTACCGATGACTCACTTCCACCTTCAATGGGGTCTTTTTTTATAAGAAACCCCCAGGGAAGTACACTGTGTATCGGTTGTTCCTGCTACTCTACGGCGAGCCGTGTTACAGTTGGTTCATGAATACCTCACACAGGTCATCCCGACACGACAGATTCATACATGAGGCAAGAAAGAAGTACTATTGGCTGACCATGAGGAAGGACATAGAGGCCCACGTTAATCAATGTGTCAAGTGCTCGGAAATACGAGGAATGACTGGACCTCCGACTCCCATCTTGGAGTATCCCCTACCAGAAAAACCTTGGGATACAGTCTCCACTGATCTCTTAGCATTGCCAAAGAGTCATCAAGGCTTAAGCTATGTGTTGGTGGTAGCGGACCATTTTTCACAGTTCACTGTTTTAGCTCTTTTACGGACAAAAACTGCAGAGGAGGTGGCGCACGCTTTTGTAACCTTAGTGATTTGTCCATACACTACACCCAAGGTATTGCTCAGCGATAATGGCAGTGAGTTTTGTAACCAAGTGTTACAGGAAATCTGTTGTTCGTATGGGGTAAAGCAAGTCTTTGCTATGCCTTACAGTCCCAAGAGCGATGACCTTGTGGAGAGGACAAACAGGAAGATACTGGAAGTCTTGAGACCAGCGATCAACTCATTGGAGAATAACTGGCGAGATTGGTTGCCACCCATAGTGGCAGCCATCAACTCCTCAGACATTTCGTCAACTGGGAAATCTCCTCATTACATCTTCATGGGGAGGAGAAGGTGTTTCCCTATAACTTGCTTGCTGGACTTCCTATTCCAGTATACAATCAAGAGGACTACAACAAAGTCCAACTTCCCAAGTTCCAACGCATACATAGTGAAGTACGGAAAAGATTAAAAGCCTCAAGAGCGGAGATGA
Source organism: Coenobita brevimanus (assembly GCF_032717465.1). Taxonomy (NCBI): domain Eukaryota; kingdom Metazoa; phylum Arthropoda; class Malacostraca; order Decapoda; family Coenobitidae; genus Coenobita; species Coenobita brevimanus. The sequence continues at coordinate 38,118,447 of NC_137006.1, read as the reverse complement.
TGGCGAAACAACACAAAGTTAGTCATGAAAAGGCACTGGAGATAGGCCAGAAGGTAATGATCCACAATCCTGAGAGAACGTCCAAGCTCAAACCTAAGTTCCACAGACCATGTACCATTATGGAACGAGTGCGTGGATATACTTATATTATAAGTGCTGATGCTAATGGGACTCAGGAGATAGTACATGCTGACAGGATCAAACCAGTAAGTCATGGGCTAGGCCTAACTAACCAATTGTCTGATGTGTTGTCCCCTCTGTCTTCGTCACAGTCTATGTCGTCGTCTGTACTTGTCCCTAACCAAGAGTATTGCAGCAAGCTACAATCCCAGAGCAAGGGCGATTAAGGGAGTATCATCTCTTGCAGAATGTGGCTCTAGCTTGTACTCCTAATGCGTTGATTGGGGTGGACTTATGGAATGACATCGGACACGGACACGACTGCACTAATGCCAGGAGCCCTGAAGAGCCCACTAGGAGAAATCGTGGTGGTAGAAGATGCAGTGTGCGTCCACTGTCCGATGGAAGACTATCTCGGAGCTCCAGACACTGTTAGAGATGCCTTCAGGGGATTAATTCACCTCAGACAGCAACTGTTGGAAATAGGAAAATCATCTGACCTGAATCCACAGCTTGTGACCTCGGACAGTGAAGCTTTCATACAAACCTTGCATGGAATAATCGAGCTTCAGACTGGACAAATAGATAGGCTCACAGACAGGCTCACTAATTACATGTTGCTTTACCTACTGTAGATTCTGATCTTTCCCAGCATGTCCATGCACGTACTAAGAGAGGACTTGTGGACCTTCTAGGTATCCTGACTCAAAAGCTCGTTGGTACGCCGCTAGACAAGGACGTAGTGCAATCGGGCAGACAGATGCATGATTTGGCATTGGCGGCTAAGGCAAATAACAAGCTAATCGTATGAACAATTAGGTGAGTTAAAAAAGCTAACGAGATAATTGAGACTACCAACCATCTCGTAGGAGTTGTGAACAACATCCAAACTAATCTACCAACCCTAACTAACTTAGTGTTAATCACTGAGTACTTACATGCTCTCGATGAGCCAGTCACTGCTTTGGATTTGCATGCAGCCAATATGGTAGATGGCTTAATCGATGCAAGTTTGAATAGAGTTAATGCTCTATTGCTTCCTCCTCATGTTTTAATTAGTGCTCTTGACGTAGCTATCGTGAAGCATGGACTTACGCCACTTTTTGGTATGAGTCAACTGGAATATTATTACCCATTGTTGGAGGCCCAGTTGACCCATGATGGCATCCTGAAATTGGTACCTAGGAGGAATGCTATAACATACCATGCATGATGGTTCATTCCTTTCCCTTTTGCTACTACTAACAACATACTTGTCAATCTGAATAAGGGACCAGAGGTGCTTGTTGTGTCGGATGACAAAAGGTATATAGCAGAAACGACTGTGGAAGAGTCTGAGAAGTGTAAGGCTTCCTTTCTGGATCTCCATGTATGTCCTGCTTTCCATTTTGTCTTTATACCGTCAGACATAGATGAGTGTAAGATGACCTTGTTAGACACAAACACTTCCTCTACGTTGCAACACTGCACTTTCCAACCCAATCAGTTGAAGTCAGTTTTCCATGCTCATGTACATGCTAAACTACTTCTTTCCTGAGACAGAGGACGTAACACTGACGTGTGCCCCACAGCACCAGTTCCTTACGGTAGCCAGTTACTACGTTGCACCCGATTTTTGTGAGTTGCACAGTAAACAGGTAGTAATTCTACCTAACAAGCAACATCTAGCCTTGTCAGTGAATTTCTTGTCCCAGTTACGACCCTTTCTACCTTCATTCAGTGTTTCTCAGTTGAATGTGAACAGGCTGTCTCATGTGTTAAAAAGAGTAGAATTTGTCTCCTACCTGAACAAGACTGATTTAAAACCATATGTACTGTCCTATCTCGCTTCATATCTTTCTCCTTCCTATTTTGGTTGTGGCATTGATACTCTACTTCTTGTCGTCTTGTCCTGTGTTTGTGTTTAGGGCTACTATCTGAAAGGCCTTAAAGTAAGAAACCCACTAAAACCACGGGTCCGTACTCGCAGATTGCAAGTGGACTTGCCTAAATAGTTAGCTACAATACACACTGGTTATGCTACACAGTAGTTAGGATTACAATGTCGACGAGGATCTTGAAAAGGTGTGGTCGAGCAATGTTTTGGTGCTGGATATCATATCCATGATGAGTTGAAGCCTCACACTATTTTTACATATTACATACAGAGATGTTTAATCATAATTAAAGAGTATGTAATATAGTGTGAAGATAAACAACCAAACACAACTACACTGTAAGTGTTGCATGGGAATAGGATGGACGCCCAGACGTGCAAAGCCAGCATTTTTCGGACATAAACAGAGAGGGTGAAAGAAGGTGATAGAAGAATATAAAATATGCACATGTTTAAGTCTTGGGGAAACATATATTTATGTTAATGTATTTTATATAATTAATACTGCCTTATTGAGAAGTATAATGTGTATGGTAGGATTGCAATACAGCCTGTTCATGTATATCTCTCGCTGTCTCTGAGAGATATGGCATCTCTAAATAAGCTGACCTAAGCCTGCTCCCAGTGCAGGGAAGAATAGCTTGTAGTAGAATACTCTCAACCTTCGTAAGAGGGAGACGCACTACTCTGATACGCTCTCTTGTCGCAGTTGCATCTTTCTGTGGTGAATAAAGAGAGAAAACACATATGCTCCAGTTTTAATCTGTTCACCTGCACGCTACCTCTGACTACAGGATTACCACCTCTATTCTCGCCTCCTGCCATGGCAGCGAGATAACTGCGGGAAGTTACCAGCTGGGAAACTTAGTGCATTCCATACCAGCCGTTACAAACTTCCATATCCAGTCTGTCACTAACTCTTCCCCGAATTGCAACTTTTCACTACTCACTCCATCAACTGTTGGGCCTTTCCCTATTTTGAATTTCGTCATTGCTTCTACATTCATCCTATTGATCTCTTTCTCTCTAGTCGCCTCTCTTCTCCGAGCCATTCTTCAATTACTTATACCTTCACTATTTTCAAGCTTCTTATTCAACAATTCATTATTTTCTCCATCCTTCTTTTCCACCAGTATTTTGCCATTTTTATTTTTCGTTCCTCCATGGCTTCCCTTACCACCCTGTCTTACCTCCTTAACAACCTCCCCCCCTCCCCCCAAAAAAAAAAAACGTTCCTTCCACTTAACACTAAATACACTAACTACTTATTCTGTCTACTGCCAGACGCCTCAATCCCGTAAGGGGTGGCCACAAACACATCACTTCCACTTCGCCCTGTCAAATGCTATTTTACTGCTCTGCTCCCAGCTCACATGCCCCGCTCTCATATACCTCTCCACTCTATCCCTCCTTCCTGTCATCTACCTCCACCTCCCTCTCCCTACCATCCACCCCACTCGCACACACTCTCCTTGCTAGTCTCTTGCTCTCCATCCTCTCCACATGGCCAAACCACCTCAGTGTATTTCTCCTTACGCTTTCTATTACATCCACATCCACACCACAACACTCCTTCACTTCCTCATTTGTCAGTCTGTCTCTCCACGTAACTCCACATTCTCCTCTCAAATAACTCATTTCCACTGCTCTCACTCTTGACTTGTGTCCTTCCAACATGGTCCAAGCTTCACTTCCTTACATTAGGGTTGGTATCACAATTTTGTCATGCAACGACTTTTTTACTTCCATGCTCGTTTCCCTGTTCGTAATCACTGCTATCATGGAACCAGCAACCTTTATTCCCTGTTGAACCGTTTCAAGCACTTCACCCTTAAATCTTCCATCCTTACTCATCAAATTACCCAAGTACTTAAACGCACTCACATTTTTCATTTCCTCCTCATCCAGCCTAACTGTATATTCAGAGGCTTCATTTCTCTCAAAGACCATGACTTCATTCTTCCCTACAATCACCCTTAAATTCCGTTTCTTACGCACTTTCCCAAACTCAATCATCAAGCCTTGCAGTTCCACTTCGTCTTCACTTACCAATACGTATCATCTGCAAACAAGAGTAAAGGGAGTTTCCTAACACTGCCCTCTCTCATTAGGGTCGCTCCAACATCCACTGCTCTACCTTGTACCTCTTTTATAACCCCATCCATATACAGACTGAACAACCATAGGGACATGACACAAGTCTGTTTTAATCCAACATTCAAAGAGAAAAAAATCACTCAGTTGACTATCCACACGCACTGCAGCCTTAACCCCCTCATACGTATTCTTCACGTTATTCATCAACCTCCCATTTATTCCACATATTCTTAATACTTTCCAGAGTCCTTGTCGATCCACCCTGTCATATGCTTTCTCCAAATCCATGAAAGGCACATAAAACTTCTTTCCCTTCTCCAGATACTCTCCACTATAGACCTAAGAATGAATATCTGATTTACACAACCTCTTCCCTTCCTAAATCCTCCCTGTTCTTTTCTAATTCCTCTGTTATTTCTACAACTCTGTCAATAAGTATCCTACCATATACATTTCCTATTACACTAAAAGACAAATGCCCCTATGATTACCAAACACTTCTTTATCCCCTTTTCATTTGAAGAGAGGAATAATTATATATGCCTGACTTCCAATCATCCGGGACTTTGCTTTCTTCCCAGGCCAATCTGCACATCTTCCATTTCCATTCTACCATATCTCTCCCCCATTCTTCAGCATTTCACCACACACTCCATCAATTCCTGGGGCTTTCCCCATTTTGACTTTTCATTACTTCCACTACTTCCATCCTATTGATTTCTTCCCCTCTTCTCACCTCCCTCCGTCTCCCAGCCATTCCCCAGCCACTTATACTCACATTACTTTCATTCTCTATGTTCAACAGTTTATTAAAGTGTTCTCTCCATCTGCTCACTCTTTCTCCCTTCACTAGCAATCTACAAGTTTTGTCTTTCACATCCCGACTTACTTCTGTATCTCCCTATCTAATTCTCTTTACCTCTTTCCAGAACATATCCTTATATTCCCTCCACTTTACACTCAAATTCCTGCCAAATTCTTCGCCCACTCTCTTTTTACGCTGTCTTACTAATCTTTTCACTTTTTTTTTTCTTCTCTACATATAGCTCTCTCTTCCGTCTTACAAATTCCTCCACGTCCCTGTTTCTCATCCACTCACTATATGCTTTCTTTTGCACAACAGTCTGTCTCACCTCTTCATTCCACTCTGTTGCTCCTTGCGCCACCTTTCGTTTACTCTTCACCCTTCACACCACCTCGCTTGCTGCTCAGAATTCTTTTATGAATATTTAGCACATATCTTCCACGTCACCCATCTGCTCCGTCATTTTTACCCAACCGCTCCTCCGCTTCTCTCTTATATTCTGCATTTTTCCCATCCTCTTGTAACCTTTCTACCCTCTTTGTATGAACTACTTCCTCCTGTCCTTCCCTTCTCCTACTCCTCCATTTCATCTCCGCCTTGACTTTCACCACAAGAAAGTCCACTCCCCCAACCTCTGTATACAAGGCATCCATTACACACCTTCTCATTCTGTCATACACACACACATAATCATTGCCTTCCATTCATTCAGTTCACCACCGACCCTTCTCATCACTCACCATATGTACACCCACGCATCAAAGTTTCTGTACCCCCTTCGGTGGAAGGAAGTGGAAGTCAGGGCTAGAGAGAGTGCAGGGGAACGGAGAACCGTGAGTGGTTTTGAGCCACGAGGTGAATACTGAGAAACCTAATGACACTGGCTTCGAAACATTTCCATGCTATTCACCTGCAAAACATACGCGTTCGTAACATACATAGCATACAGTATAACATAGACTACTATGTTATCATGGTGTCCTGTGAAACTGGTTCAGGCACGACCCATCTGTTTCGGATCATCATCATACAAATAAAGTACCGAACCAGTTGTATATAATCTGCTTCTGGTCATTATCACTGCAGTGATAATTTTTGTGAATGTTATTCCTGGATTGTCTATAGCTATAATATAGAATGACTGTGGATTTAATGCTGATTCCCACGGTAGCTGTGCGGATGGTTATAGACAGAGGCCGAATGTCTCGCATCGGTATATGACGACCTGACATAACAATTACCATCCTGCTTTACAGGTGTCATCAAAGTTATAACAACAACAACAATAATAATAATAATAATAATAATAATAATAATAATAATAACCACCACCACCACCATCATCATCATCATCATCATTAGTCATTAGGCACGATACAGAGGAGGACAAACACTGAATTAGCAATGCAGAATCTGTTTGCCATGACGGAATGTTGGGTTGCTGTCAAACATTAATTTGGTATTACTATAACCCTACCATTACAGCATATCACAGCACTGTTTGATTTCATATGTGAAAGTTGTGTTCACGTGTTATATCAGGGAGATTATGGTATTTGTCCCCCTCAGTATCATGCATATTAACGTGATTACGACTACTACTACTACTCTTATTATTATTATTATTATTATTATTATTATTACCTATGATGACACCTCCAAAGCAGGATGGTAACAGTTGTGTCAGGTCGTCATATACCGACGCAAGACATTCGGCCTCTACAGTATGTCCAGTCGTTTGTTTGTTTATCCGCTAACTTCCCCTAAGATTTTTTTTTTTTTTTTTTTTTAATGGATGTCAGTGAAACGTCACGGGTGTATTAGTGGGTTGTAGACATGTCGTGCACCATATTATTTTTACCAAACAACTGTAGTGATCCCGTAAAGGACTACAATGGGTTGTATTACAATGGTGAAGTGCTATAGGGAAGATTCAGTGGTGATGATAAGAACCGTCTGTGGTCGGGTCTCTAACATATCAGTGCTCCGTAATATAGGCACGTTTGGGTCTGCAGCTTTTATAAGTAATGTTAGGAACACTGCACATCTATGTGTTGTGGTTATTATTATAATTATTATTATTAATGCATACCACGTATATTCACCGGTAAAGGGTGAACAACAGACCTGGTGGCCCAAGGATGAGGTGAGGGGTAATGTGCTGTCGGAGTGGGGAAGAGTCCATGGTGGTTGGGAGAGAGGGGGGTGAAAATGTGGTAGGGGTGTGCGGGGTAAGTGACGAGTTGTCGACGGTGGGACAGGGACAATGTGGTTAGCAGATACGCGGACATAAGGACAATCATATGTATTATTATACAGATTTATAGTGGAGTAGTAGTAGGAGTAGCAGTAGTAATATTGCGAGGGAAATTAGACACAGTGGGAAAAAGGGGATTAGTAGTAGCAGTGCCAATAATGGTAGTAACAGATTCAGCAGTCTTGTCCTAATGTTGTTTGTGTGGGAAAGATGATATGACGAATAATGTAATACAGTAGGAGTTATGGAACCGGACGACTAGAAACCCTCTAAGGAATATGACGGCTCGCAGTACGAGGATACCGGGAAGTATAAGTAATAAAAGAGGCAGAGACTGAAGGAAAATAATGCACGTATGAGGTGAAGCAATAGTTAAGGCCTGGATAACGTGGCATAGTAGGATACCACAGCTGTATCTTCGTTGTCTCATAATATTTTGATTTTTTTGCGTTTAATTTCATCTGCTTATAGTAAATTATTGGCGAATGCTGCCCATCACAATGTGGTTTATTCGTCCACATAAAATAATTGCAACATTTATAACCATCCGCACAGCTACTGTGGGAATCAGCATTAAATCCACAGTCATTCTATATTATAGCTATAGACAATCCAGGAATAACATTCACAAAAATTATCACTGCAGTGATAATGACTAGAAGCAGATTATATACAACTAGTTCGGTGCTTTATTTGTATGATGATGATCCGAATCATGGGTCGTGTCTGAATCAGTTTCAGAGGACACCATGATAACACAGTAGTCTGTTATACAGTATGCTATGTATGTTACGAACGCAAATGTTTTGCAGGTGAATAGCATGGAAATGTTTTGAATCCAATGTCATTAGGTTTCTCACTATTCGCCTCGTAGCTCAATTCCAAACTACCACTCACTGTTGTCCGTTCGCCTGCCCTCTCTCTAGCCCTGACTTCCACTTCCTTCCACCGAGGGGGGTAAAGAAACTTTGGTGCGTGGGTGTACCTGTGGATCATTTTGTGCCTAAAGAGGGTATTGGCTATCACCAACCCCCTCCTTGCACAAATGTCCACTAGAGCACTGCCATTCTTATCCACTTCTGTAGGCACACCCCAATCACCAACTACTCCATCCACCTTCACATTCCCTACTTTTCCATTCATATATCCAATCAAAAACACTCATTCCTTTCAAACTTTTCCATGTATTCTTCCATATTAGTCCAGAGCTCTTCTTTCACTCTCTTCCATGATCTTGCATTGGCGCATACACACACACACACACACACACACACACACACACACACACACACACACACACACACACACACACACACACACACACACACACACACACACATTGTAGTCCAACTTTCAATCTTACTCACACTACTTCTTGCTGTATTGTATTGCACCCTGTAACTGAAAATTTTATTAAGTTACCAAATTGCTGAAAATATTGAGTTAAATTATCAAGAGTATTTGAACATAGTGGTAGGTGGTGGCAACCATCATCCACTCACTTGATGCAGTGCTGCCTACTTCTTCCTTAGCCTTTATCATTCTTTTTCTGTGCCTGCCTTCTTCTCTTCCTATTTCTCCCATCTTTTCTGTCACTACTTATTGCTTTTCTTTCCGTTACAGGTGGCTTTACATTGAGTGACAAGCCAAATGGTGTCCTGTAAGCCAAGAAACCATTTACAACGCTGGGTGGTAACCATATAACCAAACCATATGTGCTCCCTACGTGTCAAGTGGGTTGGTGGAGAGTTAGTGCCCCTCCCTGTAAAACAAATAACTCAGAGTCAAATGGCCACCCCGTACGGGATTATGGCGTCTGGCAATAAATAGATAGATAGATAGATTTGAACATGCTCACTGTTATCCACATCAGGAAGGTCTATCTATCTATCTATTGCCAGACGCCTCAATCCCGTTTGGGGTGGCCACAAACAAATCGCCTCCAAGTCACCCTGTCCCCCGCCATTTCACTGCCCTGCTCCCAACTCACACCCCCCTCTCTCATATACCTCTCCACCTCATCCCTCCATCTCATCCTCGGCCTCCCCCTCCCTCTTCCCCCCTCCACCTCACTCACATACACTCTCTTCGTCAGTCTTTCACCCTCCATCCTCTCCACATGGCCAAACCACCTCAGTGTGTTCCTCATAACGCTTCCTATCACATCCACATCCACACCACAACGCTCCTTTATATCCTCATTCGTCAGCCTGTCTCTCCACGTGTAATACCTGTAAAATGCAAGAAACCTCATTCAGTAACGTCGTGAGCAAAACTGTTCCAGACATTTCAAGACCAGGTCTCTTCACTTACTGACTGACAGGTCACTAGCAGCCAGTAATTCAGTTACCTCTAGACTGCATTCTTGTAATTAATTTTATGTTCTAGGTTCATCTTCGTTTTCCAAGTCACTGTACTTATGTATAGTTTTACTATTCTTTATTTGTTCTTTTATCATTGTTGCACACCTTCATATTAGCATGTTATATTTTCAAAACCTCTTCTTATCGATTAATTAACAGCGTGTGTTAGAAACTGAATGCATCTCGAAATGAACGTATCTTTATTTTGGCTTATTGTTATCTTGTTTTTATATATCTGTTTATTTATTTTTAATTCGAGGAAACAATTCTGCGGGCACATGGCCTTTGGTTCCTTCTTCTGTGCATTAAAAAAAAAAAAAGATTAGATAACACTGTCATGGTTCATTTAGTACGTTAAATATTTTGGAAAGTAGAGACATTTACAAACACATATTATATTCCACAAAGATGCTGATGATACTAAAGTTTTTCGAGGAAACAATTGTGCGGGCTTATGGCCTTTGGTTCCTTCTTCTGTGCATTAAACAAAAAAAAAAGGATTAACACTGTCATGGTTGATTTGTTACATGTTAAAAATTTTGGAAAGTACAGACATTTACAAACATATATTCCACAAAGATGTTGATGATACTAAAGTTTTATTAGTTTCCCATTGCTGGATCACTCGTAACCACCACCCGCTTAGGGGAGGTCACCTTGACGTGTTGGCGGAGCTTGAAGCATGGCTGGCAGTGCCACCTACTCTGGAGGCATGCCTACCTCTGTTGGGTTCGGCATTTGCCGGCCTCGTGGACCAAGCCCTCCCTCCCGTTCACCACTGATAGAGGAGGTCTGCTGGTGATGTTGCTTGTTCCTGCCAATTTTCCATGTTGGGTGTGGTTTTTGTCTCCCCACGTGTTTTCCGTGCGTGGCGTCCCGTAATGATGAGAAATGCATTAGAAGAATGTATTAAGGGAAAATTACTCCAGGACACATATACCTTTGGTATCACGTCCTCACTGTCATAATTCAAGGTTACAGTTATATATATATATATATATATATATATATATATATATATATATATATATATATATATATATATATATATATATATATAATATATTGCTTATTATGACTATAAAGGTAATTGGATGTTATATAACCAGGAGTCCTAGGGATTGAATAATGCATCCTGCAGCTAGCAACGCACCTCTTTGGTCCCCTATTCTGGCTAGATGGGCGGCCTGGTTGGGCTCGACCAGGTCAGTTGGCTGGTCACTTGTTGGCTAGGGTCAAGTGGGCACTGGGGGGCCTGGTGGCTCCTATTATCCTGGAATGACCCTTGTCCAGGTCCCTCAGTGATCACCTGAGTATACTCTCTCACTACCTCTGGGGTCGCCAGTGGTGTTATCTCTGGCATATGACGACTCCTTGTTGGGCTCTATGGTGGATGGAGGGGTGAGAGAACAAAGTACTCGTTAACTCCTTATGGCTTTAATTCAAAATGATACTGTTGACGACCCAGCATCTGTTCCTGGCTTATTGCAGTCACGATCCCTCATTGCCACTATGGAGCCTTACCAGGACCCCGCAGACTATCCTACTCTGCCCCAGCATTGAGCTGGGACTGGGAGGCGTTCACGTTGGGTTGGTTTGGCTCTGGGGTTTGGCCCAGAAGAAATGATGCCAGACATATACTCTAAATATCTAGCGCTGAAATCCTCTGGGGGTGGATCAGTGCTGGATATTGGAATTTTTTGCATTACACCATGCCATTTTCTCAGCTTCTGGCAGGGAACCTAAAATATCTTCACAGGGGAATGGAAGCATCCTTATTGAGGTCTCCTCCCCAGAAGAGAGGTCCCGATTTATGGATTTGACCTCAGTTTCTGGTGCAGATATTTCATGTTCCACATCCTACTTTTAACCGATGTAAGGGTGTAATTTTTTCTTGTGACCTCCTCTGATACTAAGAGGCACTGCTATTGGAGGAACTGCAGTGGTCTGGTATGATGAATGTTGAGAACCTGCAATAGAAAACAGATGGTATCCTGCCCCCAACTTCGACCATGTTCCTGACATTTGACAAGTTAACCTTACCTACTTCTCTGAAGCTGGCTTGGCTGTCACATCCTGAGAGCCATACATGCCTAATCCAAAACGATGTTTCCACTGTCAAGGCTATGGACATGTTAGCTGATTTTCCCACCGTGCACAGGCAAGCCTTCGGGGTGTGTGTGTGTCTCCAATGGCAGACCAGGTCATACCAGTGGCTGTCCAGGACCCCTTAAATGCTATCGCTGTGAGGGTCTTCATGCTGTAAATTCTAGAAACTACCCTCACTACTGCCTCGAGAAAGAGGTTTTGTCCATTCGAACACATGACATAGCTTCATTTCCTGAGGCTAAGATGAGAGCCCAGACTCGCTTCTTCCAGCCCAGGGTTACTTATGTTGCTGTCATTTCTGGAATGGTTGTGTGCTCCCCTGTGTCTCAGAAGCTGCCTCGACCCATTCCAGCGCCCACTCCTCCAACTGGTGATTTGCTGGATGCTCTCCCCAAGGTTATTACTGTTTGTGAGACTGATGTTCGCTTACCCTCTAATCCGACGGTTTCTGCCTCTACTTCAGTGGCTGGGGGTTTGCTTACTTCTGTGATGGTGACGGATGTCCATGTTGACGTGTCTCCTGTCTTGCCAGAATGTCTGAAGTTCCATCTTTACCTGGAAAATGCCACCGTGATTCTTCAGAGGCCTCTGCTTCTGATGACCATCTGCCTAAGGTCTCTGTTGTTGAACCTTGTGTTGACCTCTTGGCTGTTTCCTCTGTCCTGGAGGCTCGGGTCTAGCCAGATTGAGGTTAAAGTTGATGGTTCGCCTGTAGTCCTGTCCCCACCTAGGGATGGTGCAGCACAGACAGTTGGTGCTTCAGTTCTGCTGCATACCATATCATCCTCACAGGGTTCTGGTCCTGTGGACTCAACCAAACTGTTGTTCCACCTCAGAGGAGGAGTGCTGTAAAACACTGCCCTTCCTCATCCTCACGTTTACCTTCGGTTGTTCGGCATAGTGTGCGGGTTTTTGATGTTGGGCAAGTTCTTCCTAAGGGCTTTCCTAAGCATCAGTCCAAACCTGCTTGCTTGTCTACAGCCCCACACTTTAACCTTATCCACCTTCCACTATGGGTTCTATCATTCAGTGAAATTGGACTTGTCAGGATTTACTTACCAGCTGGGAGGAACTGTGTCACCTTGTCGTACATTTTTCACCTGTATGCATGTGCATCCACAAGACCATAGTTGGTGATGCTGTCCCTTCTGATCCTTCTGGGTACCATGCCTTTTATTTTGATCCTGTGCCAGGCAAGGTCGTCAGTGAGGTGCTGCTATCTGCCTTTGCCAAGATATTCCATTCACATGTCTAGACATTTTCACTCCCCTCCTCTGCAGGCTGTTTCTGTCCAGGTGTTTTTACACCATCGGCATACAGCTTGTAGTCTTTAAATTCCTCCTAGCACTGCTGTCAAAAGGACGGATCTGGGGGACCTTGTTCATGGCCTTCCTTCTCCCGTTCTGCTACTAGGACATTTGAATGGTTATCATCCTCTGTGGGGTGACAGTGAGGCTAACCTTCGGGGTGTTATGCTGACTTCCGTAGTAGAAGAGGAGTTGGCTGTTTTAAACTCCAATGAGATTACTTATTTTCACAGCCAGACTGGACCTTTTACTGATGTTGATTTGTCCTTGTGCTCAGCTGATGGTGTTTTAGATTTTAACCAGGATATGTTGCTAGACCTGTATGGCAGTGATAATTTCCCATTACTTTTAACTGCTGCGGAGAACCTCAATTTTGTCTTCCTCACTGGGATCTGGACAAGGCCAACTGGCCACTTTTCATGGAGTTAAGTTCCATTGCCCATTCTGTCCATGAGTTTGGCTGCCTTACTGAAGCAGTGTCTTATTCCACTGACCTGTTTCAGTCAGCTGCCCTGTTATCAATTCTAATAACAAGGGGTCAGTTTGCTAAACATCCAGCTCCCTGGTGGAACCCTGAATGCAGTTCCACTCTTAGAGCCAAACGAGTTGCTTTCTCGCAACTTCATTGTCACCGTGGGGCTCCTCAGTATTTGGTGGCATATGGGAGGACACGAGCTCATATGAGGCGGGTTTTAAAGGCCAGGAATTCATCCTGGAAGGGTTATGTTTCCCCCATCAGTCGAGGATGTCCCTCCCTCAGGTGTGGAACCAGGTAAGGAAAATCTCAGGAAAACTTGGTATTCCCTCCCCTTCTGTTTTTCTGCTGCAGGTGGAATTGTGGCTGATCATTTTGCTGTTGCTGAATTGCTTGTTGATCATTTTGCCAATGTGTCGCAGAAGGATACAGATTCGCCTTCGGCTTGCGACTGTCAGCATCTACTGTAGAGTCTCAAGGTATCAGTTTTGCCTCTTCTGGGAGAGTCTTATGATGTCCTCTTTCCTATTTCTGAACCCCAGGTGGTTCTGTCGCAGTGCCATGATTCCTCTCCTGGCTGTGTTGATATTCCTCATGCCTTTTTACGTCATCTATCTGATAAGTCCCTCTCGCTTTTGCTGTCAGTGTTTAACAAGATCTGGTGTAATGATGTGTTTTCGGCTTGTTGGGGTGTTGTTGTAGTTATCCCCATCCCCAAGCCTGGAAAGGACCAACTAGAGGTGAACGAATTATTGGCCCATTTCTCTGACTTCATAATGTGTAAGCTCTGGGAAAAGATGGTCAATGTCAAACTTGTGTGGTTTTTTGAGAGAGGTGCCTTCTTATTCCCTGTCCAGTGTGGCTTTCTTAAAATTCGATCTAAGTTTGATGCTCTACTGTCCTTGGAATCTTCTCTCTGCGAGGCTTTCTCCACAAACCAGTATCAGGTCACCGTCTTCTTCGATCTTGAGAAGGCATACGATGCTGCCTGGCATCTTGGCATTTTACTATCTCTTCTTGAATTTGGTCTTCGTGGGCGTTTGTCTATTTTAATGCAGCAGTTTTTATTGAACTATTTTTTAAGGGTCCGAGTGGTTGGAGTGGTTTCTAATGCCCGTGCACTTGAAAATGGAGTACCACAGAGGAGTATCCTTAGTGTTATTCTCTTTGCTGTGGCCATCAACAATGTAATCAGTGTTCTTTCTGATGCTGTATGTGGTTCTTTATATGTAGATGACCTTTAAGTTTCCATCATTGCATCTAGAATGTCTTTAATCAACTGAAAGTTACAACTGGCTCTTAATAGAATTTCTGTGTGGGCTGAGTCTATTGGTTTCCGTTGTTCCTTAACAACGACTGGCTATGCATTTTTGTCGTCTTCGTGGGGTTCACCCAAACCCTGACTTGTATCTCTATGGTTGGAGAATATCCTGCATGGAAGAGACCTGGTTTCTGGGTCTCCGTTTTGATGGACTTGGGTCCCTCATACTCGTTCTGTAAAGGCAGCTTGTATTAAAGCTTGAGTCGTCTGAGAGTTTTTGTTCATACCTCTTGGGGTGCCGACCGTCAGACCCTCCTCCTGTTGCATAGGTCCCTTATCCTTACTTAACGTGCACATAGGTGTGAGATCTGCTCCTTTACAAGGGATGTTCATCTCCGGATGTTAGATTCAGTGTATCATGCTGGTGTAGGTCTGGCAGCTGGTGCATTCAAGTCATCCCCGATTTTGAGTTTGTTGGTGGATGCTGGTGTACTCCCCTTGGATTTACGTCACCAGCCATTGATGATGAGCTGTTGGTTTCTTCTTCTTCACCGCCTTCCGAACTGAGTTCCTTGTGCCATGGTCTCCCAGGATTCCTGATTTCCGCTCCCCCAGGCCACGGCCAGTAGCCGGGCCTTAGCGACAGCTGGTAGCTGCGCCCCTAGAAGGCCACGGCCAGTAGCCGGGCCCTGCGGCAGGAGACGGCTTGTAGCCGCTCTTCCGTCAGGTGCTGACTCTTGCCCACCAACCTATGACCCAGAGGGAGACCCCAGCCCGGAGGAGTATTGGAGAGGCCCCGTATCTACCACCGGGCTCTCCTCACTACAGCCGGTTCCTGAGAGGACCCACCTGACGGACCTCGACAGAGGCCAACGCCACAGCCCACTCCTGACGGCGTCCCCAACCACCAGAGACTACAGCCCCCGGGACCTCCAGACCACCCCCAGGACCCCCGGGCGCGACATCACTTCACCCCGACGCTGGAGATCCTCGTCCTCCGTCAGGTGCCTGAGCGAGAAGTTCAGGCAACTGTTCGGCTCCAGCCCTGAGGGCCAGACTCCCACCCCAAGCCCTGACAGGGCGGGACCCTTCGCCACCAGCAGCCCCGGACGAGAGAGGACGCCCCTACCCGTGATCCCGTGGCCCCTGAATACAGAGGCCCCTGGCGGAGCTCAGCCCCATCAGTAGTGAGGCTGAGCCATTCTCGCCGCCCTTGTACCTGACCGCCAGTACGCGCAGTCCCTAAAGTGAGTGAAAGTGAAAGCACAGTGTTTGTGACATAGTGAAACAAGGGCAGACCAGTGAATTATCGGAATATGGAAAGTCAGTGGGAAAGCATCAGTAATCACATAAAAGAGAAGTGGAATAAGTAAGATAACAGTGAAACAGTGAACACAACAAGACAGTGAAATAAGGGTCTGTCTGAAGTGAACACGCTACCACATATATTTTTTTTTAATAACAGAGTGGAGGAAGGAAAAACAAATGAATAAAAAAAATATTATCCGTACACCAGATTACTGGTGTCCTACGTTCATAAAATATCTGTAACAGTTAGACTTGAACAGCTGTGGGTTGAGATTTGGAGGGAAACAACTTTGGGGAAGCGAGTTCCAGACAGACGCAGTTAGGGGAAGGAAAGAATTCTGATAGGCAGAAGTTCTGCAAAACGGCTGAGTGATATTCCAGTCATGAGCGCTACCAGATGCCTGTGTAGCACGACGGAAGGCATGGAGAGGTGGCACCATGGACGCAACTTCGTCTGAGCATTTGCCAGAAAAATATCTGCATAATAATGCGAGGGAGGCAACATTCCTTCTTACTTGCAGGGGAGGTAGTTTATTTGTAATGGCAGGGTTGTTAATAATTCTAACAGCTTTGTTCTGAATTTTGTCTATTTGTTTTGATGCAACCTCTCCACATCCATTCCACAAGGGTGAGCAATATTCATGCTGAAAGCGCACATGACTCTTATAAATTATAGCTAACTGCTCATCAGCGAAGAAGCTACGGACTCTGTACAATAATCCAAGTTTCTTTGAGGCGATTTTAGCAAGTGATCTAATATGAGAGGTCCAACTGAGGGTATTGTTAAGTTAGATGTCAAGAATTTCAATACTTTTGGAGATGGGAATATTAGTAGCACTGAAGGTAATGTACGAATCTGGCAATATCTGTCTATTAGTAAATTGTGTATATTTTGTTTTACTAGCATTAAAAGAGACAAGGTTGTTTTGTCCCTATTTGCTGATCGTAGATAGGTTTTGATTTATGGAGATGGCTGTACTGAGTTGAGAGGCAGAGATACTAGACTCTGTAAATGGGTGTCTGAGTGTGAATGAACTATGTAGTGTTGAGTCATCTGCGTATGAGTGGATGGGATTGTGGGTGATAGATAAGAGATCATTAATATGAACCAGGAATAGGGTTGGCGCCAGAACTGACCCCTGCGGCACGCCGGCGTTAGTTGAGTGGAAATTGAAATATACATCATCTACGTTTACTCTTATTTTCCTGTCACTAAGATAAGAAGAAATCAAAGGAACAAAAAACGTTAGTCCATAGCAAGGGAGTTTGGACAGCAGGGAACGGTGCCATACTCTGTCGAAAGCTTTAGAAATATCAAGAGCTACTGCATGTGTTTCTCCATGTAGATCAATTGATTGATGGATGGTATGAGTTAGGAGACCGAGTATGTCAATGGTGGATCTTTCGTGGCGAAAACCATATTGTCTATCACTAATTATGTTGTCGGATTCAAGTTGTTTAACAATGTGCTCATTAATTAAAGTTTCAAATACCTTACCAAGAGAAGATGTGACAGTTATTGGTCTGTAATCAGAGCGGTCAGAGGAACTTCCTTTCTTCGGAATTGGGTGGCTATTGGCTTCTTTCCATGAATTTGGGAATCAAGAAGTACGTATGCATAGTATGAATAATTTAGCTAGAACAGAGGCAAGTTCAGGGGAACACTTTCAAAACAATTGGCGGAATTCCATCTGGGCCTGGAGCTTTGTTGGTAGGTAAATTGTCTAGGATGGATTTTACGTATCTTGTCTGTATTTTAAGTGGGACAGTTTCGGGAGAGTCAAGTTCTAGTACTGGGACATTCTGGCTGGTATCATCTATGGTCGAGTATCTGGCAAATGTACTGGCAAAAATATCCACTTTCCCACGCGGGTCATTTGTAATGTTGCCATCTGAAGATTTTAGTCGGGGAATGGAAGATGCCTTGTTGAAGTTATTATTGAAAGAATTAAGAGTTGACCAGAATATTCTGTTGTCATTAGGTTAAGTAGTTTTGATGCTTGCTTTTGAAGAAAGTTTGATTTAGCTGGATTTAATACAGCTTTTCCATGGTTTCTAGCAATTTCAAATTGAGAGAGTGATTCAGATGTTTTTTATTTTAAGTAAGAGTTATATGCTGATGACTTTTGGGCTGTTGCTCTGGCACAGTTGCCATCAAACCATTTAGGAGAGTTCGATCTTTTAGTGAACTGTTGACTTGGTATGAATAAATCCATACCAGCTAGTATTAAGTCGCAAATGTGGGACTGGGTAGAATTGGTATCATTAGAGAAGAAAGACTGCCATGAAATGTCAGGAAGATCATTTCTAAATCCATCCCAGCTTGCCCTATCCAAGTGCCATCGGGTCACCCTGACAGGTTCAGAACGGGGGAGGTGTGCTGGGGTTAACTAATGAGGCTTTGATGAGATTGTGGTCAGAGGATCCAAGTGGTGACAGTACCTCTATTCTGTACTGATCATACAGAGGCCCCAGTGATCAGTAATAATTAACGACACGACAGACAAACCAGTTAGCCTGCCAACAGTGAAAATAGTGCCACAAACTCTACTACCATGCAGAACCTAGACTTTCCCAAATAGTAGTGTTTAGCTTCATTGTCCTAAGTGCTGTTCACCTTACCCGACCTTGTCCTAAACAGTATCCTGTGCCATAATAACACCTGATATCAAAGCCTTAGAATTACAATTATTCAGCATAGCTGTATTTGTGACATCTGCCCGTTCCACTGTAGAATTTAGCAATACACATGTACGGTTGTTGCCTCGAGTTTTTGTGTCCTGCCTATCTCTTATTTGTCTAATCTCCGTCTAGAAAGAAAAACCAGCTACACACTAGGCGTTAGAGGGACGGGAAGCTGACCATGAAAGACCTAACATTACAATTGTTATCATCATCATCATCATCATCATTCTTAATACTATTATTTAATGAAAGTAGTAATTATTAAATTACTTGGATATAATAAATGCTTCGGGGTCGATGAATAATCTGAACTGGAGGAAGGGGTCGATGAGCTGAAGAGTTTGGAGACCTCTGGTCTAAAGCAACTGTGTGTGCATGGATTACAAATTTTACTAAATGGCAGTGGTTCCCAAACTGAAGGCCTTGGTGCATTTTCGGCAGGGTGGGGGGGTAAGGGTAATCTTAGGTCTTTGTGGCCACTGTAGAATTTTATAATTTTCCAGGGGTAATATGTATGAGGAGTCTGTCAGTCATCTTTTGTACAGCGTACTAGCGGCAAGAGAAGATAAATTTATCGAACTTCGAAGCAACTGTTTTTCTATTACAACTTTCATAAAAAGCAGCTTGACGGAGTTTGACATAGGAATGGGATGCTATCCTGGTGTCAGTTAACTGATTGTCTGGGTATTTTTCAGTTTTCCCTCTCTTTCACTCCATTTTTTTTTTTTTCAAATCTGTTAAGAATTAAATTGAAAAAGTATAATTGGCTCCACATGAAATATGGCCTCCTCAGTAGGCTCTCTGTGTGTCAACCATTGGTACCTCTCCTGCAAGTAAAAATGCAATTTTGACTGTGCGACTTTGTTTTCAGTCCGCACTTTTGTGTTTTCTTTTCTGTGAATCCATAAAATTGTTATTTTAAATCACGCGAGTTGTTGTAATCTCGTACCAAATATGGTCATTCTGGCGATGTTTCACTGATTCTCCATATAAAGATGTAGAGGAGGGGTCACAGATGGTATCATATTTAGTTCAGGGGCCACAGAAAGAAAAGTTTGAGAACTACTGCTGTAGGGGCTAGTATGTAGATAGGTCAGTGTGCTATGTCTGAGGCTGTTCGTGGGTGTTTAAGAGAGATCTAGTTAAGGAGTCGGCACTGATATCCTAATGATGTATCAAGAATTGGAGATTCCACCCAAACTATATCAGAGTGTAGGATGTTGCGCCTAAAAATAATCCCACTTCCGTGACAGTGTGAAACTGCACCCACAACTGATCCTAATAAGTTGTCGGAATGGGAAATTGTCTCCACAACCGATTTCAATATTGCGTCAGAGAATGAAAGGTTGCTCCAAGGTTGATCATAATAAAGTGTTAAAAATAGGAAATCCTCCTCAACTGGGTGGAAAAGTTGCAAGAGGATGGAAAAAAAGGCCGAATATACGAGAGAAGTGGATGAGCGATTAGGTAAATATGATCTGGAGCAGATGGGGGAGGTGGAAGGTGTGTGAGTGATATTCACAAAAGAAATCTGTGCAGCATATGATGTGGTGTGTGGGGTGAAGAGAAGACGAAAGGGAGTGCAAGGAACAGCATTGTGACATGAAGATGTGAGACAGGCTGTGGCGCAGAAGAAGAAAGCATATAGTGAGTGGATGAGAAATAGGGACGTGGAGGAAGTTGGAAGACGGAAGAGAGAACTATCTGTAGAGAAGAAGAAAAAAGTGAAAAGATTAGTAAGAGAGAGTAAGAAGAAAGTGGAAGAGGAATGTGGAAGGAATATGAGTGTAAAGTGGGGGAAATGAAAGAAAATGTTCTGGAACAAGGTAAAGGGAATTCGACATGGTGATAAAGAAGTAAATCAGGAAGTGAAAGACAAAAATGGTAGACTGTTAGTGGAGAAGGGTGAAAAAGCGAGCAGATGGAGAGGACACTTTAATGAATTGTTGAACATAGAGAATGAAAGTAATGTGAGTATAAGTGGCTGGGGAATGGCTGGGAGAAGGAGGGAGGTGAGAAGAAAGGAAGAAATCAGTATGATATAAGTAGTGGAAATAATGAAAAAAACTAAAAATTGGGAAAGCCCCAAGAATTGATGGAGTGTGTGGTGAAACGCTGAAGCACGGGGAAGAGATAGTAATAGAATGGACATGGAAAATGTGCAGATGACCTGGGATGAAGGTAGAGTCCGGGAGGATTGGAAGTCAGGTATAATTATACCCCTGTACAAAGCAAATGAAAAAAAAAGTGTGTGGTAATCATAGGGACACTTGTCTTCTTAGTGTAATAGGAAAAATATATGGTAGGATACTTATTGACAGAGTTGAGGAAATAACGGAGGAATTAGAGAAGAACAGGGAGGATTTAGGAAGGGAAGAGGTTGTGTACAAATCAAATATTCATTCTTAGGTCTATAGTGGAAAAGTATCTGGAGAAGGGAAAGAAGATGTATGTGGCCTTCATGGATTTGGAAGAAGCATATGACTGGGTGGATAGACAAGGAATGTGGAAAGTATCAAGAATCTAAGGAGTAAATAGGAAGTTGTTGAATACAGTGAAGAATATGTATGAGAGTGCTAAGGCTGCAGTGCGTGTGAATAATATATAATAACCAAAATGAAACTTAAATTAATCACTGGTCTGGCTGGGATTTGAACTCGGGCCCTCGCCCTACAAACACGCACACGTTGCCACTGAGCCAAAGAAAAGGCTCCCGCTTTGTCTCTTCGCAAACCGAGCTTTTGTAGACCCCATTATATCACTCTTTTCTCCCCTTGGTGATTAATTTCTTGAGTTTCCAACACACGGTACTGTAGCATCGGAGGCCACCACTGGGGACTCTGCAGACCACAATGAACAGCTCATCACAGGGATGTAAGGACTAGAATGCCTTTAAGCAATGTGGGCTATTATAGACCTCATTACAAGTAAACTGAGTAAATTTTTCTATCTGAATGTGGGATTCAAACAAGGATGTGCCATGTCCCCGAGGTTGCTCAATCTGTATATGGATGGTGTTATAAAAGAGGTACAAGTTAGGGTAGTGACTGCTGGAGTGACCCTAATAAGAGATGGCAGCGTTTGGAAACTCCGTGTACTGTTGTTTGCAGATGATGCTGTACTGTTAAGTAAGACGAAGGGGAACTGCGAGGCTTGGTGAATGAATTTGGAAGAGTGTGTAAGAAACGGAATCTAAAGGTGAATGCAGTGAAGAGTAAAGTTATGGTCATTGAGAAAAGTGAAGCCGCTGAATGTACAGCGAGGATGAATGAGGAGGAAATGGAAAATGTGACTGTGGTTAAGTACTTGGGTAGTGTGATGAGTAAGGATGGAAGTTTAGTGGGTGAAGTGCTTGAAAGGGTACAACAGGGAAGAAGAGTTGCTGGTTCTTTGAAAGCAGTGATAAGGAACAAGGAAGTGAGCATGGAAGTAAAAAAGTCATTGCATGACAGGATTGTGATACCAACTCTAACGTATGGAAGTGAAGCTTGGACTTCGTTGGAAGGACATAAATCAAGGAGTGGAAATGAGTTAGTCTTACTTGAGAAAAGCATGTGGAGTTCCATGGAGAAACAGACTGACAAATGAGGAAGTGAAGGAATGCTGTGGTGTGGATACGGATGTGACAGAAAGCATTAAGAGAAATACACTGAAGTGGTTTGGCCATGTGGAGAGGATTGAAAGCGAGAGACTAACGAGGAGAGTGTATGCGGGTGAAGTGGAAGGGGGGAGAGGGAGGGGGAGGCCGAGGATGAGATGGAGGGATGGAGTGGAGAGGTATATGACAGATGGGGGTGTGACTTGGGAGCAGGGCAGTGAAGTGGCATGACAGGGTGACATGGAGGCGATTTGTTTGTGACCACCTCTTACGGGACTGAGGCGTCTGGCAATTGATAGATAGATATACCTCCTCAACTGTGTCAGATAGCAAGATATTGGCCCTACATCTTACGTCAGGTGACGTGATACTGTAGGTAGAAACATATCTCTAGTATATGAGTATATGCTGATCTGATAAAAAAAATGAAAATAAACTTGATCAAATGAAACGAATGAACCATCCTTGTTTCGACTGTTATCTAGGTGGTAAAAGGAGTTAAGGTGAGACAGAAGTTTGAATGAGGAAACAGTTCAAGCCAAAAACAAATAATTTCTCATAAAGGTTCTTTGAGATATCTGTCTTCTGTTAGGGATGCATACAGTGAGACTTACAACACAGTCATACTGAAAATAAAGCTGTACTCAATACAGTACTCTTTTCTTTTCACAGAAGAGTCAGTACCTGTGAGGGCTGTTAGCCATATCTTGTAGAGAGGCGATGTGAGTGGGATAAGCAGGGGTGGTGAGAAGGCTCAGGAGGCTGCTTGTGTAGGCAGTGGTGAGGACCAGACAGGAGAGCAGCCACAGAGTTAAGAAAAGTCTTGATCTCCTGTTACCAGCCACTACAGGGAAACTCTGACCAAACAAGGGCCTCAGAATGTACAGTAGTGTGGCCTCTCCTCCGGCCCACTCTTGCCTCAGCACCGCTTTCTGTAAGTTAAAAGCAAATTTACTAAAATCACTTTGATACATCTACTGATCTCTAGAGACCTTAGTTCCAAAATGAGGCATGCTTTTACTCATTCACCATCTAAATGTTGAAAACTCTAACACCTACAACGGTTTGTTCAAGAAATATTTGCACCAAATCAAATCAATGCCATTCGTGACTTACGCCACCTCGGTTCAGTATTTAGGCGGCATCCTTATTCCTTCTATAACAAAGAGTTCTTCTGCCTATAATAACCTAATTATATATTAGCAGAAAAATATCACAAACTACGTTACTGAATGCAAAAAATGTTAACTCCTATATCAGGCATATTATACATTTTGTTTAGCACTTGTTTTCCGCTAACAAAGTTTAGCAATGATGTTGTGGGTTCATGCTCATGTGGACGTGAACCCCGCGATATGCAAGCATAGTCTGCCCTTCTCCTGCAGTCAACAGTCCTCGTTTGAGGGGGAAAAGGAAGGATATGAGAGACGTTTGCATATCCAGGCAGCTGAGCCGGACAGTCATGAGTTATGCTTGTGCCGCACAATGAAAATGACCCACTCCAGCATCTCTTCTGGGCAAAAGGGCACTATATGTTTTCCCTGCATTCCTTAGAAACTCTCCTCTATGTACTAATTTACATACCTTTGGATCCAAACGATTACCGGTATTTATTCGCTTCCTAGTAAAAGTCCCAGTGAAATGTGCTTTTATGTACGACAGCATTTATATTTACTGGCATGTTTCACGCTTCAGACATGATAAAGACCTTCCGCCCACATCATTATGTAATAAGAAAGATAGATTCGAGTGTTTTTTTTTTTTTTTCGAATTTCTAACATTTACCATGATAGTATTGCATTAAATTAGAAATATCCCCTCTTCTTCCTCCCCAGCCTCCTCCTCATCATCATCATCCTCATCTTCCTCCTCCTCCTCCTCATCATCATCATCATCCTCATCCTCATCATGATCGTCGAGACCTCTTTTCCCACCTAAGGATGGAATGAGATAGGATCCAAAGAGCATGAAAAATCCATTTAGGAGAAACCTACCAAATCTCTGTCCAGTTGAATGTGCCACACTATCCAGTTATAATTTAGGTCCTCAGAATCCTAACTCAACCTCATAAGCATAAACATTTACAATTACGCGTTTCATACCGCCTGCAATATCAGTCCTACGACTATCATTTCACCAGGAACGAACCGGGGTGCCAAATCCTTACCATACATTATTTTTTACAATTTCATTCACCCACGTTGATCCCCTGTCAGGTCCCGATCCTAATCATCCTCCATACCTCACTTTCTGACACGCTGGTCTACCATATCTATCGACCTTGCTTTTGGTCTGCCACGCCTGCCACAGTCAAACTCGTTCAGTCTTACCCTTTTCACCACTCTGTACTCATCCATTTTCTCCACTTGCCTATTCCATCTAAGCACACTTTCATCGATTCTAATGTTCACAGACTTCCTTACTACAATACATATCTCTCATGAACTACATTTCATTTCCAATCCACTCTGCAAACTCCATACAGATTCTCAACAAACCCATTTCCACTGCCCTTACTTGTGAATTTTCAGTTTCGTGTTGCACCATAGTCAAACCCGTAAGTTAACCCCTCTGCAATATGGAACGTACATACACGACAACCAAGGTAGCAACAGGCGACGTTCATGTGCACTGAACTTTCTAGCATTCTTTTATGTCCTGGTTGAGCTGAAAGACCATCAGATGATCGTTGCATACCTTCCCCCCTTACAACTGTACTAGTACTTAGAACTGACGATCATCGAAAACCAGCTAAGGGATTCACCTACTGTGTTTTTAGAGCAGTAGGTAAAAAGTCAAGGTCATATGGCAAGGTCAAATATTACAGGCTAAATCCCATTTATACCAGACCTTGTGCCAAGCTTTAGGGTACGATATGTGTTTAAGGATTTCATTCTGGGAAAAAAAAAATTAGTCAAGAGTCAAAATCACAGGGAAAGGTAAAAGATCAAGGTCACATGGCAAGGTCGGCATTTAAATGCCCGTAATGGTACCATATAAAAAATAAACCCACAATGGGGGCATGTTTCTTACTCAGGACAAGAAATCCTATGAGTCTGCCATAGAGGGTTTTTAATTTATTTCATTTGTCTCTCCTCTGAAGTTTGGAATCTGGGAGCTAGACTGTTACAGAATGGTAATGTAGGCACAAAAACTCCTCGATACAACCTCTCGCTGCCGGAACACTCATACTTGTTTCTTATGAAGACCTTTATTGCACCAGCTGCTTTCTTTCCCGGTGCCACTCTGCATTCCACTTCATTTACACATTTACCTCTCTTTTCTACAATTGCACCGAGGTACTCTCTCCAGTTCGTCTCATTTCATTTACCTCAACATCACACTGATATTCGTCTTCTTTCAGCTCTTCTACACATTTACGTTCAATGTAGAACGCTAATAATAATCTACAAAATTTGTACTAATCTAATTTATATGCAAGCAGTACTGCATCATCTGGATACTCCAGATTTCAAATACTCCACCTTTCACCATACGTTACCAATGCCACCCCTTTCAAATATTCGAGTTTATACCTCTGTGACAGCCTTATCCAAATACATATTGAACAGCCACTGAGACATCACACAACCTTGTCTCACTTCATCAGCGCTCTTAAAGTAGTCACTTTGACGCTTGAATATTCTAAACATATGCTTCACTATCATCACAGAAAATCTTAATGGCATACAGCTTACCATCCACACCATACTAATATACAACATTAAATCCATCTCTGCTTACTCTGTCTGTCACGGGGGGATGTGAAATTTAAGAATAAAAGCTGATATTACTCGAAAGTAAAGACAAGGAATTGACTTGTGAAATCAAGTAGTGAGTTTTACTTTATTCTGGCTAACTTCGCCAATTCTCTAAAGACGAGAATTTTATAAACTTTCTCAACAGTACACAGCGGAGACTAAACGCTCACGAGTGTTGATTGTTAGTACTGTTAGCCTCTGAGAAAGTATTGTTACCCCCTGACAGTCAATAATTAATAATAATAATGAACAAGTTCTTGCTGATGCTTAACTCCTGGCTGGCACAAGGGATCTAAGTTTGATACAAAAGAACTGGCCTAAATACCAGTTGTGATTAATATAAGAAGTTTGTGCTAACTGGGAGTAGCTAACTAAATTAAGCTCAATATGGAGAAATGAAACACCATTAACACATTACATTAAGCTCAAAGAAAAGAACAGTAAATTTATTGATTACAATAAGTAAATTTACGTTACATAAATCTCAAAAATGAATTCAAGAGGGGAATTCATTGTCACAGGGGGACTAGTGAATTCAAATAACAAAGGAAATACACTCACTCATTCATTCAAAGAGCTAATCAGACTTAAGGCTAAGAAAATGAACGAAAATACTGGTCAGTGGAGGGAACGGAGCTGGGCTACGAAAGACTGGGCGTCTGTTGAACTCCAGGCGCGCTATTCGCTGCTTGTCCGCTACGCCGATCACCGTAGGTGGAGAGATCCGGAAATCGCTGTACAACAGAGACGCTGCTTTCTACGCTGGGTACAAACGACCCTACTCTCGTGGCGGTTTGAAACTGACTGACTGAAGTAAGCAAGCTGGGGCACAAAGCATGAGAGACGAGCGTGGCTCAACTTAACGGTCAAGAGGCAATGTGAAACCGACAACTACACAAAAATTTTCACTCAGTGAAACGCACTGTCTATAAAGAAAGACAGTCACTTATGAAAACAATGACAAGGTTTATGAAAACTCATTACGATCTGAGTACAAAAGTGAGGCAGTTAACGGTTTGATCGAAAGTTTACACATTTCAATGAAATTCAGACGTTGTCTTATATGATACTAATACAATGTCGCGAATTAATTCGTGACACTGTCATGTGCTTTTCTTCAGATCCATAGATGCCAGAAATATATTATAGCCTTTCTCACAAACCTTTTCAACTATCTACCTGAATGCAAATTTGATCCACACATCCTCCACCACTCTTAAACCTACTTTGTTCGTCACTACCATGTCCTTTGATACGTTGAGTAATTTCTCTCTGATAATTTTTTTTCATATGAATCCTGCAAAACTCGGCAGATTATACTGTGCTAGGAGTTGCACTCAACTTACTCTTGTACTGGGGTGCAATCCCACTTATCCAAGCTTTCTTTCATAGTCCTGACCAAAACTTCATTTTATTCTCTACATGTACTTAAGCATTCCCGGATATTCTTTACGAACACCTGCTGTCTTTCCATTTTTCAGCTGCAACACAGTATTTTCAACTTCTTTCTGGTGTGATATTGCTTGGCGGTACTTTTCTTCTCTACACACAGCTGAAATCACTTACGAGTGCAAATAATACCACTCGCCTGCCATCATTCCCATTCATCAACCTTTTCAGAATATTATTTCCATATACTCCATGCTTCAGTTGCCTTTGACAGTATTCTTCCATTTCCATCCCTCACGCCTTCACGCATCTTTCCACCTCCACTTGTCCATTTTTACAACTCTTACCAAAGCCGTTTCTTTTCTAGTAGTTACTTGCATTTGAATGGTTAGCATTACTGACTGCGAAGCTGCCAGCCCATTAGCGCCAGGTTTAAATCCTGGTGCGGAAAGCAGGCATCTTCGACTCAGGTGTTCATCCATCTTTTATGAGTTGGTAAAATAAGTATCTAGGGTAACACTATGGGGAGGTAACTGTGGTAACTTGGATGATACAGTGTCTTTTTGTCGCAGGATAGTATCTGAATACCTCGCGACTACAGGGTCAAAGGCGTATACCACAAAGATGAGCACTGCGGCTAAGCTCCTCATGGCGTCTGCTCCCATCATTGCCTTTGTTTACTACGATGATCATTTATCATCTTTTTCCTTTTTAATGGTATCTTTGCTTGCTTCATACTTACAGTGCATTATGTTCTTTCATTGTAACCTCTTTTTTGCATCCACTTTATCCACCTTTATCCATTTCTTTCTCTTTCCTCCACTGCCCTTTCAACCTCTTCATCCCACTAAGCTGCTCCTTTCTTCCTATGCGTTATGTGTTAGCCTCACGACATCATAGACTGGCATTCCTACGTAATCAATCCCTTTATATATTCCGCAAATCGTCCAGATCCATTAGCTCCCATGCCAATAGGTCTCCACACCATAAAATGGAGAGATAATGGTTTCTCTCTGTTTCTTTGTTTTTCTTTCTTTCCTCCAAAGATTTTCAACTTTTTGCTATTCCTTATTTCTTCGCCACTTCGCATGGTACAAGTGTTTCTAGGGCCAATACCCCAGACATCTATTTATTTACTTTTTTTATTTAGGTCTTTTAAAAGTATTCATAGACTCAAACATCAAGACATGAAACCACAGTTTTGGGGGTCCTATGGTTCTGCATGTTAATATTTATAATTTGCCTGGATGATGCCATCTGGTCCAGTGCTTGTAGTTCTTTGTTTTCTTGTTAATGTTACATGCCTGTTCTTGTGTGAAGGGCGTTACGTTGTGGTCGAGTTGAAAGGACTGCCTTTTTAGAGAATATTGTGTTTTTGATTTGGTATACAGTATGTTGCAATGTGACTTACTGAGTGTTTGTGTAGTGATCCACGAGTATTTCTGCTTGTTCTTTGTAACAGTAATTTCATGGATGTTAGAGTCGTTGGTGACGTGGTATTCTTTATAGGTGCTTGTAATTTAGTGGTGTTGTTAAGTATTTTGTACAGCAGAGAGGTATCTGTGGGGTGGTTCAGTGTTTGTTACAAAACCTTCTAGTTTCCTGTGTGTGTGTGTGTGTGTGTGTGTGTGTGTGTGTGTGTGTGTGTGTGTGTGTGTTGTTAAATTTGGCGTTTAATCGTTGGGGCGTTCTAATGGTTTCGTGTGTGGAGGGGAGAGGGGAGTTGCTGTTGAGTGAGTTGCATTTTATTAATAAGGCAAGCAAGCTACGGTGTAAAGTTTGGGTTGTAGTGTCTCCCGCTGCCTCATGGAATATAGTGGTTGTAAGCATTAAGTATGATACTGCTAAATTTTATCATGTGTACATCTGATTTTTTGTAGTTTGTGAACGTGATGTGTGGGAGCTCTGTTTTCTTGTGGTGATAATGGTAGGGAAGCTATCTGAAGGGAGTTTGGATTCCATCCGTCGGCTGGTGCTGTGTGAGAGTTCGTGTGTAAAAAGAGTGTGATGTCTTTGGATGAGAGGGAAGGGAATGCATGGTGTGGAATGTGGGTGTATCATGAGATATCACTGAGAATCTAAGGTCGTCCAGGAAACATTATTATCCTCGGATGGAGTGCTTGATGCCATGAGGTTCTGGCAAAACTGCATGGTACACACACACATACGAACACACAAACCTGGTGGCATCCAGACTAATTACAAATTTGTCAAATAATGTTTAAGCAGTCCAAAAAATATCTGCCATTGAAATATGATAGACCTATCAGATCATTTTTCTCAAGGAACTATGTAATGGTAGTGATTTTTCATACTTCAGTAGCCATGTTTTCTCCATCTGATTCCGCCTCTCGAACCTCTCAGATGATTAATTGTCCTAGAGCAGAAGGCAGGGAGTTCGATAATCAGCGTTGATTTTTTTAAAATTCATAGTATGGTATTTTTCTGCTGCCACATATTTTACGATAAAGCAAATATCACTACACTCTAAAACTTTGTACAAATTCGTAGAACTATCATACACTTCATTATTTCCATTAGTGATACTTAGGCAACGGTCGAGTACTATACTTCAAAACAAGATAAACAACATATTGTAATATATATAACAAAATTATTATTCAGTGCTGGGTAAGAGACTTAATTATTATGAACGGGTACATTAATATGATTGTCTGACGTTGACAGAGAAAGCCAGAGGTTGCAGCACGGAGCAGACGCACTTTGTTTCGTCATTAATTTGAGCCGCCCCAGAGATCTGTCTTATCAGTCCATTATGCACTTTCTCTCTGTGGTTGAGCTCAATAGAACCTGTATTATATTTACGTATTTTATGAGCCAGTCATCATTATAGTATTATAACTTTTCAGGTTTTCCTAGCGTATACCATTTACTTAAAACTTATATGAAATACAACATAGTGTCCCTTGGAATGCCCAACCACTTCCACCAGGAATTCAGCATAGTGCCCCCGTGAACTCCCAGACACCCCCACAAGGACCCCACGGAGAAGCAGCAGCGGCGCACCGAGACTCAGTGTGACAACGGCCCAAGTCAGCCCGGGCTGTACGCCCCTATGACTTGGAGCCCTCCCGATGTCGCCATAGCAGGAATCCTGCACTACCTTCCGGGCGAGTTTCCACCAACCAACCTTGGGGTGGAGCTGTCTGTCCAGCTCCTACCAGTGCCCCTAAGGAGTTGGCCTGTAGCCACTCCCACCTTCTTCAGGAGTTGGCCAGTAGCCTCTCTGAAGGTGTCTTCCCTCTTGAGACGGTCAGTAGCCGCCTGCCCCTTGTTAAGGAATTAGTCAGTAGCCGACCTGAGGGTAATAAGGAGACAGCTTGTAGTCGCTCCCGCCTTCGTCAGAAGGTGTCCTTCCAGAGACGGCCTGTAGTCGCTCCACACCCACTCCTGAAGGAGTCAGCCCTTAGCCACTCCCACTTTCGTCAGACGGCCGGTAGCCGCTCTGAAGGCGTTGCCCCTGAGTCGGCCTGTAGCCGCTCCACACCCCTCCTGCAGGAGTCGGCCTGTAGCCACTCCCACCTTCGTCAGACGGCCAGTAGCCGCTCCAAAGGCGTTGCCCCTGAGTCGGCCTGCAGCCGCTCCTCATTCCTACTGAAGTAGTTGGCCTGCAGCCGCTCCTCGTTCCTACTGAAGGAGTTGGCCTGCAGCCGCTCCCGCCTTTGTCAGATATCTGGTAGCCACTCCGAAGGTGTTGCCCCCGAGTCGGCCTGTAGCCGCTCCACACCCCTCCTGCAGGAGTCGGCCTGTACCCGCTCCTGCCTTCATCAGACGGTCGGTAGCCGCTCTGATGGTGTCCATGGGTTCGCTGGTAGTTATTCACCCTCTCAGGCCACGGCCAGTAGCCGGGCCTCGGCGCCTTGTGGTCGCACCCTTGAGAAGCCACGGCCAGTAGCTGGGCCCTACAGCTGGAAGCAGCAGACAGCAGCCCCGCCACCCCAGCGTGAGACGAGTTCCCTGACCCCCGATGCAGAGGACATAGAGGAGTACTGGAGAGACCCTATAGCCTCCCCCGGTATCTGCTCCCTACGGCTGGCCCTGGAGAAGACCCACCTGACGGAACCTGACACAGACCAGTGCCCAGCCCCTCCCTGACGGTGCCGCCTAGCTCCAGGGGGCACAGCCCTCGGGAACACCAGGCCCTCCCCAGGACGCCTGGACGGGACCTCCCTACGCCCCGATGGCGGAGGACCTCTACCTCCGGCTGGAACCTGAACGAGAGGTTCAGGCAATTGTTTGGCTGCAATCCTGAGGGCCACACTCCTGTCCCCAGCCTGGAAAGTATGGGTCCCTTTGCCACCTGCAGCCCCGGACGAGAGAAGACGTCCCTGTGCGTGATCCCGTGCCCTCTCGGTACGGCCTTCCCTGGTGGTGTCCCTGCCCCGGCAGTGCTGTTGCCGCACCCACCACCCAGCGACCCATGAGAGAATGACTGTGCCCCTAGTGTAGTATAACAATGGCGAGGCGATAAAGTGCATTCATAGTACCAGACCAAATGTTTAAGTGAAATTGGAATAATAATGGTCTAACAGTGACAAGAAGGAACAGTGAATAGTTCATGTAGAATCAAAGTGATAGTAAATAAGACCCATGCACAATACCCATCATATCACAGTAAGAGAAACACCCAAGCCGTGGAGTTTGTATTAATAATTAACCAAAAGTCACTTGCTCTCAGAAAATAGTAAAGTGAACACGCTACCAATAAACTCCGCCTCATACTACCATAATCACAATTAGACCCCAATGCCTTACACCCTCACCTAGTGAACCTCATCTCTAACTCCTCCACGCGCTCAGAGACCTTGGACTGTACTAATTCTGCATACTCCGCCTCAAGTGTTACTTTAAGTGCATTCCCCCATAGTATCCTGTAAGATACTGATTATCTAGATATAAGTGCTTGTGATTAACCAAAAATTGTGTTGTAACATCTGCTGTTGTCCCTTGTCTGACTGAGTAATGCACGTGTAAAGGTTATTGCCTAGAGTTTTTGTGTCCTGCCTCTCTCTTATTTGTTCTAAGCCCCGGTCTCGAAAAAGGACCCCGCTTCACGTTTGGTGTTTTAGGAACGGGAAGTCGAGACTTAAACACCTAGCATTACACTATATACTGTAATTTACATTACCTATCTATTTATTGCCAGACGCTTTAATCCCATAAGGGGTGGCCACAAACAAATAGCCTCCATGTCTCCCTGTCCCCCGCCATTTCATTGCCCTGCTCCCAGCTTTCTCATATACTTCTCTCATATACCTTCCCACTGCATCCCTCCATATCATCTTTGGCCTCCCTCTTCCTCTCCCCCCCCCTCCACCTCACTCACATACACTCTCCTCGTCAGTCTCTCACCCTCCATCTTCTCCACATGGCCAAACCACCTCAATGTGTTTCTCCTAACGCTTCCTATTACATCCATATCCACACAACGCTCCTTCACATCCTCATTTGTCTGTCTCTCCATGTGACTTCACGTGCTCCTCTCAAAGTAACTCATTTCCACTGCTCTCACTCATGACTTCTGTGTACTCCAACAAAGTCCAAGCTTCACTTCCATACTTTTGAGTTGGTATCACAATACTGTCATGCAGTAACTTTTTCACTTCCGTGTTCACTTCCCTGTTTCTCATCACTGCTTTCAAGGAACCAGCAACCTTTCTTCCTTGTTGTACCCTTTCAAGCACTTCACCTTCTAAACTTCCATCCTTAGTTATCACACTCCCCAAGTACTTAAAAGCACACATTTTCCACTTCCTCCTCATCCACCCTCACTGTACGTTCACTGACTTCACTTCTCTCGAAGGCCATAACTTTACTCTTCCCTACATTCTCCTATAGATTCCATTTCTTACACACTCTCCCAAACTCATCCAACAAGTCTTGCAGCTCCCCTTCATCTTCATTTAACAACACAGTATCATCTGCAAACAGCAGTACAGGAGCTCACTAGGGCCGCTCCAATATCCACTGCCTTACCTTGTATCTCTTTTAAAACCACATCCATATACAGATTGAACAACCATGGAGACATGACACATCTTTGCTTCAATCCAACCTTCAAATAGGAAAATGAACTTAGTTCGCTATCTACACACACTGCAGCCTTAACACCCTCACACATACTCTTCACTGCCTTCAGCAACTTTCCATCTGTTCAACATATTCTTAATACTTTCCACAATCCTTCTCTATTCACTCTGTCATATGCATTCTCCAAATCCATGAAGGTCGCATACAACTTCTTTCCTTCTCTAGAAACTTTTCCACCAAGGATCTAAGAATGAATATCTGATCTATACAACCTCTTCCCTTCCTAAAAACTCCCTGTTCTTCTCCAACTAATTCATCTGTTATTTCCCTAACTCTGTCAATAAGTATTCTACCAGGTACTTTTCCTTTACACTAAGAAGACAAATGCCCCTATGATTACCACACACTTCTTTTTCTCCTGTTCCTTTGTACAAAGGAATAATTATACCTGACTTCTAATTCTCTGAGACTCTACCTTCCTCCTGGGCCAATCTGCACATCTTCCACATCCATTCTACTGCTATCTTTCCCCCACGCTTCAGCATTTCACCACATACTCCATCAATTCCTGGGGCTTTCCCCATTTTAACTTTCTTCATTGCTCGCACATCTATCATCCTACTGATTTCTTCCTCTCTTCTCACATCCCTTCCCCCAGCCATTCTCCAGGCACTTATACTCGCATTACTTGCATTCTCTATGTTCAACCAATCCTTAAAGTGTTCTCTTCATCTGCTCACTTTTCCTCCCTTCTCCACCAGTAATCTACCATTTTTGTCTTTCACTCCCCAACTAACTTCTTTGGCACCCTGTCTAACTCTCTTTACCTCTTTCCAGAACATTTTCTTACATTCCCTCCATTTTACGCACAAATTCCTTCCAAATTCCCCACCCACTCTCTTCTCTCTCTCTCTCTCATACTAATCTTTTCACCCCTCTCTTCCTCTCTACATATAACTCTCTCTTCCGTTTCTCAACTTCTTCCACACCCCTGTTTCTCATCCACTTACTATATGCTTTCTTCTTTTGTGCCTCAGTCTATTTCACTTCTTCACTCCACCATGCTGTTCCCTGCACCACGTTTCGTCTTCTCTTCACCCCACGCACCACCTCACATGCCGCACAAAATTCTTCTGTGAATATCTTGCACACACCTTCCACGTCCTCCATCTGCTCCAATCCATATTTACCCAATCGCTCCTCCAGTTCCCTCATATATTCTGCCTTTTTTCCATCCTCTTGTAACCTTTCCACCCTCCTTGCATATACTACTTCCTGTCCTTCCCTCCTTCTAGTTCTCCATTTCATTTGGACTTTGATTCTAACCACCACCAAGTGGTGTTCAGAAAGTCCACTCCCCTAACCTCTATATACTCTTGCATCCATTACACACCTTGTCAACCTTTCATCCACACATATTCATTGTCTTCCGCTCATTCAGTTCACCACCCACCCTTCTCATCACTCACCATGTATACCTATGGATCATTTTGTCCCTGAAGAGGGTACTGGCTATCACCAACCCCCTCCCAGCACAAATGTCCATTAAAGCACTGCCATTCTCATCCATCTCTTCAGGCACACCCTACTTACCAACTACTCCATCCCCCTGCACATTCCCTACATTACCATTCATATCACCGATCAAAAACACTCTCTCACTCCTTCCAAACTTTTCCATGCACGCTTCCACATTTGTCCAGAACCCTTCTCTCACTCAGCTTGCACGATCTTGTGTTGCACATACAAGCACACAGTCAGCCACATTTTGTAGTCCAACTTTCAATCTTACCCACACAATCCTTGAGCCAACTGATCTATACTCTCTGATACTCTTCTTCCATCTGTTACTCACAACAATACACACTCCTTCTTTTGCCCTCTCATTCTCACATTGTATATATATATATATATATATATATATATATATATATATATATATATATATATATATATATATTAGGAGGGCCGATAGGAGGTTAGTGAGGGATGTTAAAGTTATAGGAAGTGAGGAGTGTGTGCAGCAGCACAAACTATTGATATGTGAAACAATGCTTACAATGCCTATATTACTGCTTGAAAACCAACATACTTTTGTACTACATATAACCTGCACAGTAAATAAATAAATACCGTTTATGAGTGGTGTGAAATAGTTATCCTCCCATAGAACTCGTTTTCTTTGGTGCCAGCCTGATAGAAAACCCAGTAAAGTAAGGAGGCTCTCCTACCTGTAATGAGTATTTTAAACCTCAGGTGAGCGATTTCTCTATGAATTTTCGATGTTTCTCACCAAAAGCGAAACTTTTAGCAAAAAAAAAAAACTTCAAAAATTGTCTGGATTAGGGGT
The DNA here is from genome assembly GCF_032717465.1 of Coenobita brevimanus. NCBI lineage: Eukaryota > Metazoa > Arthropoda > Malacostraca > Decapoda > Coenobitidae > Coenobita > Coenobita brevimanus. The sequence continues at coordinate 38,082,635 of NC_137006.1, read as the reverse complement.
ACCAGTGAATTGTAAAAAGTGGCCGGGACGGGGCGGGTTAAAGAACAAGTGATGAAAAAGAGGACTTATGTACCTAGGAGGAAAATATGCAAGCTGAAAAACCAAGTAGTAAGGGATGCCTTCTATAGCGAGTTCAGGAGAGTGGTGGCTGAACAGGGAGCTGTAGACAGAGGCGTTAATGAACAGTACAGAGCCCTCAAGAACAATTTCTTGAGAGTTACTGATGTAACATGCGGCTGGACAAGAGGACCACCAAGACATAAAGTAACTTGGTGGTGGGATGAGGGTGTAGAAGCTGCAATTAAGGAGAAAAGAAGCCTTTTCCGGGAATGGAAGAAGGGTGGTAGCAAAGAGGAATATTTGGCTGCTAAGCGTAGGGCTAGAAGAGAGGTATACAGGGCAAAGTCTGAGTCACAGAGACAATTACTTGTTAACCTAAATCATGGGGAAAGAAAAAATATATTTAGTGTGGCAGGTCAGGTGAAGAGGGATAATCGGGATATCATAGGTGAGCAGTGTGTGAAGAATGATGAAGGAAGGGTAGTGGTGAACAGTGAGGATATTAAAGATGCATGGAGAGAGCATTATAACCGGTTGTTGAATGAGGAGTTTGACTGGGACAGGGAAGGTTTGGAGCCAGCAGATCCAGTGTCTGGGCCTTGGCCTTTGACTGCTACTGCTACTGTGAGTGAGGCAATAGGCAGGATGAGGGTGGGGAAGGCAGCAGGTGTGTCTGGGTTGACTGCCGAAATGTTGAAGGCCTCAGGTGATATAGGGGTGAGTTTAGCCACTGACCTGATAAATAAGATTATTTATGAGTGTGTTGTCCCAGATGATTGGCTGAGGAGTGTAATTGTAAATGTGTATAAAGGGAAGGGTAATGCCCTGGAAAGAGGAAATTATAGAGGTATAAAGCTTTTAGATCAGATAATGAAGGTAATGGAGAGAGTTTTAGAAGGTATGATTAGAGAAAGAGTGAATATTGATGAGATGCAGTTTGGGTTTTTGCCAGGTAGGGGAACCACTGATGCCATATTCATTGTTCGACAGCTTCAGGAAAAATATATTGGTAGGAGAAGGGATCTTTATTTTGTTTTTGTTGATTTGGAAAAGGCCTTTGACAGAATCCCTAGAGAGGTGGTGAAGTGGGAAATGAGAAAGCTTGGCTTGGAGGAGTGGCTGGTTAGGGTGGTTATGGCCATGTATGTGGGTGCTCACACCCAGGTGAGAGTGAATGGAGATTTGAGTGATGAGTTTTCCGTGAATATTGGTGTGCATCAGGGGTCAGTCTTGAGTCCCATGTTGTTTATCATGGTACTTGAAGCCCTTTCACGTGACTTTAGAAACGGACTCCCGTGGGAGTTGTTGTATGCTGATGATTTGGTGTTGATTGCAGAGAATGAAAGGGAGGCAGAGGAAAGGTTTAGGAAGTGGAGAGATGGTATGGGGCAAAAGGGTTTAAGGGTAAATGCAGATAAAACAAAAGTGATGATATCTAGGGTTGGTGGTGGTACTGTCAAAGATGAGGGAGAGTGGCCATGTGCTGTTTGCCACAAGGGTGTGGGAAGTAATTCCATCTTGTGCGGTGTGTGTGATAAATGGGTGCATAAGAGATGTAGTGGTATCAGAGGTAGACTGCGAGATAATGCTGATTTTATGTGTACGGCGTGCCGGGGTGAGCAGGTGGAGATTGTCAGGCGTGAAAGGATTGAACTTGCTGGTGAATCTCTTGAGTGTGTGGAAGAGTTTTGTTATTTGGGAGACATGTTGTGTGCTGGAGGTGGGGCTGGAGCTAGCTCTGTGGCTAGGGTGAGAAGTGGTTGGAAGAAGTTCAGGGAGCTCTTGCCTCTCCTGACATTGAGAGGGCTCTCCCTACGTGCTAAGGGGTCATTGTATGCAGCATGTGTTAGGAGTGTAATGCTGTATGGCAGTGAGACCTGGGCAGTGAAGGAGGAAGATATTCGCCGGCTCAGACGTACAGAAATGACAATGATTAGGTGGATGTGCAGTGCATCCCTGCGTCCAAGGGCTGGAGGGGCTGGGTTTACAATGGAAGAGTTGAGAGGTAGGATGGGACTGGAGTGTATTGGTGTTGTGATGAGGAGAGGTAGATTGAGGTGGTTTGGACATGTGGAGAGGATCGGGGATGATAATTGGGTGAGGAAGGTGAGAAGTGTTAATAATGGGGGTGGGGTTATGAGGGGTAGACCGAGAAAGACATGGGATGACGTCATTAAGTGTGACCTTAGGGTTAAGGGACTGAACAGGGAGGCTGCAATGGATCGTGCAGCGTGGAGAGCCGCCATTATGTGACCAAGGCAGACACATGCAAGCATGTTGGAGCCCATAGGGCTAAAAATAGCTGGCATGCAGCGAGTTGAGAGGTATATGAGGGAGGGGGGGGTGAGTTGGGGGGAGGGGAGTCAAATGGTTGGTGACAGAGTGACTTGGAGGCGTTTTGTATGCGGCCACCCTTTGCGGGATTAGGGCGTCGGGCTATAGATATATATATATATATATATATATATATATATATGTTTATGATTTTATTGTCCCCATTACCCCCGCAATCCTTCCTGCTATAACGTTACTTCTTCCCCTTCCTGTGTGTGTGTGTGTGTGTGTGTGTGTGTGTGTTGGAAGACATTATAGGCTGGAAATCCCTGTTAACTTGCTACAGTATCTAGTCTCCTTGGCAGTAGACCTTCGGCAATTCTCTTTGGTGACTAACATAAGCGAACGATACACACAAGTACATACTTTAACCCGCTGTGTGCCAGTGCCGTTTTAAAACAGTCTGACTTAATTCCGCAGCCAGTGCCAGTGCCGTTTTAAAACGGTTTAAAATAAAAAACTTCACTCTGACGGCATTTTTCAAGATTCGCAGGTAAAAACTGGCAGGCATGTAAGGTAACTGTTCCTCTACCATCCCCCAGGCTGTCATGGCCATACACTCACTCGCTCCCTCTCTCACGCTCGCTCTGCCTTTGTGCCTCACCCAGTGCTGAACATAGTGAAGGTATTTTGTAAATATTTTCATGTAAGTGTAAGTTGTAAATATTTTCTTGTAAGTGTAAGGACTATATAGTGAAGTCATGTTGTAAATACCTTTTTGTAAGTGCCAGGACTGTACATAATGAAGTCAGGTTGTACCTATCTTCAAGTAAGTGTAAGATAATGCATTCACAGTGAGAAAGACATGCAAATTGTGATAGATGCTGAAGTAATAAGTAATCAGAAAAGTGTACTGAACATTGCTATACCTTCCCAGCATAAATACTCAAGTATACCTTACATAGAAAACGGCTTTCCCTCAAGTACGTGGTGAGCATGAGAGAGCAGCATTACCTGTACACAAGTATGCAGGACTCAATAAAACTAATTTCCGAGCCACGGTGAGCATTTTAATGACGAAATTCATTGTTTCCACATCAAAATTTATCATTTTACCCCCCCCCCAAAAAAAGGTTAAAAAATGGCTGGCCCTGGGGTGACCCATAGGGCTAAAAATAGCTGGCATGCAGCGGGTTAAGATGATTAACTTTATCAACTAATCAAATAATTCATACTCACATGCCTTGTTTTTTCACAAATTTAATTTATTTTCGGCAATAATAACACATTATAATATTATTGGTAACAATACATCTTCGTTTTCGTTTTCGTTTTTGAAGGCTCCAACATGCTTACATGCGTCGGCCTTGGTCACCTTATGGCGGCTTTCCATGCTGCTCGATTTCTGGCAGCTTCCCTGTTTAGTCCCTTAACCCTGAGTTCACACTCAATGACCTCGTCCCAGTTCTTTTTCGGTCTACCTCTCACTGCCATACCCTGAACATTAACACTTTTCACTTTCTGCACCTAATTATCATCCACCATCCTTTCCATATGCCCAAACTATCTCAGTCTTCCTCTCCTCATCACGGCACCAGTTCACTCCAGACCCATCCTACTTCTCAACTCTTCCATCGTAATCCTAGTACCCCCATGTCTTGCACTCAAGGATACACATTCACCTAATCATTGTCATTTCTGTACGTTTGAGCCTGCGAATATCCCCTTCTTTTACTGGCCAAGTCTCACTACTATACAGCACTACACTCCTAACACATGCTGTTTACATGGATACTTTAGCATGGAGAGAGAACCCCTCAATGTCAGGAGAGGCAACTGATCCCTGAACTGCTTCCAACCACACCTCACTCTAGGCACAGGGCTAGCTCCTGCCTCACCACCAGCACATGTCTCCCAAATAACAAAACTCTTCCACACACTCAATCCTTTCACACCTGGCAATATCCACATGTTCTCCCAGACACACTGCACATATGAAATCAGCATTATCTCGCAGTTTCCCTCTAATACCACTACATCTCTTATGCACCCACTTATCACAAACACTGCACAAGATGGAATTACTTCCCATACCCTTGTGGCAAATCGCACATGGCCACTCTCCCTCTTCTTTGATAGTACCGCCCCCAGTCCTAGATACCATCACTTTTGTTATATCTGTATTTACTTTTAAGCCCTTGTGTCCCATACCATCTCTCCACTTCCTAAATCTTTCCTCCACCTCCCTTTCCTTCTCTGCAACCAACACCAAATCACCAGCATACATCACCCACGGGAGTTCATTTGTAAAGTCACGTGAGTACCATGATAAACAACAAGGGGCTCAAGACTGACCCCTGGTGCACACCAGCATTCACGACCTCATTACTCAAATCTCTCTTCACCCATACCTGCGTGTGAGCACTCACATACATGACCATATCGACCCTAACCTGCCACCCCTCGATCCCAAGATTTCTCATTGCCCTCCTCACCACCTGTCTAGTAACTCTGTCAAAGGCCTTCTCCAAGTCAACAAAACAAAGTACAGTTCCGTTTTCTCTCCTATATATTTTTCCTGAAGCTGTCAAACAATATATATGGCATTAGTGGTCCCATTGCCTGGCATAAACCCAAACTGCATCTCAATACTCACTCTTTCTCTAATCATAGCTTCATTATCTGGTCTAAAGGCTTTATGCCTCTATAAATTCCTGTTTTCAGGGTATCACCCATTCCCTTGTACCTATTTACAATTACACTCTTCAGCCAATCATCATATTCGTGTATAATCGTATTTATCAGGTCAGTGACTAACCTCACTTCTGTCTCCTAAGGCTTTCAACATTTCAACAGTCAACCTAGACACACGTGCTGCCTTCCACAACTGCATCCTGCCTATTGTCCCGCTCAGAGTAGCAGTGTCAATCTTCATGGATTACCATACTTTATATAATCATGGAAAATAACTCTGAAAGATAGGGACGAAAATGGAGACAACGGTTAACTGGGTAAGTGAACTCGAACCATATAAACTAGTGGTCATTAATAGGCATACTGATCTTTTTTCATCTAACTTTCATTCCTTGGTCCTCTTATCTGGTCCTTCTCAGCAAGTACACGTAGGTAACAAAAGGATGTGAAATGCATAAGGATTAGTTGCAAGGTGAGGAGAGAGGGGTAGTGATGGTGCAAGAGTAGAAGTGGGGTTTTAGTTTGGTTGGAAGAGGTATGCAATGCAGAACAAGGTTCGTTTATCATACTAGCACGGGGCAAATAATAATTTAGTCAGGTACAGTAATGCCACATTTCGTCATGGAGCACTGTAATAAATCTAGGGTCATTATTTAGGAGAGTTCAATGGAGCAATTGCTGATATGAGTAAGTGGCAAAATGTAAAGAAAACTGGAACTAAGTATTTACACTTTCCAGTGCTAATGAGTTCTTGAAGATACGCTGAATCAGTGTAAGTTCAGAAAGCATTTCCTCGACGTTAACTTTCAAACATTCGGTAAATGTATTCAGATTATTATAATAATAACAACATAAACCCATGCCTTGCCTTACTCTGCGGGAAGCCACACATCCAACCACTCACCCACCTAAAAAGTCCAACCACCACACCAAACCCACACACCCGCCTGGCCCAGCAACCCACCCACTCATTCCCAGCCAACTAACTGCTCGCAACACATCTCTCATCCACCCCACTTCTCTCCATTTACACATACACCCTCCCAACACCTTACCCCACCCCTTCATCTGCCCTCTCCATCCACCTACATAGCCTGCTACTCCACCCACTCACTCACCTACCTGGCCGCCACCCCAATCACCCCATCCACCTCACCCCAACCATGCACCTTGCCCACCCACCCCAGCCATCCACCTGACCAGTCGGCCTTTCCTTCCACACACCACGTCATACCTGCCTCGCCCATCCACCCGACCTGTGACACTAACCTAACCCAACAAACTACCAACCAATCCCACCCACTTATCCACCCCACCACGACCAGCCACCGACCCATCCCACTCGGAGCTCCCACCCACTCCACCTCATCCGCCCTCCCGGCCAGCCACCCCACTCACTGCATCCACTTCACATCGACCACGCACTTGCCCACCCACCCTAGCCATCAGCCATGTTGATCCAGACCTCCAGACCCACACATGCACATGTCTAGCAGGACTTTCAAGTTGAGAGAGAGAGAGGAAAAAAAAAAACATTGCAACTTTTATAGGTCAGTATATTCACGGTACCCAAATTAGGTAGATTTGGGCAGGTAAACGTATGTGCAGGAGGAAGAGGGACTATAGGATTGACCTACTACAGTTATCCTCTCTTCGTATGTTATGAACAGGCCTTCCACCCCTGTCTTTCCATTTTCCTTCAACGGTTACTGTTCCCTCAGCCTTTAACATAATACAAATAACACATTTGTGTATGTCGGACATGACATATTTAGTTCATTTCATTGCTTGACTAAGAGTAAACGAATCAGCAGTTGTGCATGAGTTAGTGCATATGACTAAGGACGTCCTTATACTGTGGCGTCCCATTTCGTCTGTAAGATATTAGTGGGCAACACTTATGCCTACCTCTTAACTTCTGTTTTCTCTCAGTTTTTTCTTTCCCTGCCTGCTCATCTCCCCGCCTTTTGTCTACATCCTTTGTCTTGCTCTTTTTCCCTTCTTGCTCTCCTTCTCTATTTTCAAGACTGACTTTCTCATTAAACCTGCTTTACGTCAGTTAGTGATGTATTGACGGAATGTGTCGGATAACCATGCAGTGTAACAGTAATGTCCTGTGATGATGCAATAATTGGAGTGAGTGTATTAGGTCTGAGTGTAAATAAGATCTTTTGAGATGGTGTGGTAGCCGGAAGTAAGACGAAGTGAAGGGTAAGAGGGGGTGAAATGCGTGTGTTTAGGAAGCTGGGGAAGCAGAAGAAGGAGGCTACACTTTGAATGAGGCGAAGAATATTTGTCATCATTATTAATGCAGATATAAAGGAGCGTTGTGGTGTGGATGTGGATGTGATAGGAAGCGTTATGAGGAACACACTGAGGTGGTTTGGCCATGTGGAGAGGATGGAGGGTGAAAGACTGACGAAGAGAGTGTATGTGAGTCAGGTGGAGGGGGGAAGAGGGAGGGGGAGGCCGAGGATGAGATGGAGGGATGGGGTGGAGAGGTATATGAGAGAGGGGTGTGTGAGTTGGGAGCAGGGCAGTGAAATGGCGGGGGACAGGGCGACTTGGAGGCGATTTGTTTGTGGCCACCCCAAACGGGATTGAGGCGTCTGGCAATAGATAGATAGATAGATAGATTAATGCAGTTAGACCGTAGACAGGATAATGACCCGTACTTGTCAGGCAGTTATGCATTAGATATGAGTAAGGGTTATGAGATGTCCGGTCTAATAGAATCGATGATGGGCTGAAATGTTATCGCAACCATAAGTCCCTGTTGGTCTATCTCTAGCCAGACGTAATAATCCTGTAAGGGGTGGCCGTTTGTCTCTGGGTTATTTACCTCCGTTATTAGGTAAATGTTTTACCCCACGTTTGTTTGAGTGTTTGTCTGTCTGTATGTCTGTCTGTCTGTTAGCAGGATTACTCAAAAAGTCATGAACGGATTTTGATGAAATTTTGTGGAACGGTGGGCCATGAGCCAATGAATAAATGATGAAATTTTGGGCCGGATCCGGAACCGGATCCGGAGTATCCCGCACAATATCTTCATAAGCCCTCGATAAATTTCAATGAAATTTTGTGGAAAAGGTGAGCCATGGACCAAGAAAGAAATGATTACATTTAGGGGTTTACCCGAATCCGGATCCTGTATCCACGGGTCCGGATCCAACACTACTCAAAGAGTTATGAACAGATTTTGATGAAATTTTGTGGAAGGGTGGGCCATGGGCCAAGGAAGAAATTATTAGATTTGGGGGCGGATCTGGATTAGGATCCGGAGTATCCGGAGTATCTCTAAAATTACTTAATGAATTTCCATTGAAATTCTGTGGAAAGGTGGGCCATGGATCAAGAAAGAATTAAATTTGGGGGCGAATCCAGATCCTTTTTAATGGCAGTGGCGGAGGTATGCGCTCTTTGAGCGCTTTCTAGTTGTTTTATAGGGAGCGGCACTAACCCACTTGTTGGCACGATGGAAACAAGTATGGATTGGTTATATAGGTACCACTCTGCGTTGTAAATGGTTTCCTGGCATACAGGAAACCATTGGACATGTCACTCTCTGTAAAGCCACCTGAAAAGGAATAATGAGTAATAAAAAATTACAGGAAAGATGAGAGAAATATGGAGAGAGGAGGGCACATACAGAAAAAGAATGATAAAAGTGAAGGAAGAAGTAGGCAGCACTACATCAAGTGAGTGGATGATGGTCACCACCACATACCACCAGCCCTCATGGCACAAACAGATAATATTATTCAGAACAAGAGCAATCCGAGATCGCAAACCTCCATGAAGGTGGTGTGTATGGTAGATCTTATGATGTTATCTTTCAAGTTTTGTGCAAACATTGTAGGCATTGTTTATCGAGTTAGACGCAAAAATGTTGAAATTGCCATTATCCTGCAATGGTAGAGAATTTTTTAAATTCCTGGATCCGGATGATGATCCAGATCACCATCAAAATCTAAATGAATTGTTCCTTGGGCCATACATTACCTCTTCAGAAAATTTCAGCAAAACCCGTTCAAAACTTTTTGAGCAATCCTGCTAACAGACAAACAGACAAACAAACCAACGCCGGCAAAAACATAACCTCCTTGGCGGAGGTAATATGAGAGGGCTGCGGTGAAAGGCTTAACGAAGACTGGAGCTAACGCCTTGCTCTGGAATATTATCATGTCGGCAAAATAAAACTGTCTGGCAGTAACAAGGCTTATATCTGAGTTCATAGGTAATGAATCCATTGGTCCCCCCGTTAATCCTGAGATATTTCTGTCAAAGGCTGGCTGAAATTCAGAGTTAGTTAAAACAGATTTTTTGCTTAACCTTTAAACTAATAGGCACTTCTTATGGTTGCTTTGGGAGTGATGAGACGGGAGCGAAGTCTAATAGAGGTCGTTCTCTCCGACAAGGAGAGTATGGTTTCACCCCTGTTGGTTGTTGGTTTGTTTGTCTGTTAGCACGATTACTCAAAAACTAAACGAGAGATTTGGACCAAATTTAGTGGGTAGATGGCCCTTGTCCCAGGGAATAATTGTTTAACTTTTGGGACCAATCCGAGTAGTATTACAGACACTGGATCCGGAAAACACTTTTTGCGAAACCCTAATCAGTGATAAGAAAACCTAGCTCATTATGAAGAGTGGTTTGGAAATTACGTTGTCATTGTCGGGGAGATGCGCTCCACGAGTTCCCCTCTAGTTGTCGTCTGTGGCGCTCAGAAAGGAAATTTCTGAAGTTGGCTATTCATACACAAAAAATGGATTAGTTAAATGGTTTAGGAACTACTTTCTTTGGGAATTAAAGGAAATTAAGTTTTGTCCATGGCGGTAAGTATGAATATTTCCCGTTGATTGATGTCGTAAGCAAAGATTGTTGTCTGACGTTATAAATTATTTGCAACATCTTCGTTCCAGTATTATTGTAATGCGTGTGAGGACGGGTAGAGGTATGCCTTGGGTTGCAGGATGGGAAGATACGGATACCTGCTCTGATTTATTCTCTCTTAGTGTTCTCCATCGCGTTTTCATTATCATTGTAAAACTTTAGAGGCTTTTTCTCTACCGGTAATTGTTACACTTGACATTCGCATACAAAGTGTTACAGAAATGCTGTTGTATAAAAGATATAGTTGATGGTCAAATATTTTCAAACAACTGAGAGATACTGCGATATCGAGGAGGGGATTTTACATGGCCACAGCAGCCAATATTACACTTTATTATTAATCTGAAAGGTTGGAATAAAAGAAAAATTCTTTGTAGTGTCCAGTATTAAAAGTTTGATTATGAGAATTTATCTGCTGCATTCCATTCAAGTACTAATGATCATGAAGAGCTATTGTGCTTGTGGTGGGTGCTTTGAAGAAGATTGGAAACCTTGTATACACTGCAGACTGTGTGTGTGTGTGTGTGTGTGTGTGTGTGTGTGTGTGTGTGTGTGTGTGTGTGTGTGAAGGGGGGTAACCATACTGCGAATTACACATAATTTCATCCTTTATAACACGTGGAAGTCGAGACGAAAGCGGCTTCAAAACTAATGTTGGTGTACCGGGCTGGAGATGCTTATCTAGTCTTGCAGTATTCAACCTTATTTTGCGATGTCATAAAACGCTTTCCTTCCTGGTAGTTGCAGTTCAACAGTATAGCTCATTTCATGCAACTTAGGGAGGCGGAGTTGCTGAGTGGGATGTGTGAGTGGTCAGGGTGGGTGGGTGGGTGGGATAGGAGTGTGGCCAGGGTGGGTGGTGGGATGGGAGTGTGGGTCAGGTGGGTGGGTGCGTGACCAGGGTGGATGGGTTGGGTGTGTGTGTGTGGCGTAGGTGAAATGCCAGGGTAGGTGGGTGAGTGGGAAGGCAGAGGGGGGAGGTGAATGAGTTGGTGGATGAGTCAGTGGCCGTGGTGGGTGGGTGGTCGGGTGGATGAGTGGAAGGGTAGGGTGGGTAGATGAATGTGATATGTGTGTGTGTGTGTGTGTGTGTGTGTGTGTGTGTGTGTGTGTGTACAGGGTAGAAGACTGGATGGGAATGCAGGGTAGACAGGTGAGTTGGTGGGTAGGTGAGTGAGTGGGTAGGGTGGGCAGGTGTATTGGCGGGGGTGGTGCTAAGATGGACGGGATAGGTTGGTGGGATGGTGGACTGGGTTGATAGGTGGTTCGATGGGTAAGTCGGTGGGTGAAATGGATGGGTGGACAGGTGAGGTGGGCGAAGTTGGTGGGGTGGGATGGATAGGGTGGGCGTGCAGGGTGGACGGATTGGGTTGGTGGGCGAGGTGAACTAAGTGAAAGGGGAGGTGTGGGTGCGTAATTAGGTTGGGTGGGGTAAGTGGGCAGTGTGAGTGGGATAGTTGGACAGTGTGGGTGGTGTTGGTGGGCAGGGGGGGTGAGTTGGTTGGTAGATAGTCAGGGTAGGTGGGCGGGTAGGTCGGGTGGCCACGGTGGGTGGATGGGTGGGTGGACAGGTATGGTAGGTGAGTGGGTGGGGTGGGCGGTTGGGTGGGCTTTGTAAGTGTTTGGGTGGATGTGTGGCTTCCCGCAAGAAAACGTACGCGTCTTAGGAGTGAATGAGTTAACTAGCTCCTTCAGTCGAAGACAATGCTTTCCTAAAGCGAACAGTGCCACCCTATATTAGCTAAAGAAAAATACCCAAGTGACGGGGCTGTTGGTGTCCTTGGAATGAAGTGCCAGATGATACGGATCTTTGCTATGAGACAAAAATTGCAACTCTCTAGAATACATTCCGTTTTGTTACTGTGGTCTGTAGGTATATTTGCCTCTCATCCGTTAATCTTCTGTCAATTGTCACAAAGTGGAAGTCACAACGAAAATAAAGAGCAAAAATAATTACAACAGGAATTAAATAATCACAGAAATGAACAAAATCTAAGACTGTTGGTAAAGTTCAAAAATTTTGCCTGCAATTTAATCGAATTGGCAAAAAGGATTAATCAACTGAAACTTCACATTCAAGAATAAAGACTTCATCCCCAAATAAACGAAACTTGTGATACCAGATCAAACATGCGGTACAGTTTTACGTGCATTGCAGTGGAGAATTAATACATCCTTTGAAACATACCCAATGATGACAGACATCAAAACTGAGCCTTTTCTGTTTCTCAAAGTGTCAACTGAGAGGCATGCAGTTTACCGTATATGGATTGCAATAATTAACAAAGACAAGTTTTACCTTGATTTAACAAACCCTTTCTCTTCCAGTAACGCGAATGAATATTGGTACGGAATTTCGAAGGAGTTGTTAGAGAGATACTGTAAACAAGACTAGATATTTATCTATTGGCAAGTGAAGCAATACACTTCAGAACAAGATGTAGCCTAGCGATCCTTCATATAACAATTCCGTAAATACCAGCCAATTCATGCAGAAAATAAAGTTTCAAGCTGCACGCGTTAGTAGATACTGCAGGGACCACGTCCACCTAAAGGCGTACAAGAGGTGCGATCTCGATACCCTGCTGTCTCACACTACAGATGCGGCGCACGACTCTGAGGTTGTTTTTATCGTGCCCTGCCAACCTACCTCTTAATAGTTAACAGTGCGTCCGATTTCGTGTATAATATGAGATGCATTTGATTCGTGTATATGTTCGTGTATTATAATATTCTTGTATAATATGTTCGTGCATAATAATATGATTCGTTTATACAATGATACGAAATCAGATGCGCTTCTGAATGGTAGGTTGCCAGGGTACGATAATGACAACCTCAGAGTCGTGCGCCTCGACTATAGTAGATGTGTTATCAAATTGTAAGTCAACTTGTTTTACTTCAGCAAAGATCACTGTCAGGTAGTTTAGTCCTGCATTATGTACTTTTTCAAGTTTTCTATATGGTTCATAATTGCACTGAGTTCTTAAACTTTTAACATTTATAACGGTAACAATAAACAGAATGTCTTTTTATAAATATTAAAAACAAACTTTTTTGAAAGGACCATAAGGTCTGTAAAACACACACACACACACACACACACACACACACACTACCTGAAGTAAGAGTAGTGTTATGGCTGCCAGGACTGACACTGCCACAGCAGCCCACACTGAGCCTCTGAAGGGTAGGTACAGATTGATCCAGGCAGGGAGTGGGCCAGGCGTTATTAGAAAGAAACCATATTCTGTCTGCCAGAAAGGTGGTGAGGCATCAAAAGCTCTGATGCGGTCCGGTGAGAGGAAGAATGCATTGCCTGTGAAGTTCTTCTCTCCTCTGTGGACCATTCCCAAGAGACCAACCCACACTTCATCTTCAAGCATTCCATATTTCTTGTCTGGTGGACTTGTCGTCATGGTGTAGGTAAAGTTCAGATGAGGTGAGAGAGCATCAAGCATCTCCACTGCCATACCCAATGGTTTTTTTTCCGAACCATCCCCAAAGTGTAACACTGGTGCATCATCTATCCACGTAGCGAGGTGGAAGGTGCAGCCCTGGAACTCTGCGAATCTGTCTAAGAATAACTGGTGCCACTGAGCATAGAGATCAGTGTGCCAGCGGCCGAGCAGGTATGGTGTCGGTGAAGAGAAGGGCAACACAGTGTATATCAGCGTCTCGACTGTGATCAGTACCAGTTTGTCTACGTTCCTCAGAGCATCTTCCACTAGGATGGAGGTGTTTAGGGCCGGTGCCAGGCTGAGGAGTAGCAGGTTGTGGGGTTGCCAGTGGTGCCACAGTGTCTGGAGCAACTGGGTCCTGTGTGAGAGCCACAGCACCACGTGGAGGAGAGAGGAGGCTTGTTGCCTCCAAGTATGATTGAGACTAAGACTCACAGTGAGGTGAGGTGTGTCCTTCACCCCCCACAGGCTTGTTATTGCATGTTGAGTCTCTGCTGGAAGGTCAGGGTCCAAGTGCAGTGCCAGAGACCTTCCTTTACCTGGCCCTGAGACAACCTCTTGTAGGATTCTCATCTGTCTCTTCCACATCGGGTCCTCCTTTTGCCCTGCCTTAACAACAGATACCATGTTACCTGCATCACACCCAGCAGGCCAGCAGAGAACACTGCACCAGACGAGGACTATGAGTGGTGGCATGAGGATGTGTATGGCCCCACCTATGGCAGAGCGTGGCGAGGAGCAAGTGTGTCCACACTGCTGCCTAGCATACCGCAAATGGCTCCATCAATAATGACCATTGTTTGTCTTCACTTACTGGTATTGGGCTACTGGTGATATATTCTAAAGTTCTTTTCGGTCTATCCAACGACTTTTTTTTTTTTTTTTTTTTTTTTTTTTTTTTTTTTAAGATGCAACTTGACTCGCTTTTCAATGGAATTACTTTTTGCTTTCCCTTAGTTTGAGGGGAGATAATTATACTTTTATCATCCACCTTGAGCTCAATTTTCTCTAGCTGTCACAACATTCGTTAAATGATATTGTGTTCCTCCAAGCCGTTCCATTAAAGTCGAGGTATCCAAGCATGCTGTACTTTATTTTGTCATCTGGTGAGACTTTGTAGTGATTGTGTCTGCAGTACGATGATGGATAACGTCAAATTCTAGTATCATATCTTTGTGAGAAATACATCTGAATATTACTGCTACTGTATATTGTGAATGCCTTTCTTCTCGACGAAAGGAGAATAAGTTATTATAATTATAAGGTCAGATCTCCGATTTTCCTTCATCAAGAAAAAAAATGGATAGCATGACAAGAAAGTATAATATGTACCAGAAAAAGTTCACAAAGCCAGCAAATATTGGTACATAGTTGGGAAAGAAACTTTAATGGAATTCGGTACATGAACCAAAACTGATCGAGAAGCAGACAGACGGCAGGCAAACTGTGGCCATTCATATTATTTTAACAGAGATGTAGACATTCATTTCTTTCAGATATTTCGCAACACCCTCATTGCAGCGATCTGTCTTGAGTTTTAGCTTCTGATACACCTTTCTGTGTTACTGATGGGGAGTATATGAACGCTGAAAAATATGAGTAACATAAAAACAATATCAGCGTTCACGAGACCAAACACAGGGCACAAGAATAAGTGCTACACAGCTCTCTAAGCCAACAATAATACAGCTCTCTCTCTCTCTCTCTCTCTCTCTCTCTCTCTCTCTCTCTCTCACATACACACACAGGCTGCTGCACGTGTCTGTCCGTTGAGTCATAAAATATTCAGCTGCACTGACAAACACACACCATGTCATTTAGGTGCTGTAGAGGGAGCTAGGAGACTACTCATGAAGGATCCTTTTTTTTTTTTCTTTTTTTTTTCTTTATTGCACACCTTTCTTTTAAGCGAATTCTCAGAAAATATTTTGTTGGGAAATACATTTTTATTTTAATAACTATTCAGTCTTGCGTGTGAAGAAATAGTTGTTATGTGAATCAAGGTAACATGACAAAAGACACCATTGATAGCCGCACCCACATCTGCAATATTGTAAAGACAGGAAACATTTGATAGCCTCACACACTCCTGCAATACTGTAAAGACAAAGGACACATTTGATAACCGTACCGACCCCTGCAATACTGTCAAGACAAAGGACACAGTTGATAACCACACTAAAATATTGTCAAGACAAAGAACATCTGATAGCCGCACCCACCCCTGCAATACTGTCGAGTCAAAGGACACATCTGATAGCCGCACCCACCCCTGCAATATTGTCCAGACGAAGGAAACATTTGATAGCCGCTTCCACCCTGGCAATATTGTAGGGGGAAAGGAAAGAACATTTACGAGGGATAGGAGACTCCCGAGGTAGTACTCTGACTAAAACGTAGTCTGGGTGAAGCTCTAACTGTGAAAAACTTCGTGGTTTAAGATAAGGGGAAAAAAATGTTTTGCCCTGCTTGGGGGTCTACCTCAGTGGAAGACTGGACAGTTTCATCTTGCAAAAAACCGGATCTGGGTGAAGATCTATCACTGTGCAAAATTTTGTGTTCATAGGAAAAAAAACATGCTATTCCCATGCATAGAAGCTCTAACTGTGACCCCCTTCAAAAAGCTGGCCCAAATGGAGGCTTACTACTGTTCAAAATTTAGTGTTCCTAGGTTAAACAAAGAAATGAATATAGAATTAAAAATATGGTCATGCATAATGGCTTTCACCGGGACACTCAACCCTCTGTGGGGCGAGGGGGCCTTTGAGTGTCTCACCCTCCCTGAAATATGGCGTGTTTTAAGGTCTCGAACTACCCATCTATCTACAGCCTAATGCCCTAATCCCATAAACAATGGCCCCAGACAAATCACATTCAGTCTATCCCCGTGAAAAATTTAAATTCTTAACACCTCACCCCCACCCCATGCCAAAGTACTATTCTTCAGAAAGGTACAGTAAGTCAGTCAGAGATCAAGTGAGTGAGTTAGTGAAGGAAAGAGTGGCACAGATCGGAACAAGCAGTGTATTTGGTCACCAATGTGGGTTTCCCAAAATTTAAACAATTTTTACACAAAACAAGAGCTCAAAACAAAAGTTCATGTATATATTACCTTGTGAGTTGTTCATCATTGTTTTCATTTTCGTTTTCGTTTTCGTTTTTGAAGGCTCCAACATACTTACATGCGTCAGCCTTGGTCACTTAATGGCGACTCTCCATGCTGCTTCATCTCTGGCAGCTTCCCTATTTAGTCCTTTAACCCGCCACGTGCCAATGCCGTTTTAAAATGGTCTGACACAATTCCGCGGCCAGTGCCAGTGCTGTTTTAAAACAGTCTAAAAGAAAAACATTCACTGTGACCACATTTTTCAAGATTCGCAGGTAAAAATTGGCAGACAAGTATGATAACTGTTCCTCTACCATCCCCCAGGCTGTCAAGGCCATACACTCACTCGCTCCCCCCCCTCACGCTCGCTCTGCCTGTGTGCCTCACCCAGTGCTGAACATAGTGAAGGCATTTTGTAAATATTTTCATGTAAGTGTAAGTTGTAAATATTTTCTTGTAAGTGTAAGGACTATATAGTGAAGTCAAATTGTAAATACTTTCTTGTAAGTGCCAGGATTGTACGTAATGAAGCAAGGTTGTACCTGTCTTCAAGTAAGTGTAAGATAATGCATTGACAGTGAGAAAGACATGCAAATTGTGATAGATGTTGAAGTAATAAGTAATCAGAAAAGTGTACTGAACATTGCTATACCTTCCCAGCATAAATACCTGAATATACCTTACATAGAAAACGGCTTTCTCCCACCTCCGTGGTAAGCATGAGAGAGCTGCTATCTTACAATAACTTTGTAGCTTCTTGTAGTGTGTTTTGTAGATCAGTTATACATTTATTAGACTCGTGGACGAGCGGTTGTTATACGTGGGTAGTTTTGTAAGTAGATAATTCCCATTGTCATGCAATGACATGAGAGGTAAAGATGAGTATGGACTATTTTTATTTGTCTTGGAAATATTAACAAAGTCTCACACATGAGTGAAGTATAAAGTAGAGTCCCGCGAGCTACCTCCTTGTCTTGCTCTCTCTCTCTCTCTCTCTCTTCCACCCTCTCGCCCACGTTGCTAGCCCCCTTCTCCCTACTACCTGTCGATTCTATGGCCAGTCTCCTTCTGATCTCAGAATCCTACATTCTGGTGCAGCAGGGGTCGTGTCACGTGTGTTACAGTGTTGTTGAAATGTTCTAGAAGCCTGTGTGTGTGTATGTGTGTGTATGGTCACGAGGCACTGTTCGTGGGCTATTTTGCTAGTGAGAGGCATTCTGGAGAGGTGCTAACGTCATTTCCTTTTGGACCCTAGGTTTGACACTGACCTAACCTCTAGACTATATATGTATGTTGCTAGCTATTATGTATTAATATATTTTAGAGTCCTGACAGCTATACCTGTATACGAGTATGCAGGACTCAATAAAACTCATTTCCGAACCTTGGTGAACATTTTAATGGCAAAATTCGTTGGTTCCACATCAAATTCTATCCTTTTAGCCAAAATAAAAAAGGTCGAAAAATGGCCGGCACTGGGGTGACCCATAGGGCTAAGAATAGCCGGCACGCGGCGGGTTAACCCTGAGGTCACATTCAGTGACTTCGCCCCAGGTCTTTTTCGGTCTACCTCTCACTACCCTACCCCAAACATTAACACTTCTCATTTTGTGTACCCAATTATCATCCCTCATCCTCTCCACATGTTCAGATCATCTCAATCTACCTCTCCTTATCACTACACCAATACACTCCAGTCCCAACGCTTCCATCGTAAACATAGCCCCCCCCAGGTCTTGCACTCAAGGATGCACTGCAAATCCACCTAATCATTGCCATTTCTGTACGTTTGAGCCTGTGAATATCCTCTTCCTTTACTGCCCAGGTGTCATTACCATACAGCAATTCACTCCTGAAACATGCAGTATACAAAGATACCTCAGCATGGAAGTAGAGCCCTCACAATGTCAGGAAAGGCAACAGCTCCCTGAGCTTCTTCCAACCACTCCTCACTCTATCCACAGATGTGGCCCCTGTCCCACCTGCAGTGCATAACATGTCTCCCAAATAACAACACTTCTACACACTCAAGAGACTCACCAGCAAGTTCAATCCTTTCACGCCTGGCAATATTCATATGCTCTCCCCAACACATTGCACACACGAAATCAGCATTATCTCGCAGTCTACCTCTAATACCACTACATCTCTTATGTACCCACTTATCACAAACTTACACGAACCTTTTCAACATGAAAGCAGTTCCACTTGCATTTTTCTCAAACTCATATACTGTCATATCTAGCATGTTTGTTAACAACTGCTACCATCTATATCACAATGCATAAACAAAGAGGAAGCCTACTCGTGCTATTACTGTGCATCCTGGGTGGAGGTAAGCAACTGTGGCATCCACCATGGAGCCAAACCTCCTCATATTTCCTTGCTTTTTTCCGAGGGAAAGGAGTTTGAATCGAG
Source organism: Coenobita brevimanus (assembly GCF_032717465.1). Classification (NCBI taxonomy): domain Eukaryota; kingdom Metazoa; phylum Arthropoda; class Malacostraca; order Decapoda; family Coenobitidae; genus Coenobita; species Coenobita brevimanus. The sequence continues at coordinate 38,063,729 of NC_137006.1, read as the reverse complement.
CCTGGCTAGGCACTGTCCACCACAAAGGGGTGCTAATTCCATGCAAGATGTATGTGCTGAACAATACTGTACCTTTAGGACGGCCACATAGAAGCAGTTGCTTACTGGTGATCGAAGAGTCTGCTTGGTCAGAAAGACTGGGGTTAAGCGACAAGATCAACAATCAATGACAGTGTGTAAGGAATACATATTCATGGTTAAGTAAATTCCTCCTTCTAGAGCACTGGTTTATAACTGAGAGTTTTGGCCCCCATGGAGGCCATGGTAGGATTTCAGAGGGACCATCGTGGGTTAGTGTAAGTAGTAAATCAGAGTGTGTCTGGCTTTCACTTGGGTTAAGGGGCCACGTGTTTAAGCATGTCACCTTGCTCCCTCTCGCTTCAGGGTATACTTGCTACATCTCAACACTGCTGGACCAATGAGCAGGCAAGAAAAAAAAATTAATATAGCTGACTACACTTTGTATGCTATATGTATGAGAGAAATTGTTGTCAAGCAAACCATATAAAGTCATATTTGCCTCTACAGAAGGGATTATTCCAACAGACATGACTGACTGATTAAAGATAAAGGAGACTTGGATGCACAAGTACCAGAGTCATATGCTGCCTGACAGCTGACTAAAACAAGGTCAAAAATAAAATAAAATAAAGTGAAATAAAAAAGTATATGAAAGAAGACACATAAATTGTAAAACATTAAAAAAAAAAACTAAAAACACTAAATCTTATAAAGAAGCCCAGCCGCCTTTACAAAGGTGAGGGTCTCCCCTCCCATAGAAGAGGCATCCCTACCAAGAACCGAGGAATGAAGGAAAGATCCATCACCCAGTGAGGTATTGACACTGCAAATCCCCAAGACTGGGACACTCAAACAGCACACGCCAAACAGTCAAGGGAACCAAGCAATGCTCACATAAAGGAAGAGGAGCCCCATCCATTAAAAAGCCATGAGAAAACAGGGTGGCCAAAACATAGACGGCACAAGGCCGATTCCTAATGGCGAGACAAGCCCTGGCAATTCAAGGAGCCCACCCTAGGACAAATGCTATATAACTTGTTGGTTCTCACCGCATCCCAATGTTCTTACCAAAAATGTCAAACTTGTTGATTAACAGGGAGGAAATCTGTAGCAGGAAGCCAATGCTGAAATGGAAAGGATCTCAAGGCAGCAGGGGGACCAGTTGTCGCAGCTTTGGCCAGCATATTAGCACGTTCATTCCTGCCACTCCGACATGGGCCACCCACCAAAATCCCACTCAACACCCACGGCATTTCAGTAGGAAAAGCCACTTTAAAATAGACAAAACCAATGGATGAGGTGAATTAAAAGACCCCAGTGCAGAAAGAGCACTTCTGCAGTCACTAAAAACAATAAAAGCAGGTTGGGGGATAGTAAGAATGATCTGCAGAGCAACTAAAATTGCAGTAAGTTCTGTCGTAAAGACAGAAGCAGTACCAGAAAGACTGCCACCCCGACAGAACGAGGTGAAGACGACTCCATAGCCCACTCTACATTAGTCTTCGATCCGTCTGTATAGACAGGTATGAAGCCATCATGGGTAAATGCATGTTCTAATAATAGAGAGATCAGCATTGTGGGGGAAAAGGTTCCTCCATCCTTGAAATAGATCCACAGCTATAGCAACCACGGGAAAAAGTCAGTGGCCTATCCTTGGGACTCTATGGGGTTACCATCTCCTCACAAACTTCCGTAGCAAGGGTGGCACCTGTTATTATATCAAATCCCAATATGCAGTTGACACCATTTTAAACTTCACTTCACGCAATTTTGCTTACTCACTGTATAAATTAAACTGTCAAAATATTACCAAATATATCTGTGTAGTCTACCGCTCCCCCAGTGCTTCTTCTGAACCCAGTGTATTTGATTCCATATCCACACAGTTGAGTAACCTTAATCTTGCCCTTAGCACCGAAATTACCATTTGGGTGATTTTAACATACATAATGTTGAATGGTTATTGCATTCAGCCAGGATTGACGATACTGGTCTAGAGTGCGAGCTGTTTGCAGAATCGTTTAATTTCACGCAACTGGTAAAGCAACCAACCAGAATACCAGATAATCCTGACCATAATGCCCATATTTTGGATCTGTTCCTGACAAATAATCCAGATCAGTACAGGATAGAGGTATTGTCTCCACTTGGATCCTCTGACCACAATCTCATCAAAGCCTCATTAGTTAGCCCCCCAAACCTCCCCATTCTGAACCTGTCAGGGTGACCCGATGGCACTTTGATAGGGCAAACTGGAATGAATTTAGAAATTATCTTGCTGACATTCCATGGCAGTCTTTCTTCTCTAATGACGTCAGTTCTACCCAGTCCCACATTTGTGACTTAATACTAGCTGGTATGGATTTATTCATACCAAGTCAGCAATTCATTAAAAGATCAAACTCTCCAAAATGGTTTGATAGCAACTGTGCCAGAGAAACAGCCCAAAATTCATCAGCATATAACTATTACTTAAAATCAAAAACATCTGAATCACTCTCTCAATTTAAAATTGCTAGAAATCATGCAAAAGCTGTAATAAATCTTGCTAAATCAAACTTTCTTCAAAACCAAGCATCAAAACTACTTGACAACCCTAATGACAATAGAATATTCTGGTCAACTCTCAGTTCTTTCAATAATAACTTTAACAAGTCATCATCCATTCCCCCACTAAAACCTTCAGATGGCAACATTACAAATGACCCGCGTGGGAATGCAGATATCTTTGCCAGTACATTTGCCAGAAATTCTACCTTAGAGGAAGCCAGTCAGAACGTCCCAGCAGTAGAACTTGATTCTCCCAAAACTGTTCCACTTAAAATACAGACAAGGTACATGAAATCCATCCCAGACAATTTACCTACCAACAAAGCTCCAGGCCCAGATGCAATTCCGCCAATTGTTTTGAAAAAGTGTTCCCCAGAACTTGCCTCTGTTCTTGCTAAATTATTCAGACTATGCATACATACTTCTTAATTCCCTAATTCATGGAAAGAAGCCAATATCCACCCAATTCCAAAGAAAGGAAGTTCCTCTGACCCCTATGAATACAGACCAATAGCTGTCACATCTTCTTTTGGTAAGGTTTTTGAAACTGTAATTAATAAGTACATAGTTAAACATCTTGAAACCAGCAACTTAATTAGTGATAGACAATATGGTTTTCGCCAAGAAAGATCCACTATTGACATACTCAGTCTCTTGACTCATACCATCCATCAATCAGTTGACCTACATGGAGAAACTCACGCAGTAGCCCTGGATATTTCTAAAGCTTTCGATAGAGTGTGGCACCGTTCCATGTTGTCCAAACTCCCTTGCTATGGACGAAACTCTTTTATTCCTTTGATTTCCTCATATCTCAGTAACAGAAAAATAAGAGTAAAAGTAGATGATGTATATTCCAATTTCCACTCAATTAACGTCGGCGTGCTGCAGGGATCAGTTCTGGCACCAACCCTGTTCCTTGTTCATATTAATGATCTCTTATTTGTCACCCACAATCCCATCCATTCATATACAGATGACTCAACACTATTTCATGGTTCATTCACACTCAGACATCCATTTACAGTGTCTGATGTCTCTAACTTCCAACTCAGTACAGCCATCTGTTTAAATCAAGACTTATTCACGATCAGTGAATGGGGACAAAACAACCTTGTCTCACTTAATGCTAGTAAAACTAAATATATACAATTTACTAATAGACAGGTATTGCCAGAATCGTATATTACCTTTAATGCTACAAATATTCCCATTTCCAAAAGTATTGAAATTCTCAGCGTCTCGCTTAACAATGCCCTCAGCTGGACCTCTCATGTCAGATCACTTGCTAAAACTGCTTCAAAGTAACTTAGATTATTGTACAGAGTCTGTAACTTCTTCACTGACGAGCAGTTAGCTATAATTTATAAGAGTCATGTGCGCTCTCAGCTTGAATACTGCTCACTCTTGTTGAATGGATGTGGAGAGGTTGCATTAAAACAACTAGACAAAATTCAGAACAAAGCTGTTAGAATTATTAATAACCCTGCTATTACTAACAAACTACCTCCCCTACAAGTAAAAAGGAATCTTGCCTCCCTTGCGTTAATTTACAGATAATTTTATAGCAAATGCTCAGACGAAGTTGCGTCCATTGTTTCACCTCTCCATGCCTTCCATCGTGCTACACGGGCATCTGGCAGTGCTCATTACTGGAATATCACTCAGCCATATTGCAGAACTTCTGCCTATCAGAATTCTTTCTTTCCCCGAACTGCATCTCTCTGGAACTCGCTTTCCCAGAGTTGTTTCCATCCAAACTTCAATCTACAGCTGTTCGAGTCCAACTGTTACAGATATTTTATGAACAGAGGACACCAGTAATCTGGTGAATGGATTTGTTTTTTTTTTATTCATTTGTTTTTCCTGCATCTGTTCTATTTAAAAAAAAAAAAAAAAAAAAAAAAACAGGTAGGGATGGGACAGATAATGCAAACATGACTGACAACCCTGTGACCAAAGAGATTTGGCAAGTTTGGACGAGTGGCATAAAGAGAAGACCTGGATTTCTATTAGACCTTCTCACATGATACTGAGTCTTGGGGATGATGAAGGCGATACCAACACCTCTCCAGAAATGACTGGTGGTGCATGCTCAGTGGGAGTACATCAGCATCCACCAACAAACTGGAAACTGAGGACGATGTAAATGCCCCAGTCACCAGACGAATACCAGCATAATGCACTGAATCTAGCATACGAAGATGGGTGTCTGTTGCAGAATAGTAGACCTCACAGCCATAATCAAGTTTAGAAACAATAAGAGATCTGTGCAAGAGAAGGAGGGTCTGGTGGTCAGCACCCCAAAAGGTATGTGCTAGAACCCTCAAAACACCCATTGCCCAAATACGCACTGCTTTAGTGTAACACAAGTATGGAACCCAAGTCAGCCTCCAATAAAAATAAGCCATAGGAACCGTGTCTCCTTTACACAAGAAATTACAGCCATGTAAATATAGGTTGGGTTTGGGTGAATCCCACAAACATGACAAAAGTGCATAGCTATAATCTTAGTAGATGAAAAGTAAAAACCATAGGTTTCAGCCCAATGAGTAAGAGCCAGAAACAATCTTCTTTCAGCCACAGACATTATAGATGCAGTGACTGAAATGGAAAGACAATTAACATATTTGGTGCCACGGACACCATCTGAGAGCACCTCCATCACACTGTTGATGGCCACAGCAATGAGAGTAGAGGATGCTCCCTTGCAGGACCTCATCCTCGACCATACGAGCATCAGAAAGTGCTCTCCCTACCTGGACACTTAAAAAGTGGTTAGATAACAACTATTGAATAAAAACAGGCAGCCTGCCACTGAGACCAAGAACATGGAGAAACTGTAAAATGCCGTGATGCCAGGCAGTATCATACGCCTTCTCTATATAAAAAAATACTGTGACCTGGTGCTGGTTGGTCACAAATGCCTCACAGACAGAAGATTCCAGAGAAAGGTGGACATCAGAGGTTGACTGCAGTTTACGATAATCATACTGGCTCGGAGACAAGTAATTACCTCTCTCCAAATACTACATGAGCCCACCATTCACCATCTTCTCCAACATATTGCAAGTGCAAGACGTTAGAGAGATGGAAGATAATTTCTCGCCTGCAGACGATCCATTCCCTGCTTGGGGATGGGGATAACCGCACCAACACCCCAAGTAACTAGAAACTCACCAGTAAACCAAATTCTATAATACAATGCCAGCAATAAGGATAGGGACTCATCAGACATATTGCAAATAGGTGTATGGAATGTCATCCAAGCCTGGAGACAAATCACGACACTTGTGACAAAGCCACCTGAAGCTCAGAAACAGAAAAAGGGACATTGTCAGACTCTCCCCCAGAAGATGTCAAGATGAGCTATGTGATTCCAAGCTCTGATGGAGACATCCCAGAGGCGATTCTGTATCCTTTTTAGACACACCAGCAAAGTGCTTGACAAACACTTCAGCAACAACAAAGAGATCAGTAACAGTCCGATTGTATGAGATACAACAGGAAGGGAAGGGACAGGAATTTTGCCAGAAATCTTTCTGACCTGGTTCCACACTTGGGTGAGAGGAATCCTCGAGTGATGGGAAGAAACATACTTCCACCATGTCACACATCTGTTCTCCTTCAATACACGATGTGCATGAGCACACACCCGCTGCAAAGCCACCAAATATTGAGTGCCCCCCCCCAGTGGCAGCAAAGCCGAGAGAAGGCAACTCGTTTGGCCCTCAGTGCAATGTATTCAGGGGTCCACCGGGGAACTGCATAGTTAGGAAATCCACCAGAAGCTTTAGGAATAGATAAAAGAACTGCTGAGTGCATTACATCATATATACACCATCGCCTCATCAGTACTTCAAAAATCGCCCACAGTGTGGTCAGTGGAACATAACTCCCTGAAGAGTGGCCAGTTCGCCCTATCCAGGCACCAGCAAGGAAGACGACATTGTAACTCACATGCACCATAAGTTAAAATAATAGGGAAATGGTAATTGCTATTCAGATCTGGCAACACACCCCTGCTAAAATATAAAATAGCAGTAGCTGAGCACAGAGACAAATCAGTGGCCGTGAAGACACCAGTCTGACTATGAAAGTACATCATCTCACCTGAATTCAGCACTCTCAACTCCTCATCCTCCACGAAAGAAGCCATCATAGCACCACTAGGGATGCTCATACTGTCACCCTGCAGTGGCTGACGACCATTCAGATCATACAGTAAAAGAAAGGGGGATGGAAGGTCACAAACAAGGCGAACAAGATCAACTCTCTGAACAGAAGCACTAGGAGGTGTACTGTCACCTCTGCGATCCCGACTTGCGTGGTCAAAAGGGGCAAAAATCAAGTTACTGGTGATGACCACTGCAGGCTGGAACGGTTGGGAACTCAGACTGACGGAGACTCTCTCCCATTAGCGGCCTCTTCGGTTGCGTTTATTATATTTCAAGCGGTCAAGTTAAGAATGGTAGCATGTCAAAATGACGGGGTCAGTCTCCAACTAGGCCAACCCAAGCCCGACCTTTGCAATTTCCCAAAATGCTTCTAAGGTTTCACATTTACAAACTACTAGGTATGCTCTATACCACCAGTTCTCAAGGGTTATCTATCTATCTATATACCTAGGCTGCTTCCCCCAAGGAAAGGGAGGTAGCCGAGACAGGACGACACACTCCCCATTTACTCATCCATTCAAACACATTCATTCGCATCTTAGCCCCAAGGGGAGAACGGACAGATCCTCACCGAACCACACCGCATAAGGGTCAACTGCGCAATGCAATCAGTGACATCCGCAGCAGGGCCCGACAGCAGAGCTGGTTTACCCCTGCCACATCATAACAGACCCATCCCCTTACCTGCACCTGACCTGACTAGCTGATCAGACCAAAAGCGGGAGAATATCCCCTCAGGGCTGCGTCATCACTTATTCATTCACAATTTCTCTCCATTTATTTCTGTCACGCACAGCCACTCTTCCTTGCTCAACAGACATCCCTCTCACATCCAGTGCTCTCTTCACACTGTCCATCCATCCTATTCGTGGTCTTCCTCTCAGCCTTACACCTCTCACATCAGATCTAGTTATCTTTTTCACCAATCGCTCATTATCCATTCTCTCCATATGCCCAAAGAGTTATACAAACAATAAAGTTCAAGTGGGAGGGAATGTGTCTTAACCAGACCAAAAGAAAGGTAATCTTCCCCAGCTAATTGCATTACAGATTAAACCTGAATCAGTTGGCATGTTGTTCAAAAGAAAATATAGGGTCCTAACATCAAATCCACAAAACTTAGCTCCTTTGTCCCAGTCCAATATGTTTCTTCATAATCGTCCCTCTGAGCACATAGTTCACTGGTCCAGTCCTCTGCCACTCCCGACCTTGACTTCCACACTGGGACCTTGACTCACTCACTGGGACTTCGACCTCCACACTTGGATTTTGGTTCACTCACTGGTACTTCGACCTCCACACTTGGACCTGCTAGAAGTTAATAGGTACAATGAGTAACTATTCTCCCCAATGCAAGTAATCCCTTCACATGATCAAGAAAGTCTCATAATATAGAAACATGAGTTACAACACTCGGCATCTCACTCAAATAATTACAGAATAACATATGGCACTACAGACACATAGGTCTGTGCAAAATAATACTTATTGTAAGGATAATATGGAAGAGAAAGTACTATAACAAATAGAGTAAGGATGAATAACTTTAACCATGAAAATCATCACCGCATCAATATCATTGTGCCTCACAAAGTAACTACGTGAACATTGACTCACAACATAGCCCTAATAAGTACTGAATTGCAAAGTCATCCCAACACATTAATAAATAATTCACAGTTCCCGGGCACCTGATATTTGGCCCACAAAAATCACACATTTATCTGAGACTCAGACAGATCTAGCTAGTATTCTCGTATTCCAGTTACACACTAAATAATAATATAAAGTACAGTACACAAATATATGGGAAATACCTCACTATTCAGCCCACAGGATACCAGAGTGGTGAGCGGGAAACTCGGGACTCGCTCTTCCAATGGCTAATGGCGTCACCGATACACACTTCCTGAGGAACGACAGCACTTAGATTCTACCCCGAGTCTATTTCTTTATTTCGTCACTATTATCACTCGTGGAGTATCACTGTTCGCGCTTCAACATGTTAAACATCAATAATATCAAATTACTTACAGAATTCCTTGGGGGGGGGGGGAGGATGACGACAGTACTGATCACCCGTCACACATCACGGCTGGTGAGCAAGTGAAACACGCAAACATTGCGTGATGGAAAGGGGGAGGGGGGGATGATGGCGTATGTAATTTAAGATTTTCATTATTACAGACTCGTCTTAGACTCAGTGCGATGTCTTTCCCCTTACAATCGATTATCCCAAAAAAATGACATTCCCTAATTACAATAATTACTCTACAACACCTCTCTCTTCATATCCTTACATCGAAAAATACCAAAAATCAACGTGCCTTACATCACTTGGCACATGCGTACATTATGCTGTATTACGTGACCAAGGCAGATATTCCCATCCACTCAAGTTTTTATATTATAAAGAGACTTAATAGTAATAAATTACAGTAGGGAAAAAAAAAGGACTTAGCAATTAGGTAGTTTAAACCATGATTTGGTCACGTCCGCATGGTAACAACTATGCCTCGGCCACACACACTCTCACTAAACCGAACTTTTGGTCATATAAAGTGAACTAGATATAGCTCATTATCACTTCCGGGCACTTAATCCGCCCACGGTTAGGGAAGACTAAAAGTTCGATCAACTGGACCTGAACTCCTCAGAAATACCCAGTACCCATAGTTAACACACACGGTACGTAAGTTCACCTACTTGACCAGAGTCCCTCAATACTGCTACTGTGGGGTGTTCCACACGTTCCTTGCTCGTGAGGGGAAACCAATCTACATGCCTCCAAAACACCAGCCAACATGTCCTATACTGCGACTGTGGGATATTACATAAGCTCTATGCTCAAGAACAGTCGGTGGCTATCATGTCCGCAAAAAAAAAAAAAATTCCTCAACGAGTAAATTTACTCCTGCTATTCACAATATGTAACAGACAACTTATACCACTCGCCAGGTATATTACTCACAAGGAGAATGCCCTGCTACAAGGAGAAACTTTGTGCTTAGCTAAGAGTAACACGAGCCACTCCACTGCGTTCTGCCCAGAGAGACCGAGCGAAACCTACTTACCTCTCCTAACATGCGAGAGCCCCACAATTCAACTTCTCCAAGCCCTATAGAGAAACTGGAAACTTCCCTTTTCTCTCTGAGCAATCCTATACTGCAGTTTGGGTATTACATACACTCAGCACTCGAGGTTCTCAAAGCAAGTAGGAAACCTCCAGGCGGAGACCTTCAGGTAAAACTGCCCCTCACATGTACAATTCCCTAACTCTGGAAAAAAAAAAGAAGTCCTAACTGTGAGAGCTCATTTTCCCTAACTGAACCTAGCAATCTACCCTGAAGAAAGAAAAAAAAGAATCGAGGTAAGGCAAGAACGACAATCTATACACCGCAGTGCACTCGACTTGACAAACATGCAGCTTCCACACCTCATCTCTCCAAAAGCTGGACATACCCTAAACAACTACTCAACCCTATTAATTGACCCAAAATTACAACATCAGAGGTACTGGTAGAAAAATAAATACACAGGTACAGTCTGGAGAGACCTGCAAGGGCATACCTGACTCCATGTTCCCAGCCAGTTAAGGCAAGGACAAAACATGCTCAGAGAAAAAAAAATGAGTATATACAATATATACACCATACACCCATCATCTACGTGTACAGCAACCTCTCAGCCGGTCTCCGGGATCTTACACTAGGCAGTATCTCCTCCTCTTCCTCACTGGTCAAAAACTTGTGATCCACCGTACTCAATAAAGCATCTCTTTCAACATATCTTTTGACTTTTTCAGCTCCCCTACTCAAGATGGTGCCAGCAAACACATTTTCTAACTCATAGGCTCTATCCTGATCGATAACTTTGACAATCTTGGAAGGACTCTGCCATTTTCTATTTAGCTGATGCCATACCAGGCATGCACTCTTTGACATAGATCCAAACTAACTCACCTGCTTCTAGAGAGTTATTCCTACGTGCCTCATTTGCCTTGTTAAGGTATCCTGCTGTCATCCGACGTTGTGTCTCCTTGAGCATCTGTTTGACATCTATTTTCTCTATACAGTCTTCATCAGTAGGCAACTGCGAATCTCCTACTTCGCGATTTGGATGACGACCATAAAAAGCAAAGAATGGTGATGTACCTAGGGACGTATGCACTGCTTCATTCAACGCTTTCTCAGTGTCGCACAGGTGCATGGGCCACGTATTCGGGTGTTCTTGGCTCAAGATTGCCAGTACTGTCTTTAAGGTTCTATGTACTCTCTCAATAACTGAATTTCCTTGGGGATGGTAGGGTAGACAGAATCCTTGCTTAATCCCGGCCCTCCTACAAAAATCTCTAAACTCTGCACTGGTGAATTCTCCTCTGTTGTCCATGATGACTACCTGTGGCTTGCCATACCTACAGATGTCCTTAAATTCTTCAGCTACGGATTTGGTGGATTTTGTATGAAGGGGGTAGATACGTAGGTACCTAGAAAAATGGTCTATCACCGTGAGACAATACCTGTGACCACTCCTATTATTATGCAAATCTGTGAGATCTATCACAACTCTCTGATCATTACCATCTACTGGTGGCAGTTCCTTAAAATGGTGCACAACCTTCCTGTGACCCTTGAACTGCTGACATGACTTGCATGATTTAACAAAATGGTGCACAACCTTCCTGTGACCCTTGAACTGCTGACATGACTTGCATGATTTAACAAAATGGTGCACAACCTTCCTGTGACTCTTGAACTGCTGACATGACTTGCATGATTTAACAAAATGTCACACATCAGTCAGTAGAGACGGCCAATAGAAAAACTGTTTTGCCTTGACTACCGTCTTGCATTCTCCTAGGTGTGAAGGGTTATGAACAATTGAATAGGCAATAGCAACTAAAGACTTGGGTACTACCAGGCACAATCTCGACTTTCCCATTTCTTCTCTTCGGACATACAGAATCTCCTCGTTCATTTCGAAAGCGTAAATGGGACAATTACCAGACAACTTCCTGGGTAACTGACCTTCTAAATACTGAATTACCTGCCTCCATCTTGGGTCTGCTCTCTGGGCTTCCCGGACCTTGTCTACCGTAAGGCCCAACCACCAAAATTCTGCATTAGACTGGGTTATATCTGAGGCCTCTTTGATTGGTCCTACTGGTCTACTCAAAGCATCTGGGACATAATGATTCACACCCTTTTTATATCTTATCACAAAATCGTAGTCTTTCATCTCCAACAAATAACGCGACATATGTGGGCATTTAGTTTTTTTCTTAAAGATGGTGGTTAATGGTCTATGGTCAGTAATGATGGAAAAGGGTTTGCACCATAAATAGTGGCTGAAAAATCTACATGCACTCCCTACTGCCATAGCTTCCTTATCTGTTACTGAGTATCTTTTTTCTGTCGGGGTAAGTTTCTTTGAAAAACATCCAATAGGTCCCAAATCTTTCTCGCCCTCCAACTGCATAAGTGCTGCGCCAATGTGCGAGTCACTAGCATCAGTGTGTAACTCGAACGGCTTAGTTAAATCTGCCTTTACTAGTACTGGGGCTGACACTAACTTTTGTTTAAGAACTAAGAATGTATTCTCACACTCCTCTGACCATTCAAATTTTGCATCCTTCCTAAGCAGATATGTGAGAGGACTGGCAATGGCAGCAAAGTCAGGAATGTGTTCGTGATAAAAGTTACACATGCCCACAAAGCATCTCACTTCCTTGGCCTTCGATGGTCGTGACATCTGTTCAATGGCTTCGAGATTCTTACTCTCAGGACGTACTCCTTTCTCCGACACTACATGTCCCAAGAACTTAATTTCTCGTTTAATGAAAGAGCATTTACTAACATTCAGCTTCATTCCAAACTCGCATAATCTTCCAGAGGTAATCTTCAGTCGGTCTAGCATCTGATCGAAAGAGTCTGCCCAAATCACAACATCGTCTAGGTAGTTACGGCACCAACCTTCTCTAACTGAAGGGGTTAACACTTGCTGCATTTTCCTCATGAAAATAGCTGGACTCACAGACAATCTGAAAGGTAAGCGCTTGTATCTAAACAAATTAACTCCATCAGAAAAAGTTGTCAAGTCTCGAGAGCTCTCATCCAACCAAACTTGGAGGTAAGCGTCTTTCATATCAAGTGTGCAGTAAAACTTTTTCCCAGCGCTTTCCTCTACTATTTCGTCTAACCGGGGTAGGGATTGGATATCTCTCTTGACCTTCTTATTAAGAGCCCGATAATCAACAAACATCCCTTTACTGCCGTCCGGCTTGCTGACTTAAGACTATGGGGGCTAAGTATGCAGCGTTTGATACCTCAATCACATCTTTATCAATCATGTCATCGATCATCTCAGAAATTATCTTCCTTGCTTGCTCAGGATGTCGATACAAGGGCATACGTGTGGGTTCAGAGTCAATGGTTTCAATGTGGGCTTCAGGTACTTTAAGGGTTCCAAATTCCTTTGGACCAAGAATCAAAAGTGCATGATTATCCGATATCAATTCTCTCAATTTGTCCCTCTGTGACTGTGACAAATGTGTCCACTTCAGCTCTCTGAGAATTGAATTAAGCGCAGCATGTCGGTCACTCCCATCCTGTGCCTGATCCATGTGTGATAACAATGCATTATTGACCCAAACTACTGGTGCCACAAGGTCACCTTCTGCCTCGCCTACTGGTTGCACTAATTCAGGTGAACTTCTGTCCAGTTCTTTGGGGCTGAGATAGGTAATACTCAACTCGTCAACAACATGGTACGTCCCCAACACTTGTCCTGGGTTAAACTTCACTGGTCCTTTGGCTACATTGGCAATGGGTAAATAGCATGTGCCGTTCTCACTAACTCTCACACAACAGTTTGATGCTAATGAAGCTTTACCCCTGGCCTTTTGAAATTTACTAACATGTAAGACATCTCCAGGTTTTCTGTCTTTTAACGCAATGGGTACTGACATCAATGTCTGTGCAGGTACCACGGTCCCACCTTTCACTTGTACTAGCTCTCCTTCTGCCTTTCTCGTATGATTAGACCGGAACCTTATTCTATTCACTGTCTGGCAAAGCTTATTTCGGACCTCGTACTGCTGACCAAAATGCATCACCTGACCTTCTCCATCCCAAGTGAAAATCGCTCTACCAATTAAGTCCGCACCCATGAGCACTTCGGTTGACAAATAATAGTCTGAGACCGCTACAAATCGCTGCACTGTGCTTGTCTCAGAGGCAATGTGCACTACCAACGAAACCTGGCCAACAACATTTAACTTATGGTTGGATACGGAATGCAATGTACATCGGCACTTGGTAATCTTTAATCCTAATCTATTTGCTGTACTTTCTTTCATAGTTGTTGCTACACTACCAGTATCTACAAAAGCTGAAACCTGATACTGTCCCAAAATCAAGCGTATCACTGGGGTGTCTACTTCACCTCGAACTTTTCGGACTTCCTCCATCTCAGTATCTGAAAGGTTCTGACAGCCCTCATTCTGTTCTACATCCTGTACGCTACACACAACATGACTGGCAGCCTGCATTACCTCAGGGGCCTCTAGTCATTCCCTAGATGGTTGGGAGTCTGGATGTAACTGAGAATCATGCTGTGGGAGGGAACTAGCTGTTGTGGGGGGTGTACTTGGCATGCTTCTCTCCTGTTTTCTACTCAAGTTAAATCTACCAGGGCATCCCTCATGTCCCCTTCTAGAGTTATCTTTCAAGCAATCAAAACAACTTCCTTGCTCTGGTTTCCTTGGGCAACTCGTCCAGTCATGTTTACTGCCATTTGAACACCACCCACAAGGCCACATTGTAGGTCTAGGTTTAAAGGCTACCTCACATATGGGTACTTGAGTCACTGGATGAGCGTTGTCGCTAACAACTGGAGGTGTGATTCGTGTAGGGGTTGGAACATAATTAACATCAGACCCTTGTTCATCCACAATTTTTGCCACTCTACGCCACTGCCTATAAACCCTTTCTTTCTCTAATTCTGAAATAAAGGTCTCCTCTGTACCCAGATCTTTAACCCGCCCCATCCCGACGTTTTCTGGGCAGTGGTACGCCCCAGTCCCGACATTTTTGGACCTTTTTTTTTTTTAGGCTCAAACATTCGCTTTTGGTGAGAAACATCGAAAATTCATAGAGAAATCGCTCACCTGAGGTTTAAAATACTCAATTCAGGTACGAGTACCTCCTTACCTGACTGGGTTTTCTAACAGGCTGGCACCAAAGAAAACGAGTTCTATGGGAGGGTAACTATTTTATCCACTCATAAACAGTGTTTATTTATTTACTTGGTACGAATTTATATGTAGTACAAGAGTATATTGGTTTTCAAACAGTAATATAGGCATTATAAGCATTGTTTCACTCACTAACTCATCACCATTCATGACCTTTTTTTCCCACATTACCTGATCATCATTTCTGACTGTTTCTTCCTCTAATGCTATGTAAACTTTGTCCTCCACATTGTCATCGATTGGGGAATCACTCTGGCCCTGAATGTCTTTATTGGCCAGGTCACTGGTAACGGGTGAATTCCCGAGACAATGGCGTGCAGGGGGGGGGGAGAGGTTATGCGGTGTAAGGCATTGTCCCTGCTTGGCATCTTGTAGAGGAATAGAGGAAGGTGTCCCGAGTATACGTGCCAAAAATCAATCACGAAATCACTTGCAAAAATTGAAAATTGTGAAAATTAGGGACCTTGCAATGTTGCCACGTTAATTTATGTCTCCGGGATATTAGTGCACATCATGTGAGGACATGAATTCACCCCTCCGGGACGGGGCTGGTTAAACAACTCTAATCGTTCCCTAACTTCCTGTGGTACATTACATAACGCGGCTTTCTTCCACAACTGCTTCATATTGGGAGGGTTAATATGAGGATGTTCTCTACAAATTGCTCTAAAGTTACTCTTGAACTGTCTAACAAATCTCTTATGCGAATCCTCAAAGTTATACTCCATTTGGGCAAGCTCACAGAATGCATCAGCATTCCCTTCGGGACCTCTGAACTCATGCTGCAACAATGTCTTGATGTCCCAATAAGTACTGCCTGCCTCACATAAGCTTAACTCTCCCAGAACATATGTAAGCAACTCTGTGCCCATATGTGTGAGCATTACCGCCTTCTGCTGCTCTAAGATAGCAGTCACTGACTCCACCTGCATTAAAAAGTGATCCACCAGGGTCCTAGTTTGTAGACCATACATTTCACTCATCCTAAGGACGTCAACATCCTTGCACTCTAGTACTACCGAATTTCCCTGATAGCTCTGCATACCTCCTACAGGCAAATCTGACCACTGTGGAGTTGACTGCCTAAATGGATTTCCAGACTTTACAGGGGTATACTGTGATGGGCCTCCAACCTTGGTCGGGGTGAGTCCGGGTGGGCCTAACATCTCCTCCAAAGTTCTAATACGCTCAAAACACTCATCAATTGCGGAGGGTTCCTGCTTCACACCAACTCCCTCAGGCATCTCAGTCTCATTGTCAATCAATTTTTCTACACGGGACTCCATCATGAATTATACAAACGTGAGCAACCCCAGGAGGTGAATGCTTAACTAGTAAAATGCTCAACTGCAACGCCAAGATAATACACACTACAAATACACATACCTTATAATTCTACATCTAATACCAAGTACATATACCTTTGAGAACTGGGGGATGAGCTATTATCTAAATTAGATTTAATGACAATCATCTAAATTACCTCACAGTTACTGCTTACAAGTTAAATTACCCTCACATTAATAGGTCAACCCAACGCTGTGCCACCACTTGTACTGTCACCTCTACGATCCAGACTTGCGTGGTCAAAAGGGGCAAAAATCAAGTTACTGGTGATGACCACTGCAGGCTGGAACGGTCGGGAACTCAGATTAACGGAGACTCTCTCCCACTAGCGGCCTCTTCGGTTGCGTTTATTATATTTCAAGTGGTCAAGTTGAGAATGATAGCATGCCAAAATGATGGGGCCAGTCTCCAACTAGGCCAACCCAAGCCCGACCTTCGCAATTTCCCAAAATGCTTCTAAGGTTTCACATTAACAAACTACTAGGTAAGTTCTATACCACCAGTTCTCATGGGTTTTACAAACAATAAAGTTCGAGTGGGAGGGAATGTGTACTAACCAGACCAAATGAAAAATAATCTTCCCCAGCTAATTGCTTTACAGATTAAACCTGAATCAGTTGGCACGTTGTTCAAAAGAAAATATAGGGTCCTAACATCAAATCCACAAAACTTAGCTCCTTTGTCCCAGTCCAATATTTTTCTTCATAATCGTCCCTCTGAGCACATAGTTCACTGGTCCAGTCCTCTGCCACTCCCGACCTTGACTTCCACACTGGGACCTTGACTCACTCACTGGGACTTCGACCTCCACACTTGGATTTTGGTTCACTCACTGGTACTTCGACCTCCACACTTGGACCTGCTAGAAGTTAATAGGTACAATGAGTAACTATTCTCCCCAGTGCAAGTAATCCTTTCACATGATCAAGAAAGTCTCATAATAAAGAAACATGAGTTACAACACTCGGCATCTCACTCAAATAATTACAGAATATCATATGGCACTACAGACACATAGGTCTGTGCAAAATAATACTTATTGTAAGGATAATATGGAAGAGAAAGTACTATAACAAATAGAGTAAGGATGAATAACTTTAACCATGAAAATCATCACCGCATCAATATCATTGTGCCTCACAAAGTAACTACGTGAACATTGACTCACAACATAGCCCTAATAAGTACTGAATTGCAAAGTCATCCCAACACATTAATAAATAATTCACAGTTCCCGGGCACCTGATATTTGGCCCACAAAAATCACACATTTATCTGACTCAGACGGATCTAGCTAGCATTCTCGTATTCCAGTTACACACTAAATAATAATATAAAGTATAGTACACAAATATATGGGAAATACCTCACTATTCAGCCCACAGGATACCAGAGTGGTGAGTGGGAAACTTGGGACTCGCTCTTCCAATGGCTATTGGCGTCACCGATACACACTTCCTGAGGAACGACAGCACTTAGATTCTACCCCGAGTCTACTTCTTTATTTCGTCACTATTATCACTCGTGGAGTATCACTGTTCGCGCTTCAACGTGTTAAACATCAATAATATCAAATTACTTACAGGATTCCTTTGGGGGGGGGGAAGGATGACGACAGCATCGATCACCCGTCACACATCACGGCTGGTGAGCAAGTGAAACACGCAAACATTGCGTGATGGAAAGGGGGAGGGGGGGATGATGGCATATGCAATTTAAGATTTTCATTATTACAGACTCGTCTTAGACTCAATGTGATGTCTTTCCCCTTACAATCGATTACCCCCCAAAAATGACATTCCCTAATTACAATAATTACTCTACAACACCTCTCTCTTTACACCCTTATATCGAAAAACATCAAAAATCATTGTGCCTTACATCACTTGGCACATGCGTACATTATGCTGTATTACGTGACCAAGGCACATATTCCCATCCACTTGAGTTTTTATGTTATAAAGAGACTTAATAGTAATAAATTACAGTAGGGAAAAAAAAAAAGGACTTAGCAATTAGGTAACTTAATCTATGTTCTGGTCACGTCTGCATGGTAACAACTATGCCCCGGTCACACACTCTCACTAAATCGAACTTTTGGTCATATAAAATGAACTAGATACAACTCATTATCACTTCCGGGCACTACAGAGGGAGCTAAAGATTACACACCATATATCGATGGCGAAGGAAAATCTGAAGAACAACACCCTGCATAGGAATGGTTAGACTCAGCTTAGTGAATAGGACATCATGACAGAGGAGTATAGCAGTACTCCAATGATGTCCTTGCCCTGGAAGAGGATCAGAATAAAACACATGGTAACCATGAGGACCAGAAGGAGCAGATTCACCAACCATGGTCTCTTGGATACACATCTATCTATCTATCTATAGCCCGACGCCCTAATCCCGCAAAGGGTGGCCGCAGACAAAACGCCTCCAAGTCACTCTGTCACCCACCATTTGACTCCCCTCCCCCCAGCTCACCCCCCCCCTCCCTCATATACCTCTCAACTCCATCCCTCCACCTCATCCTCGGTCTGCATGGATACACATGCATACTGGTAAATATTGGCAATAAGCTGCAGCAATTCCTCCCAACTAGCATGGAACTCCTGGCAATGTCACTGAATGATAGTACCCATGGTGGAAGAATCAGGATAAGGGGTGAGACAACACT
This sequence comes from Coenobita brevimanus, assembly GCF_032717465.1. Taxonomy (NCBI): domain Eukaryota; kingdom Metazoa; phylum Arthropoda; class Malacostraca; order Decapoda; family Coenobitidae; genus Coenobita; species Coenobita brevimanus. The sequence goes on along the minus strand of NC_137006.1, from coordinate 38,044,696 downwards.
GCTACCAGCAAGCAACCAGATATAGGTTGGTGATTAAAAAGGTCCTTAGAATAGGGCTGCCTGGCACCATTATGCTGCAAATTGTGCTGACTGTCTGAAGGCAACCTGGAGGAAGAAAAAGAAGGATGGACAACAGTCTTTTTCTGTGGTGGAGGAAGAGGTAGCTTGGCAGAGGGACCACAAGCTGCTTAGATGGAACAGAGCAGGCAGTGCCACCACGAGAAGGAGTAGGGGCAGTAGCACATCACACAGTACTAGGATCCTGAGAGGGCAAGGTCTCATGGAGCTGAGCAGGTGCATCAATGAACCGGGTATCATCATTGTCTGGTGGGGGCTGGACCATCAGTGAAATACCATCCTCGGCCTGCAATCGCCCAGACCCCTGAAAACAGTGAGTAGTGTGCTCCACAGCAGAAACCTTTGGTGGTAGGGCTTCATTCTTTGAGCATTCTGAGGAGCCACGGCGATGCTTGCCATGCCCAAAAGGGGTGTTATTTCTGTATATATCAGGACAACGAGGAGCATTGACATGGATGTCTGCTATCACCACAGATGGTGTTGACAACTCATCACTGAAGCAGAGGCAGAAACATTAGTTGAGGAATGTGAGTTATTGCTTGCCTCACAATCAGCAGGATCCTTAGCAATGTCAGCCTGCAGATCACAGGAGAGGGGACCAGTAGATTGCACATATTGAGGCAGATTCTGGAACAGGACACCATACACAAGCACCAGAGAGGATAGAGGCATAAGTAACTCCAGGCTTGAAATATCGAGTCTAGGCCCTCCTCCTTACCTCAGGAGAGGAAACCTTCTCATGGGAACGAATGGACAAAATTTCCTTCTCAAAGCCATAGTGAAGACAGTGTCGGGAGGAGGTAGCATGAGCACCCCCACAATGGTAGCATTTAATAGGCCCCTGACAGTCACCAGCATGGGAGGAGCAACCACAAGAAATACATACACCTGGAAGACCAGCATGTGTATGCCAATAAAAGCAGCTAACATGCCCATACCCCTGATGGTGAAACAACTCTTTGGGGTCAGAACACAGGGCTTATCAGAAACAGAGAGCCAGGCAACGTTAATGTGTCAAATGTCAGGAACAAGGTCAGAGTCAGGATCAAAATTCCATCTATTTTCTTTTGAAGGCACTCAACGTTCACCACACCAGATGACTCCATTTCCTCCAACAGTCCCCTACTAGGAGGGGGTCACCTTGATGCAATGGCGGGGCTTGAAGTGTGGTTGGCTACACCACCTACTTTGAAGGCATGCCTACCTTTGTAGGGTTCGGCATTTGTCGGCCACATGAACCAAGCACCCGCTACATCACCGGTGGAGGAGGCCTGCTGGTGATATTAGTCCCTGCCCATTTGCCATCCAGAGTGGGACTGTTGTCTCCCCATGTGTTTGCCATGCATGGCGTCTTGTAATGCTGGGAGATGGGAGTCCTGGGGGATGAACAATGCTGCACGATGCACCCTGCAGCTAGCAATACACCTCTTTGGTCCCTCATTCGGGATAGACATGTGGCCTGATTGGGCCCGACCAGGACAGTCGGCTGGTCATGCATTGGCTAGGGTCAAGTGGGCACTGGGGGGTCTGGCGGCTCCTATTGTCCTGGAGTCACCCTTGCCCAGGTCCCCCAGTGGTTACCCATATATACTCTCCCACTACCTCTGAGGTCGCCAGTGGTGTTGTCACTGGCATACAACCTCCCCTTGTTGGGCTTCATGGTGGGTGGAGGGGTGGGGGAATGAAGTTATTCTTTGGTCTGTTATGGCTGTATCTCCCCCCAGTTTTGGTACTCATGTGACAGGTGGCCGGGCCCACGAGTCCCCAACAATTGGTCACATCTCTGATCCTGCCAACCCTGTACCACATAAGTTCAACAAGGGTAAGGAGAGCTTTCAGGGAGTGGCACAGAGCCCTCCAGGAAATCTCTCTCACCCTTCACTGAGACAATGCCTGGCTTCTTTGTACCTGAACAACACACGAAATTCCTAGTACTGAATTTGACTGATGGTTCCTCCTTCAGGGACCAGAATGTGTTTAAGGTTCACCGTGACCTGGTCAAGGCTTGTGGGTCATCCCCAAAGGTTGTTCCACAAGCAGATGGGTCACTCCTTATGGAGGCCAAGGATGCTGACCAAAGTGCTCGTGTCCATGCCATTAAATGCTTAGCCTCCTGTGATGTCACAGTCACCAGTCATTCCACCCTGAGCCAGACTCGTGGTGTTGTCTTCTCTAAGGAGTTCCTCAGGTACTCGGAGAAGGAACTCCTGGACAGGCTGAAACACCCAGGAATAGTGAAGGTGGAAAGGATAAAGAAAAAGGTTAATGGGACATTGACAGGCACACCATCACTGTTTGTCACCTTTGATTGGTTGACATTGCCTGATGTCTTAGAGGCAGCTTATTACCACCTTCAGGTTATGGCATTTGTGGCAAGACCTAGGCGGTGCTTCCACTGCCAGAGATTTGGGCATGTCAGCAGGTCCTGTCGTAGGAATATGCAAGGTCTCCCACAGGTGTGTGTTAATTGTGGTGGTAATTCACATAGTGAGATGGACTGCCCGAAGCCCTCCTCATGTATCAACTGCCATGTTGCTCACCCAGCTTCATCAACACAGTGTGACTAGTATAAGTTTGAGTGAAGTCATGTCAGTTCGAACCTGTAAGAAGGATTCTTTTGCAGAGGTAAAGGAAAGGGTCTGAGGGATGTATATCCACCCTGGGGTCACCTTTGCTTCAGCTCTTTCACATCGTAAGAAAGTCCCACAGTACAATGAGACAACACTTCATGCTGCCCCTCCTGCTTCTCAGGGTAATCAGTCATCACAGACATCCCAGTTGGGGAATGCGACTGTGACGGCAATGCATGGAAGAGGTTCCATTCCAGTACCCACTACTTCATCTCGTGATATGCAGAACGCTGTCCCCATGGTTAGTACTGTTTGTGAGAATGATGTTTGCCCAGCCGCTACTCCAACTGTTTCCACACCCGCTTCGGTGGCTGACGGCTGGCACACTTCTGTGGTGGTGGCAGATGTCCACGTTGACCAGACTCCTTCTCCCACCTTATCCAGTAAGCCCGAGGCCCTACTTGTACCTGGCAATTGTTACCACTGTTCATCAGGGTCCTCTGAGCATGAAGCTCGGCCACCCAAGGTCTCTGTTGCTGACCCCTCTGTCGACACCTCTCCTATTCCCTTTGCCCAGCAGGCTGAGGAATCTAGCCAGGTGACATCTGAAGCTGATGGTTCACCTCTGGTCCTGTCCCCACCTGGGGAAGATTTTGGACAGCTCGCTGATGCCTCAGATCTGAAGCATAGGACTGATTCGAGTCCTGTGGACTCTGCTTCCACTTCTGGGGCTTCTGGTGGGAGCACTGGCTGTCCTACACCTCCAAAGGTGGCCCCCAAGCTGCCTTCCAAACAAACTGTTATGCCCACTCCAAGAAGGAGTGTTGTAAAACTTTTTTATTTTTTTTTTATGTGACCGACTCTGGGCATAGGCTTCACAGCCTGCTTCCAAGGCCCAGTAGTCCTCCTTCAACATACCATACACCTCTACAGTACATGTCACCACTTCGGCACTAACACCCACCGTCCATATTGAATACATGCTAGGGCTGTCTTATACAGGACTGGTGTGTTGGTATTAGCGGGAGTATTTTTATGACGGTGGGTCTTCTGGTAGATCAGTAAAGTCTGATATTATGAAATTCAAATCCTTAAACTGTTCCCTGCCCCAGAAGGGATTTGAACCAGGGTCCTCTAGGACTGCAGCCCACCTCTTACTTCCTCATCCTCACGTTTGCCTTCGGGTGTTAGATAAAGGGTGTGGGTTTGTGGTGCTGGGCAGGCTCCTCAGAAGGGCTTTCATAAACGTCAATCCAAACCCGCTCGCATATCAGGTGTACAGTCCCGCACTTAATCATCATCACTCCATTATGGCTTCTATCATCCAATGGAATTGTTGGGGTTTACATGATAACTATGAGGAAATGTGCCATCTTGTTTCTCAGTTTAATCCATTGTGCATGTGCATCCAGGAGACCATGGTGGGTGATGCTGTTCCTTCCAGTCCTCCTGGTTATCATGCAATTTATTTTGATCCCCTACCTGGCCAAGGACATCATGGTGGTACTGCATTCCTAGTTCGCTGAGATGTCCCATCCACTTGTCTGAGTCTTTCAACTCCACAGCTGACTGTTGCCATTCAGATTTTCCTTTGCCGCCAATATACAGTGTGTAGTCTTTATCTCTCTCCAAATGCTTCTGTTGTGAGGGTAAATCTTGCCCGGCTTATTCAAGACCTTCTATTTCCCTTTCTTTTACTGGGTGATCTGAATGGCCGTCATCCATTGTGGGGTGACAGTATAATCAACTCTAGAGGTGCTACGTTGGCTTCTTTGGTGGAGGATGAGGAGATGGGGGTGTTGAATTCAGGTGAGATGACATACTTTCATAGTCAGACTGGTGTTTTCATGGCCATTGCTTTGTCTCAGTGTTCAGCTACTGCTATTTTGGATTTTAAGTGGGGTGTGTTGCCAGATTTACATGGCAGTGATCACTTCCCGATTATTTTAACCTCTGTTGAGTGTGAGCCACAATGTCGTCTTCCTTGCTGGTGCCTGGACAAGGCAACCTTATCCACTGACTGGACTGTGGATGATTTTGGTAGTGATGATGAGGTGGTGGCATATATAACTGATATAATGCACTCAGCAGCCCTTTTACCTATTCCCAAGACTTCTGGTCGATATCCTAACTGTCCAGTTCCTGGTGGACCCCTGAATGCACCTCTGCAGTGAGGGCCAAATGGATCGCCTTCTTTCAGCTTCGCCACCATTGTATGGTCAATCGATATTTGGTGGCTTTTCGGATGGCATGTGCTCATGCACACTGCGTATTGAGGGAGGCTAGATGTGCTTAAGGCAGGAGTACGTTTCCTCCCTTCACTCGAAGACTTCTCTCACCCAAGTGTGGAACTGGGTAAGAAAGATTTCTGACAAGTTTCTTGTTCCTTCCTCTCCTGTTTTATCGATGTGGATGGGACTGTGACTGATCCCTTTGCTGTTGCTGAAGCATTTGTCAAGCATTTTGCTGGTGTTTCTAAAAAGAACACTGATTTGCCTTTGGCATGCCAATGTCGGTGCCTGGAATCCTGTAGCCTCAGCTTCACATGTTCTGGGGAAGAGTTTTACAATGTCACCTTCTCTATTTTTGAGATTTGGGCTGCTTTGTCATAGTGTCATGATTCGTCTCCAGTCTGTGATGATATTCCATATTCCTTCTTATGTCTAATGTCTGATGAATCCCTTTCCTTTTTGGTGGCATTGTAAAACAGAATTTGGTGTACTGGTGAGTTTCCATCTTCTTGGGGGTTGTTGTGGTAATCCCCATCCCAAAGCCTGGAAGGGATCAACCACAGGCAACAAATTATCGTCCCATTCTTGTAATACTTTGTAACTGCCATCATATCTTGTAGAACTTCGTAGCTTATTGTAGTGTGTTTTGTAGATCAGTTATGCATATATTATACTTGTGGACGAGCGGTAGTTATACGTGGGTAGGTTTGTAAGTAGATAATATTAGTTCCCATTGTCATGCAATGACAGGAGAGGTAAAGATGAGTATGGAACTATGCATATTTTTATTTGTCTTGAAAAGATTAACTAAAGTCTCTCACACACAAGTGAAGTATACAGTAGAGTCCCCCTGTTACCTCCCAGACTTTTCTCGCTAGACCCCTTCTCTCTCCCTCTCTGTACAACGTTTTGGTTCTATAGCTAGCCCCTTTCTGACTCTCTAACTCTTCCATCCTACTCTACAAGGGCTAGTGTCATTTGTACTCTACATGTGGGATTGTTCTAGACTCTTGTGTGTGTCTGTGTGTACAGTATGTAGCGTTTCCGGTGACATAGTGTATGTGTGGCAGTCCTTACAGAAATGTGGATACATTTCCTTTCCCACTGAAATTGCAAACACATTTCCTTTGGTCATCTCTCGCTGACACATTTCCCATTCCCACACCTTAATTGGTGCTCCTATCTGTTACACTATCTATCTGTCTGTCTATCTATCTATCTATCTATCTATCCATCCATCATGCTAGGAGTTGCATTATTATAATATGGAGTCCTGACATCGCTTGGTCACACCAGCTGGCGACCCTACGACAGCATTTATCAGTGACTCTCTCTAATCTATTAATACATAATATTGATTATAATATTGTATAGACATAATATTCATGATAATATTGTACTGACCTATTAATATTCTAAAAACATAATTCACTGTAAACATATTGTATACATAATGGAGCAAATTCACTATAGTTAAAGTGATTATAGAATATAGTATATCATATTGTAAATGTGTATGTATAACACATACGCATGTAACTGTGCAATGGTAATACTGCTAAGTCATTACATTACATATGGAGTTATCCTTTTAGCAATGTTTAATATTTCACCTAAATTGTACGATGATTTCTGGTAATACAGACTTGTAGTAACATTGTATGAATTGTTACATAATTGTCTATCTATCTATCTATCTATTGCCAGACGCCTCAATCCCGTTTGGGGTGGCCACAAACAAATCGCCTCCAAGTCGCCCTGTCCCCCGCCATTTCACTGCCCTGCTCCCAACTCACACACCCCTCTCTCATATACCTCTCCACCCCATCCCTCCATCTCATCCTCGGCCTCCCTCTCCCTCTTCCCCCCTCCACCTCACTCACATACACTCTCTTCGTCAGTCTTTCACCCTCCATCCTCTCCACATGGCCAAACCACCTCAGTGTGTTCCTCATAACGCTTCCTATCACATCCACATCCACACCACAACGCTCCTTTATATCCTCATTCGTCAACCTGTCTCTCCACGTGACTCCACAGGCTCCTCTTAAATAACTCATTTCCACTGCTCTCACTCTTGACTTGTGTCCTTCCAACAATGTCCAAGCTTCACTTCCGTACGTTAGAGTTGGTATCACAATACTGTCATGTAGTAACTTTTTCACTTCCATGCTCACTTCCCTGTTTCTTATCACTGCTTTCAAAGAACCAGCAACCTTTCTTCCCTGCTGTACCCTTTCAAGCACTTCACCCTCCAAACCTCCATCCTTACTCATCACACTACCCAAGTACTTAAACGTACTCACATTTTCCAATTCCTCACCATCCAACCTCGCTGTACATTCACTAACTTCACCTCTCTCAAAGACCATCACTTTACTCTTCCCTACATTCACCTTCAGGTTCCGTTTTTTACACACTCTCTCAAACTCATCCACCAAGCCTTACATAATTGTATTGTTACATAATTCTATTTTTATTGTACATATTTGTATTGTAATTGTTACATATCGTTTGTAGTTACTGTACATAACTGTAGCAACTGTAACAAAATTGTAGTAACATTGTAGTAATGCAGAATTGTAGTAACATTGTATGAATTGTTATATAATTGTATTGTTACATAATAATTGTGTTGTACATAATTGTATTGTAATTGTTACATATCGTTTGTAGCTACATAATTGTAGTAACTGCAGTAATATTGTAGTAACTGCAGTCCTGATATTGCTAATCCGGTCATGCTGCGGTCGATAGTGACGATGTGCCTTACCACTGGCTCGTGGAGAACAATAACTAGCTCTTTGTTTCGATTATAGAAGGAGTTTGTGTGGTATTGTGGCATTTGTATTAACAGTTACACCTATTTTCGCTTGTTTGTTATCCGATTTTACTGTATTTTTTGTACGTATAGATTTTCTATAGCTTGTTTTACTTCGTTTGTCTATGCTTTTTTTTTGTGTTGTCCGAGGTTGCATAATTTGCCGGCTAATTCCCTTGGGACCCTTTTTTAAGGCTTAGTTTATAATGCACATATACTACTGAGAGTGGTATTATATAGCCCCATACTTTGTTATTTTATATAAAAAATATATATACACTTTATGTAACATTAACTATATACACTCACTTGTTCATTTGTATGTATCGTGGGCAATATATGTGTCAGCACTGTGTGGAAATCTTTGTCTTCACGATTGTGTGGAAAGTGTGTGGAAATCTTTGTCTTCACGATTGTGTGGAAAATGTTCATTTCTTACTAACGTCATTTGTGTTGGCCATTTTTTTCTCTTTCTTTTTCTGGTTTTCCTTATAACTTAATTTGTCTGTTTCCACTAGGTAGCTTTAATTAGTAAATGTTTCATACAGTTCTTTTAATCGCTCACTGAGTAACTGTGATAGTATATTTTCTTTATTACTTTGTGGATATAATAATGTATAGTTGTATGTATGAAACACGTATTTTATGTAGGTATAAATGGTAACACTCGTTGGTAGTAAGTAAATGCTATAGTAAATCAATGAATATATACAGTGTAGAATATTTATTGTTGGTGTAAGTATTCAGTGACTGAATTATGCAGATAATTGAAATAGGAATGTGTACGTAAGTTGTAACTATACAGCACGTTTTATATCTATCTATCTATATACCTAGGCTGCTTCCCCCAAGGAAAGGGAGGTAGCCGAGACAGGACGACTCACTCTCCATTTACTCATCCATTCAAACACATTCATTTGCATCTTAGCCCCAAAGGGGAGAACAGACAGATCCTCACCGCACCACACCGCACAAGGGTCAACTGGGCAATGCAATCAGTGACATCCGCAGCAGGGCCCGACAGCAGAACTGGTTTACCCCTGCCACATCATAACAGACCCATCCCCTTACCCGCACCTGACCTGACTAGCTGATCAGACCAAATGCGGGAGAATATCCCCTCAGGGCTGCGTCATCACTTATTCATTCACAATTTCTCTCCATTTATTTCTGTCACGCACAGCCACTCTTCCTTGCTCAACAGACATCCCTCTCGCATCCAGCGCTCTCTTCACACTGTCCATCCATCCTATTCGTGGTCTTCCTCTCAGCCTTACACCTCTCACATCAGATCTAGTTATCTTTTTCACCAATTGCTCATTATCCATTCTCTCCATATGTCCAAACCATTGCAACACCCTCTGCTCAACTCTACCAGCCATCTCCCGAACAACTCCAGTTCTCCTTCGCACTTCATCATTTCGCACCCGATCCATATGCGTCACTCCACACATACTCCTCAGACATCTCATCTCCATTACATTCAAACTTTTCCTCTCTGCTACACCCATATTCCATGTTTCAGCCCCATATAATGCAGTCGGTACCACAACACCCTCATACAGCCTTCTCTTTACATCCATTCTAAGCGAACGACATTTAAACACTTTTTTCATTCCTCCCAGCACCTTTCCTACTTCATTTATTCTAAACTTCACATCTGCATCTATTCTTCCATCCACAGCAACATGTGACCCTAGATATTTAAAACAATCTACCTCCTCAAGCAACTCACCATTCAAAACTATATTCATCCCCCTACCATCTATCAACCTCGTACACTTCATCACTTTACTCTTATTCTCATTTACTTTCAATTTCCTCCTTTCACACACCCTTCCAAACTCCTCTACCAACTGTCTCAATCTCTCCTCTGAATCAGTCACCAGTGCAGTATCATCTGCAAACAGCAGCTGCTTCAGATTCCACTCTCCTCCATCAACATTTACCAGACTCAGACCACCTAAAACTCTTGCATTCACCTCCCTTACAACACCATCCATGTAAATATTAAACAACCAAGGCGACATCACACATCCCTGTCGCAGCCCCACTCTCACGGGAAACCAATCACTCACAGCATTTCCCACTCTTACACACGCTCTACTGTTTACATAAAAACTTTTCACCCCTTTTAGTAACCTACCATCAAGTCCATACAATCTTAAAACAGTCCACAAAGCCTCCCTATCAATTCTATCATACGCTTTCTCTAAATCCATAAATGCCCAAAACACATCCTTGCCTTTCGCTAAATACTTTTCACACACTTGTCTCACAGCAAACACCTGATCAACGCATCCCCTCCCTCTCCTAAAGCACACTGCTCATCACTAATCACTCCCTCTGTACCCTCTCTAACTCTAATAATTAACACTCTACCATACACCTTACCTACAACACTCAACAGACTTATACCCCTAAAGCTAGTACATTCATACTTATCACCCTTGCCTTTATACAACGGGACCACACAAGCACTTGCCCAGTCAATTGGCACCATACCTTTCTCAAAGCACACATTCAACAATCTTACTAACCAGTCAACAATAGTCACTCCACCACCCTTCAGGCATTCCACAGCACACCCATCCATACCTGCAGCTTTCCCTGTTTTCATCTCCTTTACTGCCTTCTCCACTTCTTCCTTCGTGATCAAAGAATCATTCAACTCTCCCAACACATTTATTCCTTGCACCCTTCCATCCGCCACAATCTCAGCCACCCTTTCCTCCTCTACATTTAACAATCTTTCAAAATACTCTGCCCATCTCTTCCTTACTGCATCCATCTCAATTAACATCCTTCCATCCTCTGCTTTTACTCGTTCTTCCTTCCCAGACTCTCCCTTTCGCACCCTTTTCACCTCGTTCCAAAAGATTTTCTTATTCTGCTGAAAATTCTCTGTCAGCCGCCTACCCCACCTCTCATCTGCTGCCACTTTAGCATCACGCACAGCCCTTCTCGCTCTATTCCTCTTCTCCTTATACCTTTCATATGACATCTCATCCTTCCTCTGCAGCCACACTTCATATGCACGTCTCTTCTCTGCCACAGCCATACTTACTTCCTCGCACCACCATTCACTTCCTTTTCTTACACCACCACCCACACGTCTCACACCACACACCTCTTCTGCATGCCCCACCACAGCACTCTTAAACAACTGCCATTCCTCCTCCACGCTGCCATTTTCCCGATCTTTCACTGCGTTCCACTCATCTTTCAATTTCTCCTGATACTCTATCTTTTTCTCTCTTTTATCCAACTCACTCACTTTCAAAACCTCCCTGCCACACCTAACCCTCCTAGCTCTCATCCATCTCTTTCCTACTCTTAACTTTCCCTCCACCAGGTAGTGGTCAGACATACCTCCACCCTCCCCTCTCAGAACTCTCACATCCAACAATCTTCCTATTACATTCCTAGACACAACCACATAGTCCATCAAGGCTCTATCAACAACCCTTCCACCCTCCTGTCTCACCCATGTATACTTATAAATATCTTTCTTCTCAAACAGCTTATTCCCAATCACCATCTCTCGCTCAACACACATCGCTATCATTCGTTCCCCATTTTCATTTCTTCCAGGCACACCATGCATACCAACTACACCTTCAACTGCTACATTTCCCACTCTAGCATTCAGATCTCCCATCATTACCACATTCACATTCGCTTCAAAACTCTGCAGACACTCATCAACATCATTCCAGAAAGACTCCCTCTCTTGTTCATCCCTTTCACTACCAGGCCCATATGCACTCACAAACACCCACAACTCATTGTTCAAATTTCACTTTCACCCACATCAGTCTCGATGACACCTCCTTCCATTCAATCACACATTGCTGAACTTCCGGACTCACTAACAAGGCCACACCTTCTCTTGCCCTTCCTCTATCAACACCTGACAATCTTCCATTCACACTTCCAAACATAGATTCCCCCTTCCCTTTCATCTTCGTTTCACTCAAAGCTAACACATCCAACTTTCTTCTCACAAACATTCTCCCAATCTCCTCCCTTTTAGCCTCAATCGTACTACATCCACGCACATTCATAGACCCAATCTTCAGGGTACGGGGATAACTCCATCCCCCATCCCTTTCTCTGGCCTGTCTCTTTTTAGGAACTACAAAACAGAGGAGGGGGTCCCTAGTCCCCTCACGTTTTATATGTTTGTGCAAAACTTTTTGTCTACCACTGTGTATTGTAGAAATGAAGTAACTATGTAACTTACTAATTTTTCCGTGCTGAGAATCGTGTGAGGGGTGGTGCATGTGGTGATAGCGTTGTCCTTCACTGGTTGATTGACGTGTTGTGAGGTGTCCTCAGCTTCTTAGCAAAACGCTACCACAGTGACTTCTTACTCTGGCAGCTGTGGTGAGTAACGATGAGTAACTTGAGTCAAGATGGATGAATAAGATGAGTGGTCAATGTGGGTTCTGGTATTTGCCGCCGTCGTCTTGACCTCTTCACTCCTTGTGTCAGTGTGGTGATGTTGGTGGAGGTAGGGGGTGGTTGGAGAGAGGGATGGGGGTCTGATGGTTGGTGCTGTGTTCTTGCGTTTTGTTTGCTTCTTTTGTTTTTCTTTCTCGATATATTCTCGATCCTTTCTTCTTGTGATTTACTGGTTGTGGGATGAAGACTGCCGCTACTTTTAGGTGAGTGTAGAAGATTATAGAGATGTCTCATAGACTTGTTACTTGTAGTTAATCATAGAGATGTCTCGTAGCTTGTAACTTGTAGCTTGTACTTTGTAGGAATTCACTGTAAATTTGAAGATGAGGTTTGTACTTCTGCTGCCACTATCTTTTGTGGCAGCTATGAAGTATTATAATATATGGAGGCAGCGTTCTCCAACACCAGGTCACAGGCAGCCACTCAAGTTTGCGCACAGTCCGCGCAGAAGCCGCGCCATAGATACCATTAAATATGGGAAGTCATCTCGAGGATCACATTCAGAAGAGGGGTCCACTCTATGTTATTAGTGTGCTATCCCAGGACACACAAAGAATGAATGCTTTATCAAAGCAAAGGAAGATAAACAAAAGGTGCAAGCATGTGATCCATTCTGTAGGTATCATTGGTCCCGAGGTCATTGGACCAATTGTAAGACAGTAGAGAAAATAGTTTCTATATTCAAATCGGAGGAAGGCCAAGTCATGAAAAAAAATGATCAATCATAAACAAATGCAAGTCTAAAGTTCACATAGGAGGCATGTTGGGAAGTGAGTGTGTCTTGATCCCACCGCTGCCACCATATCTTGTAATACTTTGTAGCTTCCTGTAGTGTGTTTTGTCGATCATTTATGCATATATTATACTCATGGACGAGCAGTAGTTACATGTGAGTAGGTTTGTAAGTAGATAATATTAGTCCCATTCTCATGCAATGACAGGAGAGGTAAAGATGAGTATGGGACTATGTATATTTTTATTTGTCTTGAAAGATTAACTAAAGTCTTTCACACACAAGTGAAGTATACAGTAGAGTCCCGCTGTTACCTCCCAGACTCGTCTCCCTAGACTCCTTCTCTCTCTCTCCCTCTCTGTACAACCTTTTGGTTCTATAGCTAGCCCCTTTCTGACTCTCTAACTCTTCCATCCTACTTTACAAGGGCTATTGTCACGTGTTCTCTACATGTGGGACTGTTCTAGACTTTTGTGTGTGTCTGTGTGTATGTAGCATTTCCGGTGACATAGTGTTCGTGTGGCATTCCTTACAGAAATGCGGAGACATTTCCTTTCCCTCTGAAATCGCAAACATATTTCCTTTGATCGACTCTCGCTGACACATTTCCCATTCCCACACCTTGACTGGTGCTCCTATCTATTACACTATCTATCTGTCTATCTATCTATCCATCATGCTATGAGTTGTATTATTATAATATGGAGTCCTGATACCATCTCTCTGACCTCTTGTGTTTGCAATGTGTTGGAGAAAATGGTTAATGGTCGGCTCATGTGGTATTTGGAGAGGGGCAATTACCGGTACTTATCAGCAGTCCAGTATGGTTTTTGTAAAAATGCGATGTACCACTGATGCCCTGCTATCCTTGGAATTTTCAGTTTGTGAGGCTTTCACAACTAACCAACACCAGGTCACGGTCTTCTTCGATTTCGAGAAGGCATACGACACTGCCTGGGATCAGAGCATTTTACTTTCACTTCATGAGGTTGGTCTTTGTGGGCGCTTGCCTGTTTTTATTCAACATTTTTATATCTAGCCGGTTTTTAAGGGTCTGAGTGGAAGGAGTGCTTTCCAATGCCTGAGCACCTGAAGATGGGGTACCACAGGGGAATATCCTTAGTGTTACCCTCTTTGTTGTAGCCATCAACAGGGTAATCAATGTACTTCCTGATGGTGTGTGAGGTTCATTATATGTAGATGACCTCTCAATTTCCTTCACTGCATCTAGAATGTCTGTGATGGAGAGGAAGTTGCAAATGGCTCTTAATAGAATTTCTGAGTGGACTGAGCCTCGCAGCTTCCGTTTTTCTTGGCAAAAAACAGTGATTATGCATTTCTGTCATTCGGAGGGTTCACCCAGACCCTGATTTGTTGTATCTTTATGGTCGGAGGATATCCTGTGTGGAAGATACTCGGTTTGGGGTCTTCTGTTTGATAGACGACTAATCTGGGTTCCTCATATTCATTCTATGAATGCAACTTGTCTCAAAGCTTTGAGTCTTCTGAGGATTTTGGGACATACTTCTTGGGGTGCTGATTGTCAGACCCTTCCAAACTTGCACAGATTTCTTATCCTTTTTAGACATGAATGTGGGTGTGAGGTCTACTCCTTTGCAACAGATCCCTGACTCCAGATATTAAATTCCGTGCATCATGCTGGTGTACATTTGGCAACTGGGGCATTCAGGTCATCCCCGATTTCGAATTTGTTGGTGGATGCTTACGCCCTCCCTTTGGCTTTGTGTCACCAGTCATTGATGATGAGGTGTTGCTATCGTCTTCACCGCCTTCCAGACTTTGTTTCTTGTGCCATGGTCTCCCAGGATTCCCGATCATATGCTTATGACTCCTGTCCTAGTTTCCCAAAGCCCTTTGGTTACAGGATCTGGTCAGTTATGTTAGCCCTCTCTGTTCCAAGACTGGCAGTCTGTCTACATCGGATCCCAAGAATGGGTTTCTGGCTACTCCCTTGTGTGACGTTCTGTAGGTCTGTTGAAGTAAAGGGCTTACTTCCCTCTCAGGTGTCCCTCTCTCTCTTTTTAGAACATGCCTCCACTCATTAGAGATGTATCCCTCTCTGTGCTGAAGTATCTAAGACTGATACTGGAGTGGGCTTTGATGTTGTCTTCCCTTCCTCCAGTAGGGGTGGTAGCCTTCCTGGATTTGCTTCAGTGTATACAGCAGAACTGACTGTGATTTCATTTGCTCTCCAATTCATTTTTACTCTTCCCCAATCTGCTTTTGTGATTTTTAGTGACTTCTGTAGTGCACTGTCTGCACTGGAGTTTTTTAATGCATCCCATCCTCTGGTTTTATCAATTTTAGAGTGGCTTTTTCTTTGTGGATGTCGTGTGAATTTCTGTTGGGTTCCCATGCATGTTGGTGTGGTGGGCAATGAAAAGCCAGATACTTTAGCTAAAGCTGTGTCTTCTCGATGGCCACCTACTGATTACCCAGTTCCCACTTCCGATTTGACAGCTTGCCTGTGGTATGTGATTCGTATGTGTTGGCAGAGACAGTGGGATGGTGTTGCTCATAAGAAGCTAAAAGAAATTTTTCAGAAAGTGGCTGTGCCGAGGGTTCTTCCCTCCCTGCTTCGGCGACTGGAGGTGGCTCTTACCAGGCTTAGCATTGGGCACTCTCAGCTTATGCATGAGTTGTTGATGAGTGGTGGGACTCAAACGTACTGTGATGATTGCCTTGTTCTCCTTACTGTCTGACACTTGCCGGTCAAATATCTAAGTCTGGGGGATCTACATCAGAATTTCCTTAGTAGGCATAAGGGGGCAGATGGTGTCTACTGTCTGTCCTTGATGCTTGGTGGAACTTCCAGTGATTGTACTGATGTTTTTAGTTTTCTTTGAGAGGTGGACCTCCTTTCACTTTTATAAGTAATTGGTATTTTATAAACTATTCTTTTGTTATTTTCCACGTTCTATTTCTAATAATAAGTTAATTTCATTTTGAATAAGCACTTTTTAATTCCGGCGTCCTTTACCTTGTTGTTTGGCAGCATATGACCCTGGCAGTTACGCCGTCAGTTTTTAATTGTAATCAATCGATTAATCAATCCTCCAACAGTCATGCTTCTGAGTATTGGAGGAGGTTCCACAAAAATATGGTTACACTGAGCATGTGGAACACAGGTAACACTGGCACCAGAAACGGAAGTCAGGGCCAGTAATCGGGAGCTCTTGTCTGGGGAGGGCACCTCAAGAAGGATGCTTCCATCCCCCTGAGAAGTAATTTTAGATTCCTCCCACAAGTAGAAACAATGGCACGGTGCAAATCAAAAATTTCCATATCTAGCACTGACCTACCCACAGAGGGCTTCAGCACTACACATGTAGGTCGTGGGCACCATTTCTTCTAGGCCTAACCCCAGAGCTGCACCAACCCGACATGAAAATCTCCCAGTCCCAGCTGGATGCTGGGGCAAAGGAGGACAGCTCACAGAGGCCTGGCAAGGCTCCAGAGTAGTGATAAGGTACAAACTGTCTATAGATTTTCCAGAGACTGATGGAGTGTCATCAAAAAGATTTTTACTGAAACAAGCCATATACAGCTACAAAAAACTTCATTCCCCCACCCCTTCACCCACCATGGAGCCCAACATAGGGAGGTCATATTCCAGGGATAACACCACTGGTGACCCAGAGGTAGTGAGGGGATATTTGCATGTAACCACTGGGTGACCCAGACAAGGGTGACCCCAGGATGTTAGGAGCCACCAGGCTCCCCACTGCCAACTTGACCCTAACCAACAAGTGACCAACTGATTGACCTGGTCAGGCCCAACCAGGGCATCCATCTAGCCGGAACAGGGGACCAAAGAGGCATTTTGCTTGCTGGGAGCATCATGCAGCATTGCTTAACCCCCATGACTCCCGTTTCCCAGCACTATGGGACGCCATGCACGGCAAACATGTGCGGAGACAAAAACCCTACCCAAGGTGGGAAATGGAAAGGGACGAGCAGCAGCAGCAGCAGGCCTCCTCTGTCAGTGATGTAGGGGGAGTGCTTGGTCCAGGAGGCCGGCAAATGCCAAACCCTACAAAGTGCCAGAGTAGGTGGCATTGCCTGCCATGCTTCAAGCCCCATCACGACGTCAAGGTGACCCCCTCCCCCTCAGTGGAGAGCCAACAGACATAGAACTGAGTACAGAGTGTAAGTGTGTCTCCCCCGCTCCCTGCTGTAACCTTCCTTTTGGCAACGACCCTAGTTGGCACCTGCAGATGTGAGTTTATGAGAAATATCTACTGCTTTCTGCATAGTGTTCTAATGTTAATTGCGAAATATTTAACTGATATTACTGTAGTATTGTGAAATTGACATATATTTGTTTTTTCTGTCTGTCTGTCTGTGCTTCCCAGCACACTGGTGGTCTTCCTGCCGCACCACTACCTTTGATATTGCTCTCACTTATTCTCTTTGTAATTTCATTCCTGTTCATTTTCTCATTCATTCATTTGTTTTTTATTGTCATTGCCCACTTGCACCAAAAAATACAGCTGAATCAGGAAAGAGACGGCCTGCAGTCCTAATGGACCTAGGATCGAATCCCGGCTGGGACAGGGAACAGTTTAAGGATTTGAATGTCATAAAAACAGACTTTACTGATCTTCCAGTAATTATCATTATTATAATTATCAGTGTTTCTACGCATTCATATGTGGTATCCTATGTTTCTTTTGATGCATCTCTCTCTGTCTCTGTCTCTGTCTCTCTCTCTCTCTCTCTCTCTCTTGTATCAACATTAACTGTTTACTGTCAAAATCAGTGACGATGTGAAAATGATATGGTAATGATTAAATATGATTATTCAAGGTGCAGTGCTGCATATAGCAATTTCAGATGATAATTCACATTGTTCTCTTACAGTGTAATGATGATCTTACATAATCTTTGCATAAGTAAAGGCGACGACGGAACCCGGCTACCACACGTGGAGAATTCAGAGAATATAGGTCACTATGAAGCCAGAGGAATCTTGCTTCAGTTGCGCTAGTGGTAACATGTACATTATTAACTCGAAAGTTTCTTTAATGAAACTTATTCTAACTTATAAGAAACAAAAAATAACGAACAAATTAATGCAGTATTCTTTAAAAGAATGTCAAATACTGAGAAACCAATGACTTCATACCGCATAAATTTTATTTCACTTTGGTGTAATGAAAAATAAATCATGCTAGTTTAGTGAAAGTCGTTTGACACTAGCAATTTTCTTTTTCAATACTGATTGTAAATCGTGTAGCGAATTAATTCACTTTGGTGCAAGTGGCCGCATAATTTTAATCTTTCTAATTCATCTGTTTCTGTTTTGCTTGTTTCTCATATATATATATATATATATATATAGAGAGAGAGAGAGAGAGAGAGAGAGAGAGAGAGAGAGAGAGAGTCTGTGGTACAGTGGTAGCGTGTGCGTTTCGTATGTGGGTGAACCAGGGTTCGCGCCCCGCCAGGGTAATAAACTTTGAGAGTGTTCACTCAGCCACGTACTGCATTGGCAGACACAAAGGGTGCTGTGGTTGAACCAGTGTCGCTTACTATAAAGGATGCTTGCACCCAGTCGGCTTGCGGAGGCCGATTACACTTGGTTCACAGACTACACACACATCCAAAGCCACTCCAACACTACAGTTACACTTACAAGCACTTCTTACCCTACATACAATCTCTACCAGACAGCGTAAGCCACTTGGTAGAGATACATTGGCTGTATCGTTCCCACTTCGGTCGGGATAGGCCGGTCCTGCAGTGGTTACTCAAACGGCTGATGATGATGATATATATATATATATATATATATATATATATTTCTGATGGCTACCAGTGTTGCAAAGAAGTACAATAAATATATGAACTACGGATTTATATCAATCCTCGCTGATGGCATCGAGAAACCTCGGTGTGTGCTGTTTCAAAGTGCTGGGGAACGATTCAATGAGGCCTAGTAAGCTGAAGCATCATCTGATGACAATTCACCCTCAGTATGTGGAGAAAGACCTCAGTTTCTTCAAGCGCCATGAACAGAGATTATGTAAACAGAGACTGGATGGGAGTGGTGCTTTCCAACAACAGAATTTAAGTATTGTAGAATATCACAATGATGTTTCCCTTGAAATAGCAAGGACGAATATGGGCCACATGATTGGTGAAACTTTAATTCAGCCATCTGCTGTAGATCTGGTGAAGCGGGTTCTTGGAGAATCAAGTGCACATTCAGCAGATTTCCTTATCAAACGACACAGTGAAACGGAGCTTTAGTGAAATGTCAATGATATCATGGAACAAGTTATACAGGAGATTAAATTGTCTCCAGCTGGTATGTTCACAGGACAGTTGGATGAGTCAATGGGTGTGAAGTGTTGTGCACAGTTAGTCGTGTTTGTTAGGTATGTATTTATCCATGACATCGGTGATAAATATCTGTTCTGTACACGCTTGAAACTGCCACAAAAACTTTAGATGTGATGAAAAAGTTGATTTCTTTCTTCACAGCTAACGGAATAGCCTAGAAAAATTGACGTGGAGTCTGTAATGATGGGGCTTCGTTGATGCTGGGATTAAAATCGGGCTACAGAAGACTGTCAAGGAAGTTGCTCCGAATGAGAAAGTGGCTAACTGTATAATCCATCGTTTTGCACTGGTGCCAAAAACCCATTCTGATGCCCTTTGCAAGATCCTGGAGACAGTGATAAATTGTGTCAACTTTTGAAAACATTTAAAACTCTCGCCTTTTCCAGAAACTCTGTGAAGAAATGGATTCAGAGCATGAATCCCTCCTCTTTTACCCCATAGTGTGATGGCTTTCCAAGGGCAATGCTGTAAACATTGTATCTGAGCTTCGGAGAGAACTTAAACTTTTCCTGGAAATTAAAGGGAAGGATGATTTATTAAGTTTCTTTAACCAGGCGTTGTGGGAGTCACGTTTCACATACCTGGCCGACATTTTTGTCAGCTAAACAGGCTGAATCTCAAGCTACAAGGAAAGGAAAGAAATGTATTTCACCTCATGGACTGTATCCTTGCATTTCTTGCTAAACTCCAGAACCGGCAAAGAAATGTGAGTGCAGAAAATGTTGCCATGCTTGAGAATCTTTCAACTGTTCTTGACGAGATTGATGATGATCACCTACTTCACCCATCACTCCAAAGAGAAATAATTCAGCACCTGAAATCCATGGAAAATTAGCTCAAAAGATACTTCCCAGCATTCAAGGAGGAAGCAGAGAAATGGGTGACGAATCATTTATCTGACACTCTTGTTACTGCTGCCATTTCCGATGATATTCACGACAAAATCCTTGACCTCAAGAGTGATTTTGCTTCCAGAAATCTTTGTAAAGAAAAATCTCTGACTGTGTTCTGGTGGTCTATGTATCAGCCACATCCAATTAAAGTTAGTTAAATTGCAGTTAAAGTCCTCTTGCCATTTTCCGCAACATACGAGAATCTGGTTTCTCCACCCGGCTACACATAAAAAGTAAAACCCGAAACTGGTATGATGTGGATCCAGACACGAGATGTGCGACATCAGTGCGACATCATGCATCCCACTGATACGTAACAAAATATGCATTCTGACTTACTGTTGTAAGCATTGAGATAAATGGAGAGCACCAAAACAGTTTTTTTTTCATCATTATTTGTGAGGAGCTTGAGAGATAACTGAAGGGGGGCCACAAGGATGTGAAGATTCCCAAAAGTGGGGAATGAAGTGAAAAGGTTCGAGAAACATGGTTCTAGAGGGTGGCAAAAAAATCTTACCCTTATTGATGGATCGTCATTTGTGTGCCAATTTTACATCCGCAGTTGCAAAGAGGGAGTTGTTTTGATCGGTGTGTATCTGTCAGTGTGTGTGTGTGTGTGTGTGTTCTTACCTAACTGTATGTTTACAGGAATGAGTCAAGCTCATACTGTCCCGTGTATTAAACCTTTTTATCATACATATATCCTTAAATTAATGAATGGTTTTGGCACACTCTGTATCATTCGGTAGTGCATTCCACTGACCAATTGCCCTCTTTGGGAAACTGAATTTCCTTACGTCTTTGTCACCTCTTTTTTTTTTTTTTTTTTTTTTTTTTCAGTGTCCTTTTGCTGATGCTTTCCCATAGGTTATATACTTATTGATGTCTATTAACTTTTTCCCTGAGATGCATTTATATAGCATAATCATGTCACCTCTTTTCCTTCTCTCTTGTAATGTTGGTAGATGCAGTTTTTCTAGTATTTCTTCACAGCTTAAATCCTTTAAACTTGGTACCCATCTTGTGTCAGCCCATTGTATTTTTTCAATCTTATCTATGTGTTTTTTGAGATAAGGATTCCAGATTACTGATGAATATTCCAGGGTTGGTCTGATGAATGATGTTATTATCTTTCTCAGCTTGTTTTCATTTATATAAGTGAATGTTATTCTCATATTAGCAATCAGTATATACATGTTCCGTACCTTCTCATTTATGTGGTCGGCCGGAGATAGTCTGTTATTGATAATCATTCCTAGGTACTTCTCCTTTTCTGATATGTGTAGGGTTGAACTTCCTGGCATATAATCCCAATCTGGTCTTTTTTCACTTTTATCAAACTTAATTACATGGAATTTGTCCACATTGGATTCCATTTGCCATCTGTTGCTCCATTTATGAAGCTTATTTAATTCTTCTTGTAGCTCTCTGCAAGAGTCTTTGTTTGTAATTCTTTGCATTGCTGGATCATCAGCAAACATATTTAGATAGCTTCCATTTCCAATGTTGCTGTGCATATCATTTATATCTACTAAAAACATAATGGTGCCCGCACTGAGCCCTGTGGAACTCCGCAAGTCGCTTCTGTCCATGATGAGTAGTTTCCCCATAGCACTGTTCTCATTTCCCTTTTTCTGAGAAAATCATGCATCCAACAGTACAGATTACATTGGATTCCTACTTGATGGTACAGTTTTCATAAAAATCTTTGGTGTGGTACTCTGTTAAATGCTTTCTTAGAATCTAAATAAATACTGTCCACCCATCCTTCCCTTTTCTGTAGTGTTCATGCAGTTCTATCATAGTAGATTAATAGATTTGTAACACATGATTTTCCTTTTCTAAAACCGAACTGTCTTTTTTTTATCATATTGTATTTTTCCAGATGGTTTACCTAAATTTTTCTTATTACCTTTTCTAGTACCTTACAGCACTGGTCAGGGATACTGGTCAGTAGCTGATTTATTTCCTTTTTTGAATAGGGAAACAATGTTTGCTTTCTTCCAAATATCAGGTAGTTTACCTTGACCTAAGGATTCCTTGAGTATTAAATATACTGGTCTGCCTAACTCTTATGCACAATCATGTAGCTCCCAACCTGAAATTTTGTCAGGACCATTTGCATTTCTTTTGTCTAATTTACTCAACTCTTCCTGTACCTCTTGTTCCGATATTCGTATATCTGGTAATATGTATGGGCATACATGTTCCTTATCACCTCTCTGAAAATTATTTTCTAATGTAAAAACTGATTGGAAATTTTTGTTAAGCACTTCACAAATATCATTTTCTCGGATATACGTTATCCCTTCATCCATGATGGACTGTATTTTATCTTTAACTCTGGCTTTGCTTCGGTTGTAGCTGTATTACAGCTTCGGTTGATCACTACTAATATTTATAATGTCTTCCTCAAGCTGTCTTTGAGCTTCTATCCTTATCCTTGCATAGTCATTTCTTGCCTATTAATAGTTGTTATATGCCCTCTCACTATTGTGTCCTCTGTATCTATTCCATAGCAATTCTCTTTTCTCTGTTAATTTTTTACATTTTGTGTTAAATCCCTTCTTTATCCTTATGTCGTTTCTCTGTGCTGAGGGATATAATTTTGGTCTTATGTTTCATGAAAGTCACAGAATTTTTTCTGTACAACATTTATACCTTGTCCTCTAAGCTCCAATTCCCACTCTTTTTCTATGAAGTACATCATTAGGTCATGGTACTTGCCTTTTTAGCAGTTTAGGCTCTTTTTGTAACTTTCATTACTGTCAACTATATCATATGAAATCCTGAAGATGCATTTTAATAATAAATGGTTGCTTTCGCAGAATGAAGGATGATACATTATGTTGTAGCTATCAGTTATCTTGCCTGGTAAATATAAGATCTAGTAATGATGGATCATCTAGTTCTCTTTTTCTGGTGTTTTCCTTTACATGTTGTGCTAGGAAAAACTCCTGTACAAGATCTAGGAGATTTTGATCCCAACAGCTTTCATAGCTTCTTACATCTAGAGTATTCTAATTTGTATTTGTATTGAAATCTCCAGTTAATATAATTCTTTCAGATTTCTCTTTCATTCTATGTAGTAGGGCTTAAAAACTCAGAAATGTACTTTCTGCCAGGTCTTCATATTCGTCTCTCTCCCAAGTGATTGTTTTGGATGGTATGTATAAATCTGCAGCAATTATTTTCCCTTCAGATGTGTTAATCTCTAATGCAATCAGTTCCACTTGTGAGGGTATATCTAGTTCTCTTTGACTTGTACATTTTCCTTTGTTAATACCATAACTTCTCCTTTTTTCAAATTTGTTTCTTTTCTCCATATATTGTAATCCTCAAAGCTTAGGGTGACGTTTGATATCCTTAGGATTAATTTTGTTTCAGCTAGGCAAATAATATGAAGTTCCATTTCTTTAGTATAATCTTTTATCTCTAATAATTTGGATAATGTTCCATCTGCATTTGAGTACACCAACTTAATCATGATGTTTACATATTTGACATAGGTTGAGTCTACTCCTTCCTTTTTCTTAGTCCCTGTTGGTTATGTACCACCTTTTTACTTGTAATCCCACTTTTTCATTAAAAGAAAATGCTCCTCTCTTCCTCTGATCTTTCATTATTTTTTGTTTTTCCCTCTTCTCCTTTACTAATCCCCATTCCTTCTGAGTCAGACATCTTTTAATCCATACTTTTTTAAATTCATCTTTTTCCATGAGTTTTTCTAATATTTCCTCTACAGTGTTCTCACTTTGGAAGGTTACTTTCAGTGGCCTTGATTTATTTCTCTAATTTTTCCCTAGCCTTTTGTGTTCCTCTGTATCTTTATCACAGATATCCTTTGATACTTCCTTCAATATGTTCATTATATTTACCATCTTCTTGTCTCTCAAAATTCTGTTTCTTATTTCTTCTTCATGTATACCAGTGAATACTAGAGATTTGTTGATATCTGCTGATTCTTTGAGCGGTTTTGGGTTGTTTTAATGATTTCTTTCACTTCCTTTGTAATGCATTTTTCTTCGACTTTTGTTTCTATATCTGTCTTTATATTCATCATTTCAGGATATGTACTTTGTACTCCATCTTTGTAATTTCTCATCTTTTCATTCAACTGGGTTATCTTCGCTTCAGTATCAGTGCTTTGGTCTGTCAGACTGCTTGCATGCCTAATTGTTTCTGTATCATTTCTGAACTCCTTCATTATTTTCTCACGGTTGACAACTGTACTCTCTGTTTCACTAGTCTTCTTTTTCAGTGAATCTGTCTTAAGTGACAACTCATCTTTTGTTGTCTTTTTTGTTTAATTACTTTACTAATTTTTTATTTTGTTCCTTCTGCGTGCATAGTTCCTTTTTAGTTTCATCTGTTTCCAGTTGAAAAGTTTTCTCCAGTTTATTCACTTTCTCTGCTAGTTTATTATATGTTTCAATTTCAACAAGTTCTGGGTAGAAATCGTCCTGTTTTCTATCGTTACCCCTTCTATAACTCCTTCCATAGCCACTTTTCTAAAGTTAGTACTCATCTTGCAGAAAGATAATTCTTACTTACAAATCTGGCATCTCCCTGAGTCTGGTTAGACTGTTGTTTTGTTACTTCATTGAATTCCTTACCACGCTGATTTTCGTTTACTTTCTGTAGATTACACTGTTTTGCTACTGTTTACTGTGTTAAACCATACTTAATTATGGCTTGTCTCATTTAAACAAATACTGCTAGGTATGCCCAGGGTGGTGCTAAGCGCTCATACGACTTCCCTGTCTGCAGTCTCGTGTGTGTGTGTGTGTGTGTGTGAACAATAACTCATTTTTTCCATCCAATTTCAGCCAAATTTGGTCTAAGCATTGAAGGGCAGCCATCGAGTAAACATTTTCTTGGGGGAGGGGGGGGGGACAGTAGATCAAAAATTAAGATTACAAGGTTGTCAAGCGCTGACCTTATAAAATCAGCTTTATTGTCATTTTTTTTTTTTTTTTGAATATCCAAATTAGATAAAAATTTGGTGATAGAGCTGAAAGGGAATAGTGAATGAAGTGATTCAGTTCTGAGAGCATTTACTTAAAGGTCAGGGTCACAAAACAAGGTCAAATTTCGTTCGCTGTGTGTAATTCTGAACAAAATAATTCAAACCGTTTTTATCCGATTGTAAACAGACTTGGTGGAGGGGCTGAGAGTTAGCTATGGGAAAAAAATACCGACGTTTTGTGAACAAAAAGTCAAAGCCAAAGACATAGTAAAAGATCAAATTAAGTAGGTTTTATCTGCTTTAAATCAAATTTTTTGGGGTGGAAGAATAAATTGATTTTGTATTCAGACCCA
Organism: Coenobita brevimanus; assembly: GCF_032717465.1. Lineage (NCBI taxonomy): Eukaryota > Metazoa > Arthropoda > Malacostraca > Decapoda > Coenobitidae > Coenobita > Coenobita brevimanus. Next base: position 38,019,212 of record NC_137006.1, on the reverse strand, counting down.
ATAGTCAAAGGTCAAATCCAAAGAGGAGATTCAAAGACCAAATACACAGGATAAAGTAAACTCAAACAGTTTTGATCTGGGTTGAACCAGAGATATTGGAGGGGTTAAGTGCTACGTAAGAACGGAACGATTCAATTTTGAGAACAATCAGCTAATGGCCAAGGTCACTGGGCAAGGTCAAAGGTTGACATGTGTGTCTGTGTGTTTAGGAAATGCTTAAAACAGCTTTTCCCTGATTTGGATGAAACTCAGTGAAAGGGGCTGATCACCACCAAAATGTTGGCCTAATGTTGGTTGGAACAATAGGTAAGGCCAAGGTCACATAGCAAGGTCAACTTAACTCTACGTTAGTCAGGTGGGGTGTTTTGGCACCTCAAAATTTTTTAAAAACTCATATTTCCTAGCCGGTAATTCGGTTATTTCTCTCCGTTCCAGTACTCTCCTGGTTCAGTGCGGAGAGGGAGCATGTGGATTGGTTTAGTCCTGCCTCTGCTGTAGTGAGAGAGAAGGGCACTCCCCCCCCCCCTTGGGTGTCCAGTCACCCCATCAAACTAACCATTTAGATCATATTGTGATATAGATTTTTTTTTTTTAAATCTTATTTTTGCATATTGTTTATCATTATTGGTGGCAGGTAGTGGCGACCATCATCCACTCACTCGTAGTGCTGCCTACTTCTTCCTTCACCTTTATCACCTTTTTTTTGTCTGTCCCCTCCCTTCGTATTTCTCACCATCATCCACTCACTTGATGTGCTGCTTACTTCTTCCTTCACCATTATCACTCTTTTTCTGTGTCTGCCCTCTTCTCTTCCTATTTCTCCCATCATTCCTGTCACATTTTATTACTCCTCTTTCCATTTCAGGTGGCTCTACATTGAGTGACAGACCTAATGGTTTCCTGTAAACCAGGAAATCATTTACAACGCTGGGTGGTAACCATATAGCCAACCCATCCGTGTTCCCTATGTGTCAACAAGTGGGTTGGCAGAGGGTTAGCGCCCCTCCCCGTAAAACAACTAACTCAAAAACTAGCGGCCACCCCTTAGGGGATTATGGCGTCTGGCAGTAGATAGATAGATAGATAGTTTATCATTATAATGATTTTAAAAATCACAAAATGTATTTTCCTTTGCGTGTTTACCTGACAAATGAGATATGAGTCCATTTGTTATTTTTTTACTGATATTTTAATTTATTGTATTTTACTATTATAAATTAATAAACACCACCTACAAAGCATTCAGTCTTGTCATTAGTGATTGCAGAGATATACTGAAGCGGCAGTATGAATATATTTTACATGTTAGTAACACTACATTTATTTTTGTATTGGGGTGTTGTAACACCCCACCGGACTAACCACGTTTGAATACCCCACAGGACTAATGAAGGGTTAAACAAATTCTGTCTGACTTATACCAAGCTTTGTGGAAGCGTTGAAGTTAAAACAAGGATAAAATGCTACTTGCCTGCCAGAATATGCTGTTGGCCAAGTTACAAGCTACTCAGAAACCAAATGTGAAGAAAATTTGCAAAACTCTACGGAAATCAGTCACCGCGTTTCACAAAAAGCTAATCAATATTAAAACTAGCTGACTTTTGGCAACCATTTTGGTGACCTTGACCTTGACCCCGAGTGCCCATTTTCGAACTCGTCCAAGATTCTGGCCCTGTCTTGATACCCTGAATGTTTCATGTTGATAACTCAACCTGTTCATGAGATATAATGGGAACAGATAATTCATATTAAAACTAGTTGACCCTTGGCAGCCATTTTGGTGACCTTGACCTTGACCCCGAGTGCCCATATTTTAACTCATTGAAGATTATGACCATATCTTGATACTGTGGAGGTTTCATGTTGATGGTTCAAGCCTTTCATTAGATATGATGGTAACACACACACACACACACACACACACACACACACACACACAGATGATTGCAAAAACATTATTGCTCTGCCTTGGTAAATTCGGGCGATTATAATTTCTATTTTGATATTGAGAGGTCATAGGCCAAGGTCAAGGCCATTTGGCAAATTCAAATCAGACGGTTCTTATTTGATTTGAAGAAATCGTAATTAAAAGGTTAGGCAAGGGAGTTGGCAAGAATGAATAATACAATCTTGAAAGTAATCATTCGAAGGTCATGTTGACAGGGTAAAGTCAAATATTACTTGCCTTGACAGGCCACTTGGTGGATGCAGGTAATGCACTGTCCGAGTGTTTTTTTTTTTTTTTTAATAATTATTTATTGCCTGACAAGTGAGGTGATAATGTTATTGCATGTGTGTGTGTGTGTGTGTGTGTGTGTGTGTGTGTGTGTGTGTGTGTGTGGTGTGTGTGTGTGTGTGTGTGTTCCCAGAATATTTCAAAATCAAATGGCCAAATTATTCTCAAAGGCTGAGGGCAGTGTCTTGGGATACATCATACATGGCTTGTTTGTTAATAATTCTGGTGTGGCTACAGTAATATACTTCTCTATCCTAAGAGCTTCGCAGGAAAGTATACTCACAAACATATTTTAGCTTGCCATTATTCACCATTTTCTATCGTACCCTCAATGAAGAGAATGGCCATTTAAAGGGTACTGTTAGAAATTCTTCAAAAGCCTGTTATACTCAATAACCTTCACCAATATAATACCCCTGACTTCAGGATTCTGAATCCTAGCATGATATTTAACATAGGAGTAAACAGCAAAATCCTAAGACTTTTTTTTTTTTTTTTTCGATTTTGGTGAAGCTGCAATGTTATGCCTCCAATTGCTAGAGGAGTACTGATCTATTTTTTTTTTTTTTTTTTTATTACTGATGGCAGGCAATACGTATTCCTGGCTGTATGGGTCCTTACCGAATGGTGAAAGTTCCCCAGCCGGCCGGATCAGTGGGAACGTACTGCCCTCAGAGGAGTAACACAGAACCTAACCCACCAGCAGAGCAAAAGTGCCTGTCCGCCTCCCCACCGAAAGATGAAAGTCCCGTGGCATCCCTCACTTCTCCCCCATCCCTCATCAAGCTCACAGTTGACCGGCATATCTACCTCCCTCTCTCATTCAGCCTTCCTCCACCCTAGTGTCACCTACAATCCCTGCGTGAGTCTTTTTTTATTTATTTTTTGCGATTTATTCGAATACCATTTGTCATATAGAAATTCCGAAATGACCACGAGAAAGCACATGAAATTCTGCATCTATACGCTTAGCTCTTTCGTGGAGTGGGCAAAATTTTGCGCTAGGATGTTAGGAAGTTATGTGAACGTATTTTTTACTCTCCAAAAAGCTTAGTGTCACCTCTTTTTTGCACTTTTACTCATCAGTTTTGTGTGTTTTTATTAGCTTATCTTGTAGTATAAACACCAGCGAAGATGATGGTATACAATTTATACCAATATAACCAATTTCCCGGGGGGCATATTGAAATGAAAGGAATTTTTGTCTTTGTGAATGGAGTCAGCCATTACTCTTACTCAGAATCTTTTTTGAATTCCCGAGAGGGTTAAAAATACTGCAGTCGTCGTCTTCACTGATTTTTTTTTCTGTTTTGGACTTTTGTCGTTTAGGCATTGCTTTCTTAGTGTTTAGCATTACATGTGTGTTTGGATGTCTAAATAGAGCTAAAAGACCGGAGAACACTGCCAAAATTAGGAAGGGTATTGTACATTATAGGCAGGATATTTGTGGTTTTTTGTTGTTTATGCATTGTTTTCTTAGTGTCTAACATTTCACTGGATATTCCCATGTGTGTTTTGATGTCTAAATACTGCTGAAAGTGAAAGACCGCAGAACACTGCCGAAATTTGGAGGGGTACTGTTCAGATTGGTAGTTTTTTGTTTTTGTTTTTTGTTGGTTATGCATTTTTTTAATGTTTATGATTATATTGCATATTGCAATGTGTTTTTTGATATCTGAAAACAGCCAAAAGACCTCAGAGTACTGTCAAAATTAGGGGGGGGGGTAATGTACCTATTGGTAGGGTTTTGCATCTTGGTATTTTTGTTGTTGTTGTTGTTGTTGTTGTTGTTGTTTATGCATTGTTTTCTTAGTGTTTAGGATTATACTCCATATTCCAATGTGTGTTTTGATGTCTAAGAAGAGCCAATGACTGCAGAACACTGCCAAAATTAGGAGGGCTATTGTGCATACTGGTAGTTTTTTATGCATTGTTTTTATAGTATATAGGATTATATTGCTTATTGCAATGTGTGCTTTGATGTTTAAACAGCCGAAAGACCTCAGAAAGCTCCCAAAATTAGGAGGGATAATGTACATATTGGTAGGGTTTTGTGTATTGTTTTTTGTTCTTGTTATTTATGCATTGTTTTTCTTTGTGCTTAGGATGATAGTGCATACTGCAATGTGTGTTTCGATGTCAAAAAACAGCCCAAAGACTGCAGAACACTGACCAAATTAGAAGCAGTACTGTACATATAAGTTGGGTATGGGTATAGGTAGAGTATGGATACAGCAGAGGATACTGCTACGTATGTGGTCATTGCCCATATCCGGTCATACCCTTGGCTCTGTTATGACGGATAATCGAGGGAGTACTGTATAACTATCAATCTGTCCATCTATCTGTCTGTCTATCTATCTATCAATAAATCATCATCATCATCTAATCCTGGGTTGCCCCATGAGGAGCATAGGAGCCCGGGGCTAGGCAAGTTGGTCGTGACATTTAAGATGAGAATGACCAGCCTCACTCATCTCTGAGTCGCATTAAGTAAGCAATAAACCCCAACCACCCCTTGGATATGAATCTGCACAAGCTCAGTCCGATTGGAGTCCATTAATTACCCACTAAACCGTAAGGTGCCGTAATTTAGAAATATAGTTACCACCCAGAGTAGTAAATGGTTTCCTGCTGTACAAGAAACCATTTGAATTGTCAATCAATGTAGAGTCATATCTGTCTATATATATATATATATATATATATATATATACTGTATATATATATATATATATATATATATATATATATATATATGTATATATATATATATATATATATATATATATATATATATATATATATATATAAGACGTCTATCTATCTATCTACCTAGGCTGCTTCCCCCAAGGAAAGGGAGGTAGCCGAGACAGGACGACACACTCCCCATTTCCATTCAAACACATTCATTCGCATCTTAGCCCCAAGGGAAGAACGGACAGATCCTCACCGCACCACACCACACAAGGGTCAACTGCGCAATGCAATCAGTAACATCCGCAGCAGGGCCCGACAGCAGAGCTGGTTTACCCCTGCCACATCATAACAGACCCATCCCCTTACCCGCACCTGACCTGACTAGCTGATCAGACCAAATGCGGGAGAATATCCCCTCAGGGCTGCGTCATCACTTATTCATTCACAATTTCTCTCCATTTATTTCTGTCACGCACAGCCACTCTTCCTTGCTCAACAGACATCCCTCTCGCATCCAGTGCTCTCTTCACACTGTCCATCCACCCTATTCGTGGTCTTCCTCTCAGCCTTACACCTCTCACATCAGATCTAGTTATCTTTTTCACCAATCACTCATTATCCATTCTCTCCATATGCCCAGACCATCGCAACACCCTCTGCTCAACTCTACCAGCCATCTCCCGAACAACTCCAGTTCTCCTTCGCACTTCATCATTTCGCACTCGATCCATACGCGTCACTCCACACATACTCCTCAGACACCTCATCTCCATTACATTCAAACTTCTCCTCTCTGCTACACCCATATTCCATGTTTCAGCCCCATATAACGCAGTCGGTACCACAACACCCTCATACAACCTTCTCTTTACATCCATTCTAAGTGAACGACATCTAAACACTTTTTTCATTCCTTCCAGCACCTTTCCTACTTCATTTATTCTAAACTTCACTTCTGCATCTATTCTTCCATCCACAGCAACATGTGACCCTAGATATTTAAAACACTCTACCTCCTCAAGCTTATCGCCATTCAAAGCTATATTCATCCCCCTACCATCTACCAACCTCGTACACTTCATCACTTTACTCTTATTCTCATTTACTTTCAATTTCCTCCTTTCACACACCCTTCCAAACTCCTCTACCAACTGTCTCAATCTCTCCTCTGAATCAGCCACCAGTGCAGTATCATCTGCAAACAGCAGCTGCTTCAGATTCCACTCTCCACCATCAACATTCACCAGACTCAGACCTCCACCTAAAACTCTTGCATTCACCTCCCATACAACACCATCCATGTAAATATTAAACAACCAAGGCGACATCACACATCCCTGTCACAGCCCCACTCTCACAGGAAACCAATCACTCACAGCATTTCCCACTCTTACACACGCTCTACTATTGACATAAAAACTTTTCAGCCCTTTTAGTAACCTTCCATCAAGTCCATACAATCTTAAAACAGTCCACAAAGCCTCCCTATCAATTCTATCATACGCTTTCTCTACATCCATGAATGTCCAAAACACATCCTTGCCTTTCGCTAAATACTTTTCACACACTTGTCTCACAGCAAACACCACGCATCCCCTCCCTCTCCTAAAGCCACACTGCTCTTCACCAATCACTCCCTTTGTACCCTCTCTAACTCTCATAATTAACACTCTACCATAAACCTTACCTACAACACTCAACAGACTTATACCCCTAAAGCTAGTACATTCATACTTATCACCCTTGCCTTTATACAACGGGACCACACAAACACTTGCCCAGTCAATTGGCACCATACCTTTCACAAAGCACACATTCAACAATCTTACTAACCAGTCAACAATGGTCACTCCACCATCTTTCAGGCATTCCACAGCACACCCATCCATACCTGCAGCTTTCCCTGTTTTCATCTCCTTTACTGCCTTCTCCACTTCCTCCTTCGTGATCAAAGAATCATTCAACTCTCCCAACACATTTATTCCTTGCACCCTTCCATCTGCCACAATCTCAGCCACCCTTTCCTCCTCTACATTTAACAATCTTTCAAAATACTCTGCCCATCTCTTCCTTACTGCATCCATCTCAATTAACATCCTTCCATCCTCTGCTTTTACTCGTTCTTCCTTCCCAGACTCTCCCTTTCGCACCCTTTTCACCTCCTTCCAAAATATTTTCTTATTCTATTGAAAATTCTCTGTAAGCCGCCTACCCCACCTCTCATCTGCTGCCACTTTAGCATCACGCACAGCCCTTCTCGCCCTATTCCTCTTTTCCTTATACCTTTCATATGACATCTCATCCTTCCTCTGCAGCCACACTTCATATGCACGTCTCTTCTCAGCCACAGCCATACTTACTTCCTTGCACCACCATTCACTTCCTTTTCTTACACCACCACCCACACGTCTTACACCACACACCTCTTCTGCATGCCCCACCACAGCACTCTTAAACAACTGCCATTCCTCCTCCACACTGCCATTTTCCTGATCTTTCAGTGCGTTCCACTCATCTTTCAATTTCTCCTGATACTCTATCTTTTTCTCTCTTTTATCCAACTCACTCACTTTCAAAACCTCCCTGCCACACCTAACCCTCCTAGCTCTCACCCATCTCTTACCTACTCTTAACTTTCCCTCCACAAGGTAGTGGTCAGACATACCTCCACCCTCCCCTCTCAGAACTCTCACATCCAACAATCTTCATATTACATTCCTAGACACAACCACATAGTCCATCAAAGCTCTATCAACAACCCTTCCACCCTCCTGTCTCACCCATGTATACTTATGAATATCTTTCTTCTCAAACAGCGTATTTCCAATCACCATCTCTCGCTCAACACACATCGCTATCATTCGTTCCCCATTTTCATTTCGTCCAGGCACACCATGCATACCAACTACACCTTCAACTGCTACATTTCCCACTCTAGCATTCAGATCTCCCATCATTACCACATTCAGATTCGCTCCAAAACTCTGCAGACACTCATCAACATCATTCCAGAAAGACTCCCTCTCTTCTTCATCCCTTTCACTACCAGGCCCATATGTACTCACAAACATCCACAACTCACGTTCAAATTTCGCTTCCACCCACATCAGGCTCGATGACACCTCCTTGCATTCAATCACACACTGCTGTACTTCCGGACTCACTAACAAGGCCACACCTTCTCTTGCCCTTCCTCTATCAACACCTGACAATCTTCCATTCACACTTCCAAACATAGACTCACCCTTCCCTTTCATCTTCGTTTCACTCAAAGCTAACACATCCAACTTTCTTCTCACAAACATTCTTCCAATCTCCTCCCTTTTAGCCTCAATTGTACTACATCCACGCACATTCATAGACCCAATCTTCAGGGTACGGGGATAACTCCATCCCCCATCCCTTTCTCTGGCCTGTCTCTTTTTAGGAACTACAAAACAGAGGAGGGGGTCCCTAGTCCCCTCACCCCGCCCCTTTTAGTCGCCTTTTACGACACGCAGGGAATACGGTGGCAGTATTCTTCCTAACACAACCTGGCTGCAGAGTAGTTGTATCACCCCATAGTGCGGCCAGATTGTGTCCCCCCCGCCATAGGGGGTGCTACCCAAAAGTTCCAGTAATTTCAACAGAGGGAGCCACCTGTTTGCAGTTTTGCCTTTTGTCACTAGGAGGAGTCAGCAGCACCCCTTGTGAATCAGTATGGCCCCGGTCATGTCTATGAGCAGACATGTTGTTGAGCTAAGTTTACTATTGTAACGTGATGTGTAGGTGGTTTGGCAGTTTTGCAATGGTGGACCAATGGTGCAGCAATGTCAAGTTGATGTTGATCGTTTTCTTCAATATCCAAGGGACTGTTCACAGGGAATTCGTCCCACCCGGTCAATCTGTCAGCGGAAAGTTTTACTGTGAAGTTTTGCAGCGTCTGAGGGAGAACATCTGCCGTAAACGTCCAGAACAGTGGAAGAACAAGGCTTGGGTCCAGCATCATGACAATGTCCCCACCCACACATCTTCTGTTGTCCGGCAGTTCCTGACTTCCACTAACACGGTAATCATTCTCCACCCTCCCTATTTGCCAACCCTGGATCCCAGAGTTGCTGGGCAAGGCATTGCACTGCGAGGGTACTAAGCCCTCCGCCTATCGGCTCATAGTCGCGAAGCTCATAGGTCCCTACCCGGGGGTTCCCTACTTTATTAAGATTTGAAAATTCCCAGTTCTGTCCAATACTCTGGACACTGGGCTCCAATGGGATATATATTGTTGAGTGGGATTTGCTAGTTAGGTAGTGCTGGAGGGTTCCCGGTGGTTCTCAGAGTTTCTGTTGTGTCAGAGTTGCCAGTTAGCCTACTACTGTGAGCAGAGTTATTATTTAAAGTTATACATTATATTTTTTGCTCTTTTTTTCTATACTGTTTTATTTATGTGATTGTTAAACTATGCAATTTTATCTCGGTTTGTATGCTAAATAATATAGAGTATTATGGTAAGAAAACTCTGGATATTTTGGATGCCTCCCATTTGCAACTGTTGCTTCTCCGAGAACACAGTAGATCATTTTAGTATATAGGAAGCTTATAAAGATGGGGGAGAAACTTGAGGAGCTCTCAGTTCAGTCTGAATTTAGTTCAGTGTCAGTGCAGTGTCAGTGCAGCTTGTACAGCTCCAGTACTTATTAAAACAGTGATGTGTAGTTGGCAAGCATTAAGTGTCATTACTTGGTTAATAACGACAATGAACATGAGAAGCCTGTGTTTGTTTACGACGCCTGAGCTGATCTTGTGTAATGTACAATTGGCTACACCTACTTGTGGCATCATGGTAGATGTGGCACCAATGTGTTTGTTTACATCGTCACATTAAGACGCGAATAACTTGGAGGAACCCCTTTATAGTGGTCAGATACAACTACATTGCTGTGATCTGTGTAGTGATTATGTAAAACATGTAATGTAACTGAACATGTGCTTGAAACTCGGGCTTAATTTAATGTTGTTATGCAGCGTATTTTGACTTCTCGGGTTCAGGTACGGGGCGACCTTGGGTTCTTTGTTCTCAACCGGGTTAGTCACAGGCAAAGAAGGAAAGTCCAAACACAACTGGTCAAAGGCACACTTATATATTAACAATAGACAACTACATACACACCCGTAATCAAAACTATGGGACATATAATAACCAGATAATCTCAGAAGGCTAGCCCTTACAATAAATATCTCCACCTAGTTCAGCAAGTTTGACCTTTACACAGTACTCTACCTTTCCTTACATATGATAATGTCCACACAGTGTCATACATATGGTTCACACAATACACCAGGTGCGCTTGGTCTCAGATATATAACAGAGACAGGCAAGTATATCTCAATATACCCAAACGCGTGACATAGACGACAGTATATGCTCAAGTCCTTATATTATATTTGCGTAAAATAAACAGCCTACTATGCTAGTTATATGCATCCTCATGACAGAGACGATACCCTAGCTAGCCTTATGCTATGTGTGCGTTACATAGGACGAGAGAATATAGCATTCACGATCTATCCATGCGTGGGGGCAGAGTGGGGGAAGGGGGAGGTGGGAGTGGTGATATAGACTTCCTTACGAGACGGGAAGTTGGGAGTATACCTCATATATCACTTTCTATTCACTTCATACGGCCAAAGCAAAAAGGGGAGGAGAAGGAGTGCAGCACTGATGCTGTTTGTCTGTATGTAACACTAGGGGGGGGGAATAGTCACACTTGGGGGCAGCCCGTGGCCTATCACCGTGCACTCCGCATGTGAGCTTATTGGTGGGGAGTTCGCTATTCCACACAGGGAGGTAACACTGGAGTGGAGACACTGGGGTGAGGGGGCGGGTCCACTGGGGTAGGGGATTCCCAGACACTAGAGGACAAACAACCTCAGAGTCTTACTCACGGAACAGGTGGAGAGGAGTGCTTAGGTCATGGGCGGCAGGAGGCTTTGCGCCAGGAACCGCAGGTGGGGGCCGGGCGTTGGGTGAGGGCCGTCCAGAGTGTATTCCATGGGTATGTCGCCTGTGGGGTCGCCACGAGTCCCATAGGAGTTGGTGGGTGGCGTGGTGGGTGGCCCTCTTTCTGTAGAGGCCCTGGGTGATGTGGGGCTCTCTGGACTAGGGCCGAAGAGGGCCAGGAGGTGCACCACATGGCGCTGGCCCTGAGTCATCGTCACGGTCCTGGGGGTGGACCTGGGGAGGCCCAGGCCTACGGTCGGCTGTGGGGAGGGCAGCGCCCTGGATGAGCTGCCGTCTCATCTGACAGGGGCGGCCATCAGGGAGAAACTGCAGGCACTTGCTCTGGGGGTGGGGTCCGGCTACTGCAGCAGGCATCGGGGGAGGCCTGCTGACTCTGGGGGCTGTGGTCTCATCTGCGGGAGGAGGCTGTCAGGACTGGACTGTGGCCTCTTGTCCTGGCAGAGTCCGTCAGCACCTGGGGAGGACGGGGCTGCAGGAACAAGACACCCGGCCTCAGGGTCGTCACACCTGATCTGGTCTCTGGTGGGGTTCCTGAAAGGGAGCAGAAACCACACTCTCGAGGAGAGAGGCAGGGAGAGGGCGCCTCGCTCTGCCACAGGAGGGGTGGGTGGAGCAAGAGGCAACTTCCTCTGCAGGAGCCTGGGGACAGGCGGAGGGAGAGCGGCCGAGGGCAGACTCTCCTACTTGGCGGGGCGGGGAGGCCCTGCCGGAACTCTGGTCTGGGGCAGACGGTCCAGTGTACTTTCCATCCGTCAAGCAGCCCCGTCAGGCACTGCCTGGGCTCCTTCGGGAGACAGGGGTGTGAGAGGAGTTGGGGGAGACTCCTACAGACACTGCCGGCCCCAGCAGCTGGGAGTAGGCACCCGACCAGCTCTCCCGGCAAAAGCCATGGCTCTCCTGCTGTAGGGCCTGGGACTCCTGTCCCTGTGACGTTGGGAGGAAGAGGTCAGGCAAACTCTCTCAGCCTAAGCCACAGCTCCGTCGGAGTGTGTCCTCCTTCCGTCGGGGCTGGGATTCCTGTCCCAGTGTCGTCAGGAGTAAGAGGTTGGGCAAACTCTCTCAGCTTATGACACACCTCCGGTGAAGCGTATCCTCCTTCCGTCAGGGTCGGGGCAGCACTGAGGGACGACTGGTGTTCTGTCCCGTGTGGTACCTCTGGCAGAGTGTACCCCAGGGCCTGCCTTCCTCCTTGGGAACACCGGCGAAGGTCGTCAGTTGGATGTTCCGACATGCCGGTTCCCTAAGGTGGTTGGCAGAGGATGGATAACCGACAGTCTCTCCACTCACAGTATACCCGACGGGTGCTACTGTGCCACTGCTCCCTTGGGGGATAGCAACCCTTGAGGCTCCTCCTGAGTCCTCTGTTAAATAGGAGGCTGATCCAGGGGACTCGGTGTCTGAGGGTTTGCTTGGGATCTTGCCACAAGTCCCACCCCAATTCTGGCGCGTGTTCCCTCCGCTGAAGTGTAGTGTACTTTTACTGTACACTGCCCGGTGGTCTGGCTGCGGGGAAAAGGGGCGTAGGGTCACGAGGGAGATACGCTGTTTATGCCCGAAAGGCTCAGTAGGTCAAAAAAGTCTCCCCGTCATCTTGTGGGGTGGGGGTCATCTCCCTGTACCCTCCTCCTAGGATGGTGGTGTCTGGCTCACTCCGCTGAGCCGGTATTAAAAAGGTGATGGTGTTGGGACCAATCAATGAGATGGATGCTTCGTTGTGGATGTTCAATGGAGCTGTTAGTCTGAAGCAGGCCTTGCTCTACTGAATGAGATGCGTGAGATGCGTGCCAAAACAAGACTTGGTTTAGTGGGTAATTAAGGTGCTCCAATCGGATTGAGACGGTGGAGGTTTATATCCAAGGGGTGGTTGGGGCTTATTACTCACACAATGCCACTCAGAGATGAGTGAGGCTGGTCACCCTCATCTTAAAATCAGGACCTACTTGCCTACTCCTGGGCTCCTACACTTCTTATGGGGTACTACAGGATTATTTGATAAATGAAATATATATATATATATATATATATATATATATATATATATACAACATATATACAATATATATATATATATATATATATATATATATATATATATATATATATACAACATATATACAATATATATATATACAGTATATATATATATATATATATATATATATATATATATATATATATATATATATATATATATATATATATATATATGTACTGTATATATAGATCGGGAAAATGGCAGTGTGGAGGAGGAATGGCAGTTATTTAAGAGTGCTGTGGTGGGGGATGCAGAAGAGGTGTGTGGCGTGAGACGCGTGGGTGGTGGTGTAAGAAAAGGAAGTGAATGGTGGTGCGAGGAAGTAAGTGTGGCTGTGGCTGAGAAGAGACGTGCATATGAAGTGTGGCTTCAGAGGAAGGGTGAGATGTCATATGAAAGGTGTAAGGAAAAGAGGAATGGGGCGAGAAGGGCTGTGCGTGATGCTAAAGTGGCAGCAGATGAGAGGTGGGGTAGGCGGCTGACAGAGAATTTTCAACAGAATAAGAAAATGTTTTGGAAGGAGGTGAAAAGGGTGCGAAAGGGAGAGTCTGGGAAGGAAGAACGAGTAAAAGTAGAGGATGGAAGGATGTTAATTGAGATGGATGCAGTAAGGAAGAGATGGGCAGAGTATGAAAGATTGTTAAATGTAGAGGAGAAAAGGGTGGCTGAGATTGTGGCGGATGGAAGGGTGCAAGGAATAAATGTGTTGGGAGAGTTGAATGATTCTTTGATCATGAAGGAGGAAGTGGAGAAGGCAGTAAAGGAGATGAAAACAGGGAAAGCTGTAGGTATGGATGGGTGTGCTGTGGAATGCCTGAAGGGTGGTGGAGTGACTATTGTTGACTGGTTAGTAAGATTGTTGAATGTGTGCTTTGTGAAAGGTATGGTGCCAATTGACTGGGCAAGTGCTTGTGTGGTCCCGTTGTATAAAGGCAAGGGTGATAAGTATGAATGTACTAGCTTTAGGGGTATAAGTCTGTTGAGTGTTGTAGGTAAGGTGTATGGTACATTGTTAATTATGAGAGTTAGAGAGGGTACAGAGGGAGTGATTGGTGATGAGCAGTGTGGCTTTAGGAGAGGGAGAGGATGCGTGGATCAGGTGTCTGCGGTGAGAGAAGTGTGTGAAAAGTATTTAGCGAAAGGCAAGGATGTGTTTTGGGCATTTATGGATTTAGGGAAAGCGTATGATAAAATTGATAGGGAGGCTTTGTGGACTGTTTTAAGAGTGTATGGACTTGATGGTAGGTTACTAAAAGGGGTGAAAAGTTTTTATGTCAATAGTAGAGCGTGTGTAAGAGTGGGAAATGCTGTGAGTGATTGGTTTCCCGTGAGAGTGGGGCTGCGACAGGGATGTGTGATGTCGCCTTGGTTGTTTAATATTTACATGGATGGTGTTGTAAGGGAGGTGAATGCAAGAGTTTTAGGTGGAGGTCTGAGTCTGGTGAATGTTGATGGTGGAGAGTGGAATCTGAAGCAGCTGCTGTTTGCAGATGATACTGCACTGGTGGCTGATTCAGAGGAGAGATTGAGGCAGTTGGTAGAGGAGTTTGGAAGGGTGTGTGAAAGGAGGAAATTGAAAGTAAATGAGAATAAGAGTAAAGTGATGAAGTGCACGAGGTTGGTAGATGGTAGGGGGATGAATATAGTTTTGAATGGTGAGTTGTTTGAGGAGGTAGAGTGTTTTAAATATCTAGGGTCACATGTTGCTGTGGATGAAAGAATAGATGCAGAAGTGAAGTTTAGAATAAATGAAGTAGGAAAGGTGCTGGGAGGAATGAAAAAAGGGTTTAGATGTCGTTCTCTTAGAATGGATGTAAAGAGAAGGTTGTATGAGGGTGTTATGGTACCGACTGCATTATATGGGGCTGAAACATGGAATATGGGAGTAGCAGAGAGGAAAAGTTTGAATGTAATGGAGATGAGGTGTCTGAGGAGCATGTGTGGAGTGACGCGTATGGATCGAGTGCAAAATGATGAAGTGCGAAGGAGAACTGGAGTTGTTTGGGAGATGGCTGGTAGAGTTGAGCAGAGGGTGTTGCGATGGTTTGGGCATATGGAGAGAATGGATAATGAGTGATTGGTGAAAAAGATAACTAGATCTGATGTGAGAGGTGTAAGGCTGAGAAGAAGACCACGAATAGGATGGATGGACAGTGTGAAGAGAGCTCTGGATGCGAGAGGGATGTCTGTTGAGCAAGGAAGAGTGGCTGTGCGTGACAGAAATAAATGGAAAGTGTGAATGAATAAGTGATAACGCAGCTCTAAGGGGATATTCTCCCGCATTTGGTCTGATCAGATAGTCAGGTCAGGCGTGGGTAAAGGGATGGGTCTGTTATGATATGGCAGGGGTAAACCAGCTCTGCTGTTGGGCCCTGCTGCGGATGTCACTGATTGCATTGCGCAGTTGACCCTTGTGCGGTGTGGTGCGGTGAGGATCTGTCCGTTCTTCCCTTGGGGCTAAGATGCGAATGAATGTGTTTGAATGGATGAGTAAATGGGGAGCGTGTCGTCCTGTCTCGGCTACCTCCCTTTCCTTGGAGGAAGCAGCCTAGGTATATATATATATATATATATATATATATAGTGCATTGAAAGAATAATGCAAGAACAATGATCATAATGCAATTTAGGTATGACCTGGATGTGAAGTAGTTAATGAAACTGTTCCACAGGAAAAAAAAAAAAAAAAAACAGTTAAATGTAAAGGAAAATATGTAATAACGAATTGCGGTGGTGTAAAACAATATTACCTAACTTCACACACCCAAACCACTCAGGCAGGCCACCATGGCAAATAAAAGCTGATATGTTATTATGGGCATAGTATACTCATAATCTGAACTGCCAAGTGCGACGTATACGAAACCCAGCTGTTCTTAGGAACGAAAGGGGCGGTAGCCAATCATATTTATTATCAGGTGTAGTAGACAGCCATGCATGGGCAGACCGAACTTTTATTGTCTGGGCATCATGAGTAATGCAACGCCAGTCAAAGAAGGTGTACGTCATGGACAGTAGAAACAGCGAGGTTGCACTACAAG
This sequence comes from Coenobita brevimanus, assembly GCF_032717465.1. Lineage (NCBI taxonomy): Eukaryota > Metazoa > Arthropoda > Malacostraca > Decapoda > Coenobitidae > Coenobita > Coenobita brevimanus. Next base: position 38,003,202 of record NC_137006.1, on the reverse strand, counting down.
GACAGATCATCTGTCTTCGAGAGAATGGTTTAAGTGTCCGGGTCATCGCCAACGAATCAGGCATATCAACTAAGACTGTGACAAAGTGGATACGAAGATGGCAAGAATCTGGAGATCTGACTAATCAGAGTATGAAGTCATACGGTGAACGACATTGCATTCCTCTTGCATCATTTTTAATTAATGAACTAATATAGCCACGTTCCTCTATTGTTATCGAAGGGCAGTAAATATATCCAATTGTTACCTCCTTGCGTGTCTGTCTGTGTCAATCTGTCTGAGTGTGTGTGTGTGTGTGTGTGTGTGTGTGTGTGTGTGTGTGTGTGTGTGTGTGTGTGTGTGTGTGTGTGTGTGTCTTTTACGCAAAAACTAATGAACGGATTTTCATGAAACTTAGTGGAGGGATGGGGCAGGAAGAATCCATTACATTTTGGAGTGCATCCGGACAAAGGGGCACTCGGTAGAGTGCATACATCCGTCAACTACTGAATGAATATTCATGAAACTTGGCTGAGGGATGGGCATGGGTCAGGAAATAACCCGCTAAATTCTGGAGTGGATCCGAATAAAGGAGCACTCAGATGGAGTGCATACCACCGCAAAGGATTGTTGGGCCTTTGCGGAGGTATGTACTCTATTGAGTACCCTTCTAGTTACTATTCTATTTGTAGCTTTCCCACATCGCCCACCACGTTTGGGTAGGGGCCCGTGGTCCAGATTTTTAAGTGAAAGGTGATAAGTGTGTCCATCCTTATGGTATTACGTGAGTCTGTGACCCCAGTTGCCTCGGCGAGACTGGAACCTTTGCGCACGGCATGGCTATCCCCCAAGAAATGTTTATACCTGTTTGCCGGTGCTATTTAGATTATATTTTTAAGCTTTATGTCTTTTTGACATACGCATTTACCTGATAAATGTATATTTCCCTTAGAAACACTAAATACGTAATATAATAAACTGTAACTGGAGTTGCAAAAATTCCCAAGAGTTTGTCCGTTCGTGGATTTCATCTATCCTACATAATGCGGGACACCGATTTTGTCCCTAAATCACCGCCTCACCCTGTAAAAGACAGCACGTAAATGTTAATGAAGGTTTGCATATGCATAATTTCCTTGAGAGTCACAACATTTGCTATTATTGAATCTCCTACACACTCCAAAGCCCTCGTATCACTCAAAACGAAACCTTTTCCCACACATAACCCCACTTAGTGTAATACTAATCTGCCCTAGCTAGTCATTCAAGTAGGAAAATATTAACAGAGAGATCGACATACTTTCGATCGTCTGACAACGTAAATAACTGCATTCCACAGCAAAACGACCACGCTCGCGAGTGACGACACGCCAGCAGGACGAAACGTTAATACGTGCGACACAGGAATCACCACTAACAAAATTTACAGTGGCACTCCGTGAGAGACTTGGACTAGAAGTATCTCCCTCTACAGTCCGTCGGCCGGTACGGTACGTGAGGCGGGAAAACATCATAGGCTTCCCGCGAAGGAGATCCTCACAGAAGCGCATCGTGATGCCAGGGTGGTATTTGCCCACCAGTATGAGAACTAAAGGCTAGAATTCTGACCAAGGGTTGTTTTCTCTGAAGAGAAAACTGTCCGATCGCCTGATCATGGTAGGGCTCATTTGTGGAGAAGTAATACCCAGTAAGATGCTTAATATATTAATGTTTGACCTAAAAACACTGCCGCAACCAGTGTTTGATATAGCTTTTTTTTTTTTTTCGCAGGACTGGTGTGGGTATGTCGATCGCCGAAATTTGCGCCAGTTGGGAAAAAATACATAGACCAAAATATCATAAATCACTTAGGATTAGGTCTGCAAACTCGGTGATTTACTGTGAAATCTCACAATCACATCAGCGGCAATGTGAATGGTTTGTCAGATAAGAAAAACACTCTGTATTAATATACTTATCTATTACTTAACCGATACGATAGTTTTGTTGATCATTGAATCGGTTACCCAACACATCTGAGAAGGATAAATAAGTCTGTTTAAAATGTAGTACAGCATATTCCACCCATAGTCTATAAGGTGAGATTATGCAAAAAAAAATATAAGAAACACTACTTCCACCTATTCACTAGACTAGGTAACTGTTATTCCTCCTAGTAACTTTTTTTTTTTTTTATACCGGTATATACATTAAAGCATTTTCCAAACAAAGTAGGGTACGTTTCAACTAAAGGAAGAAGTCAAAACCAAAACTATCTCCTATAACGTAATATTCTTTTTAAGCTATGATCGAGCAAACACCTACGATGAGACCAGAAGTGGGCATCAAGTCTGCGATGTATGGGGCTGGATATCTATCCATGAAGTGGGAGATCTTACGAGAGTAGAGGGACAGTCACAGCGCAGAAGAATTTGGAAATTCTTCAGGAATTTTTCCTACCTTCCCTGCAGGAGCGACATCCCTTCCCACCAGGTCCCACCATATTCATCCATGATCGTTGCCCATTTCACATGGCACGTGCAGTTCAGGAATGGTTTGCTGCACTGGAAAATCTTCAGCTCTTGGACTGGCCTACCAAGGGTTGTGACTGCAACCCAATTGAAAGTATCTGGGCGAGTATGGTCAACACATGGGAGCTAGAAAAAGAGAGGGCAGCCGAGCAGTGGATGGAACATATGTGGCGAGAATGGGAATTTCTGCGGGGAAAGCCGCACATTGTGCAAAATGTCTCCAGCATGCCTGATAGACTCCGTGATGTTATCGTGCAGGAGGGTGGATGGACTCATTACTAAACACATCAATAAACTGTATGATCTACAGTTTCATCTTTCCTTTTTCATATTATATTGTTGCGGATTATCAAATGCTCTTAGTACTGTAAGTTGAGAGATTCAGGTATTGCTATTAAAGTAAGCTTAGTAGCACAGTCAGTAGAGCGCTGACTCGCCGTCCTTGGTCGTGAGTTTGGGCCTATGCGGTGCTACATGGCCTGCGATGCCTACACGATTATATATATATATATATATATATATATATATATATATATATATATATATATACCGAAGACAGAAGTAGGCCTATTCCGTATACCTTGGTCACGCAACATAAATATTGTGGGTATCTTATTGGAGTGGGATTAAAATTTTAATGATAAACGTCTTTCTCCTCTAGTGGGCGTTAAAACCTACAGGTGTGGCTATTCTGGCTAAACATATGACCATTTTATTAATGTTAGTGATAATCTCACATTATCGATCTGTCACCCATTTCTGATGTTGCTTATCACTTCACACAACAATGCCATTGGTTTCAGTTGCCTGGTGCTATAATGTAATATTCTATCTAAGTCTTAATTGAACATTGTAATAAATCTGAGTGTCTACAAATATCTGATTATAGTTTTATAGCCTGATTTTTACTAGATTCATGACATAGCATACATACTGTAGTATAAATGGCTTGCTGGAACCGAATTGTCTGAGCACAATAACGAAGTATGGTGGTGTAACGGATTAGAGATGAAAGTAAGGGAGATATGTGGAGAGAGGCGTAGTCTCGTAGATACTGTAAGAGCTGATCGAGGAGTGCTGAAGTTGTCTGATCATGTGTGGATTCATGGAGAGTAAGACTGGAGAAATGGATATAAGAATCGCAGGCGGAGGGCGCAACAGAGAGAGGGAGAACAAAAAGATGGAAGAATACTGGGAGACAGGGTTTGTGTGGTGGAAGTTTTTCAGATATCAAGAATTTGACGGCACTAGCCCAGAAGGACTAAGCCGATACGGCAGTGCTCTCTGAAGAACATCGTTATACTTTTTTCCCAGTGTGGAACAATTTCATTAGCGACCTCACTTCCTTGTCATATCTAAATATTATTGCATTCCGGGCATTGTTCCTGCATTACAATTTCCATATATATATATATATATATATATATATATATATATATATATATATATATATATATATATATATATATATTCACTCTCATCTTAAATGTCGGGACCAACTGCCTAGCCCCGGGCTCCTACGCTCCTCATGGGGCAATGTAGGATTGGATGATATATATATATATATATATATATATATATATATATATATATATATATATATATATATATATATATATATATATACGAGTATACCTATGATGAATATGTGGGAAAAAGGAGGGAAGGAAGAGTGGAAAGATGGTGGGCTGCCTACCGTGCTTTTTTTTTTTTTTTTTTTCCATATATAAGCTAGCTAGCTAGCTGTGGGTTTCATTTTTTGGGTCATTGTTAGATTGTTTGGTATTGATTTATTGTCAATGTCAGTTGGTAGATGGGAGTGGTTTAAGTCACTTTCAGTGTTTGTTGGGAGATGAGAGTAGTGTTTGGGTAAGCCACTTATCAGTGTTTGTTGGTGTTTGGGTAAGTCACTTTACAGTGTTTGTTGGTAGATGCGAGTATTGTGTGGGTAAGTCTTTTGTCAGTGTTCGTTGGTAAATGAGGGTAGTGTTTGGAACAGTCACTTGTCAGTGTTTGTTGGTAGATGCGATTAGTGTTTGGGTAAGTTAAAGTGTTTGTTAGTAGATGGGATTAGGGTTTGGGTAATTGTTTATGTTATTTAAGCTACTTGGAAACCAGCGATGGAATGTGCGGCCCCGTTAGTTGTCTCAATTTTTTCCCAGAGTTTTTTAGCCTGTTTGTGTAGTCTTATGTTGAGAGATTTTGTTTTTGTGATTTCATGTATTTGTTCGGTGTTTAGAGTGTATAGGTAGCGTTGATTGGTGGCAAATCTAAGGGCCTTGTTTTGTATTATCTGCAGTTTTTTAATTTGGGATTAACTGAAGGTGTGTGTGGGGACGGGGGAGTAGTCTAGTATAGGTAGGACTAGGGCTTTGAGTAGGTAAATTTTTATTTTCGCATTCATGTTTCTGAACCTAAGTAACCGGCTTAGGGCTCCTTTAGACCTAGCATTTTGCCTTCGCTTTTTAAGTCGATTATTTCGTCGTTCACTATCATTGGTTCTTTCCTTGTGTTGGCCAACTGAATTACCGTGAATTTATTAATGTTAGTTTTGATTTTCCATTGTGTCTCATTGTCATTTATTTTCTCTATTTAGTGTTCTGTACGTGAATTCATAATGAGTCTGGATGGTCCCAGGTAGTTAATGATCTGTGTGATGTCATCAACATAGCTTGATATTAATACCGTGTATTACCCGAGGGGTGTCGTTTGTGTATATGGTGAACAGTGTGAGGGACAGGACACTACCCTGGTGGACGCCACATCCCAGGGGGAAGCTTTCTCCAGTATAGTTTTTTATTTTAATTTTGGCACTTCGATTATCTAAGAAGTCGCATAATATTTTCTCCGTGATGTTAATGTTAAGGATTTTGAATTTTAATCCTAAGTGCCATACCTTGTCAAATGTCTTGGTAATGTCCCTGAGGACTAAGTGGCACTGTCCCTTGTTGGATTTGTTGTTTGCAATTAGTTCTGTTGCAGTTGCAATGGCTTTTGTGGTACCCCTGGAGAAGTGGAATCCATATTGATGTTCATTGAAATACAGGGAGTTAGTTTCTAGGAAAATTCTTAATCTTTTATTAATAATTCTTTCTAGTATTTTTCCAGGATCTTCAAAGAGGGATATGGGTCTATGATTTTCTGCATGGTGAGGATTACTGTTCTCTTTAGGTATTAATCTGATGGTGACTTGTTTAAATTTGCCAGGGAAGTAGCCTGCAGAGATGGCTGTTAAAAATTTTTCTTAGAACGTCCTTTGCTGTGTTAGGTAGGTTGGATAAAATGGTTTTATTAAATCCGCTATCTCCAAGGCATGTTTCCTTCATATTTTTTATTATTTCTGCAATTTCCCCTACAGGCATTGGTGCTGTGAATATCGATTGTGAGTCCAACTATCTGGACTTGCTGTGTGGTAGGGAGTGAGTCTGTTATGGTTGTTTTGTAAAAATCCTCTGACTATATATTCTTGTCTTGGATTGATTTTTTCATCTTCATCTTCGTGTTGGAAAACTGCTTCCCAGTGTCGTCTGTGAGCGGTTTCCTGTTCCCTAGGGGAGTGTAGTCTGACGCCTCGCGGGTCAAGGACGTAGTGGACGTCAGGGGTTGAGGTGCCGGTTAGGTTCTTTTTATTTTTCTCCTGAAGGTGGTGGGGTCATTGTATGAATTTGCCGTGTTGGATATAGTCTCAGACCAGTGTGCGTTGTGTTCACTAAGGAGTGATGTATGTAGCTGGGTTTGTAAAGATTTCTATAGTCTGTAATGTGCACGTGTCCAGCCGTGTGTTTGAGAGTGGACTTAGAGAGCGTATCTGTATGTGTCTGCTGTGAGCTGGGTGGGTGGGTGTTCTGTGTGTAGTTGTCGGTATGTTGTTACTGATTGCATTGTGTAATATTGTGTACCAATTACCGTGGGCCTGACCTATTTCCTCGAGTGTGCTTTCATCTGGGATGGTGAAGTTATGAAGAGCTGTGGTTATTTCTAGTTTAAAATTATCCCAGTTGGCTAGGGAGAAATTTGGTCTGCGTTGAGCAGGAATCGATATTGGAGTGGTGGTGATGGTGGTAATTGTGAGGGTGTGGTCATTGGTGGTGAGTGGTCCTGGGGAGAAGTAGATGTTATGATATGTAATCATGTTGCTGAGTGCTGTGTCAGGTGTGATGGTAGAGTTGTGTGAGTGATATGTAGGGAAGTGTGGTCCTATAAATCTTAGTGTTGTGTCGTCAATAAGCTGTGCAATTTGTCTACGTACTGTGTTTGTATTTCTGTTACCTAGGAACATAAGAACATAAGAAGAGAGGATAATTGTAGTAGGCTGGTGGCGAAAGAGTTTGCCTAGGCAGGGTGTAAGCACAGAAGCACAGTTCTTGAGAACAAAAGGAGGGACTCCATCAGGCCCATATGCCTTATTAGTATTGAGGTCTGTGATGGCAAAAAATGCATCAGCTGAAGAAATTTTAATGTTAGCCATGAGGAAGACAGAAGGGGGAAGTGAAGGAGGAACAGCACCGGAATCATCTAAGGTGGAATTGGAGGAGAAAGTCTGAGCAAAGAGATCTGCTTTATCAGTAGCAGAAATAGCTACAGAGCCATCAGAGTAGAAAAGAGGAGGGAAGGATCATGAGGTAAAGTTGTTAGAAAGGTTTTTGGCAAGGTGCCAGAAGGAGCAGGAAGAATTCGAGTTAGAGAGTTGAGAGCATTTTGTACAGATGAAATTATTTTTAGCAGAGCGAAGAACAGACTTAGCACGATTCCAGGCAGAAACGTATAAAAGATGTGATTCAGGGGTGGGTTGGCTTCGGTACCTTTTATAGGCCCTCTCCTTGTTGCGGATAGCATTAGAACAAGCGTGATTAAACCAAGGCTTTCGTGCATTAGTCACAGGATATGAGAAAGGAATGCATGCTTCCATGCCTGAGAGAATAACCTCCGTAATGCGCAAGGCACACCCAAATGGCTCCCGGACATGGAAGCAATAATCATTCCGGGGAAAATCAAAGAAGTACTGCCTGAGTTCATCCCAATCCGCAGCTCCAAAGTGCCACAGACGACGTTTCTTTGGAGGGTCGGCAGGCCGTACCGGAGTGATAGGACAGGTTAAGGTGATAAGGTTGTGATCGGAGGAGCCCAACGGAAAGAAAAGATTAACAGTGTAAGCAGAAGGATTAGTTGTAAGGAAGAGGTCAAGTATGTTGGAGCTCTCTCCAAGGCAGTCAGGGATACGTGTAGGGTGCTGTACAAGCTGCTCTAGGTCATTAAGTTTAGAAAAGGTGTAGGCTTGTTCACCAGGTGGATCAGTGAAACGAGAGGAGAGCCAAAGGTGGTGGTGAACATTGAAATCACCTGGAATGGAGATTTCAGAGCAAGGAGAAATGGATAGAATGTGATCCATCGTAGAAGTAAGATAGTCAAAGAATTTTTGATAGTAAGTAGAATTAGGAGATAAGTAAACAGCACAGATATATTTAGTCAGAGAATGACAGGAAAGCCGAAGCCAGAGTGTAGAGAATTCAGAAGAGTCGAGTTCAGGAACACGAAAGCAAGATAAGTTGTTGTGTATATATACACAACAGCTACCTTTGGCTTTGAAATGAGTATAGAGAAAGCGGATGGAAGGGTGCAAGGAATAAATGTGTTGGGAGAGTTGAATGATTCTTTGATCACGAAGGAGGAAGTGGAGAACGCAGTAAAGGAGATGAAAACAGGGAAAGCTGCAGGTATGGATGGGTGTGCTGTGGAATGCCTGAAGGGTGGTGGAGTGACTATAGTTGACTGGTTAGTAAGATTGTTGAATGTGTGCTTTGTGAAAGGTATGGTGCCAATTGACTGGGCAAGTGCTTGTGTGGTCCCATTGTATAAAGGCAAGGGTGATAAGTATGAATGTACTAGCTTTAGGGGTATAAGTCTGTTGAGTGTTGTAGGTAAGGTTTATGGTACAGTGTTAATTATGAGAGTTAGAGAGGGTACAGATGAGCAGTGTGGCTTTAGGAGAGGGAGGGGATGCGTGGATCAGGTGTTTGTGGTGAGACAAGTGTGTGAAAAGTATTTAGTGAAAGGCAAGGATGTGTTTTGGGCATTCATGGATTTAGAGAAAGCGTATGATAGAACTGATAGGGAGGCTTTGTGGACTGTTTTAAGATTGTATGGACTTGATGGTAGGTTACTCAAAGGGGTGATAAGTTTTTATGTAAATAATAGAGCGTGTGTAAGAGTGGGAAATGCTGTGAGTGATTGGTTTCCGGTGAGAGTGGGGCTGCGACAGGGATGTGTGATGTCGCCTTGGTTGTTTAATATTTACATGGATGGTGTCATAAGGGAGGTGAATGCAAGAGTTTTAGGTGGAGGTCTGAGTCTGGTGAATGTTGATGGTGGAGAGTGGAATTTGAAGCAGCTGCTGTTTGCAGATGATACTGCACTGGTGGCTGATTCAGAGGAGAGATTGAGACAGTTGGTAGAGGAGTTCGGAAGGGTGTGTGAAAGGAGGAAATTGAAAGTAAATGAGAATAAGAGTAAAGTGATGAAGTGCACGAGGTTGGTAGATGGTAGGGGGATGAATATAGTTTTGAATGGTTAGTTGCTTGAGGAGGTAGAGTGTTTTAGATATCTAGGGTCACATGTTGCTGTGGATGGAAGAATAAATGCAGAAGTGAAGTTTAGAATAAATGAAGTAGGAAAGGTGCTGGGAGGAATGAAAAAAGTGTTTAGACATCGTTCGCTTAGAATGGATGTAAAGAGAAGGCTGTATGAGGGTGTTGTGGTACCGACTGCATTATATGGGGGTGAAACATGGAATATGGGAGTAGCAGAGAGGAAAAGTTTGAATGTAATGGAGATGAGGTGTCTGAGGAGTATGTGTGGAGTGACGCATATGAATCGAGTGCGAAATGATGAAGTGCGAAGGAGAACTGGAGTTGTTTGGGAGATGGCTGGTAGAGTTGAGCAGAGGGTGTTGCGATGGTTTGGGCATATGGAGAGAATGGATAATGAGCGATTGGTGAAAAAGATAACTAGATCTGATGTGAGAGGTGTAAGACTGAGAGGAAGACCACGAATACGATGGATAGACAGTGTGAAGAGAGCGCTGGATGCGAGAGGGATGTCTGTTGAGCAAGGAAGAGTGGCTGTGCGTGACAGAAATAAATGGAGAGAAATTGTGAATGAATAAGTGATGACGCAGCCCTGAAGGGATATTCTCCCGCATTTGGTCTGATCAGCTAGTCAGGTCAGGTGCGGGTAAGGGGATGGGTCTGTTATGATGTGGCAGGGGTAAACCAGCTCTGCTGTTGGGCCCTGCTGCGGATGTCACTGATTGCATTGCGCAGTTGACCCTTGTGCGGTGTGGTGCGGTGAGGATCTGTCCGTTCTGCCCTTTGGGGCTAAGATGCAAATGAATGTGTTTGAATGGATGAGTAAATGGGGAGTGTGTCGTCTTGTCTCGGCTACCTCCCTTTCCTTGGGGGAAGCAGCCTAGGTATATAGATAGATAGATAGAGAAAGTAGGAGTATACAGAAAAGAGTCTGCTGTCAGTTGCCTCAGGCAGCCGAGTCTCAGTTAGAAAAAGAAGGTGAGGTTTAGAGAAGGAGAGGTGGTGCTCAACAGAGCAAAAGTTAGAGGAAAGGCCACGAAAGTTGCAGAAATGAAGAAGCCAAACAGTGGTTCCAGGCATCTTGAGTCGTCACCGGGAGAGGGGTCAGCTCTTCATAATTCCACACATCTTCATATGTCAGCAACTATTATATTTCATGCTTAATTGTACTTGGTGCTGAAGGAATATGATAAACATAAAAATATCAGTAATTTTATTCAGGAGTACTAACAAACAAGGTCAAACTGTGTTGACAAGCACAGACAACATGATTCAGAAGTTTCAACAAAAGAGGCTAATTAACCTTTTCTCTCTCATATATTGAACCGAAAAATAGACAGAAGGATAACACCAAATTAGACCTCCCTAGACAAGCCGGGGAACCATCCTCCACCAAGGGCAGATGAAAGGAAGCGCGCCTACCAGACCTGTTCGGCCCCAGCCCTGAGGGCCGACACTCCGATGGAGGCCCCTCCAGTGAAAGGCCTCCCTCTACACCACCCAGCAGCCCTCGCCCGATGATCAAGAGTAAAATAGTGGTCCCGCACCCCTTCAGAGAGTGCACACCTGACAAGACACCTCCCACACCTGGGCGCCACCTGCAGTTATCTTACCAGCCCACTAGTCCCAGACCCAGATCCTCATAATTCATATAGTGTGTGTAATCTATCATAGTGTATTGTGTCAAGTCATTGTATTGTTTGTGGGTAATATACATGTAAGACTGCTCAGTCTGTGTTTTTAAGCCCTGTTCCTTTGGTTGCATGCTCCAGACCCGGTCTTAGAAAGAACCCAATATCATACCCACATAGAAAGCAAGAAGTTGATATCTGAGTACGTGGCATAACAAATAACCTAAGAGCGGTCGTTTCTTTAAACATAGATTCAGTGCACGTGGTATCAAGCAATCGATTTTCTTTTTAATGTTTTCTCTGGTAATTTTGGCAACATTGAATTGTTGCCACGCAGTCCATTTCAGTCGCAGTCTCTCGGAAAAGTAGCTAGTAACCCTGAAAACTTCACTCATAAGATCGAGTTTCTTGGGAAAATTTCCCAGAAAACCCTTCACGTTACAACGGCCTTATGTGGTTTTGAACGCATTTTGACAGGAAATGACAGGAGAGTGTCTAACCCTATATGAGTGTACTGCCTTCGTTCGCAACCAGCTGAATATCATCATCATTATCATCATCATCATCATCCTGGCCTTAATCTAGCCAGGGACGACGTGAGGTAGGATACAGAAATAGGGAAAGTACAACTGTGGGAGAATAATTACCAATATAGTCAGTGAAGGGAAAATACTGTCACTATATAAATGAGAAGAAAGTTTTTGTTGTCTGCTTGAGAAGTGAGATGCTCCTCACGACCGAGCTTCGCATCTTCTTATAGTTTTGTAAGAAAATGTTCCACCTTCTCCAAATCCTCTTTCAATCTGTTCATGTTAACTCGACAGCAACTATATTTAAACCTTCCTTTTGTGGGTTTAGAAGAGGCAGGAATTACACGGGAAGGCGAAAAATGAAAAGGGCCACGAAAGTTACCAGTATCAGTGCCTCTCAGCCCTACTACCTTTGGTGTGTGTTTTCCCTCCGTCAGGCACGTATAAAAGCTCTTACATGTAGAAAGTATTACATATTTAACGTTTGCTGAGTTTATTGAACGAATTCGACTTGAATAACTTATTTTCACCCCTTAAAAATATTTTTCTCAGATTTTACCACAACTAGTTTCTGCAACCTGTTCACTGTTCAGTGTTTTGAATTTGCGAAGCACTAAAGAAACTTACACCATTGAGTGCAGCAGGAAACGACCACGACTAGCTTCGCTTCACCTCTGAAACTCAAATTCTAATGTGAGAATTGATTTCAGTCACATCATGGCTACTGAAAATATCTGGAATGTCACTGGACCACAAAAAATTCACACCTTTTGAACGCCGCGGTCAATCATCTGTGCTTTATCAGTACAAAATAAAAGATGCCATCAGAGCTGGAAGGTTGCAAATATCTGTCGTTTTTAGGAAAACTTCAACAAATGAAGGCTAGAATTAGCATTCGTTGATTTTAGAATACCTGGACACACTGTTTAAAACACTGGCCATACTCATAGCTATAAAAACAGTTTCAGAGTTGACCACTTGCATATATAATGAACTCAGAGAATCAGTTATCTCTTATATTTGAAAGTTAGAAGAAAAATGAGTGAGAGTTTGATGCTTGACTAGTACTGAGTGCCTCTGATAATGGGGAAGGGCTGCAAATAGACTGTTAGGGATGCAAACAGATCAACCAGTAACATTACAGATGCATAAGGACACAGATGCTGCACTGCAGCAAAGACCGAATGATAAAAGGGAATCAGTAAGAGGAGAGGAGATAAAAACCTTCAACCTTAACCTGTTTAGAAGAGTTGATCGTTTGAATTGTTCTTCACCCAGGGATGAATACGGCCCCTGCACATCACCAACAGCGATCCAGGAAAAAATGCACAGCAAAACTGCAGCCACACTCATCAGCGGGAGATTCTCGGGAACCGATGCCTTATGGAGAGGGGTCTTTAGGGGGTCCCACCCTGTCAAAAAGTTGATCTGTGTTGATGTTTACTACTCTGGAATACTTCCTCTTCCTACATAAAGAAATTGGTCGTGCATACCGGCGATGACCGGGATATTCAGAGCCTGCCACCTTGAGGGGACGGTCCTTAATGCTTGCATCCTACTTAAAACTTGGTCTGGATTATGTGCTCCTAGGTTAAAAAAAAATGGCTGGAATTGCACGTTGCCTATAATCCTTGGGGAATGGCCTCTGGGAGATGCATAGGTTGTCCGGATGAAGGTGTACCCCTGTGCAAAACTCCATATTCCTAGTCAAGAACCTGACAATAAATCGGGTGGGGGGGGAGGGGGCAGATCCACCCTGCTTACGATTTGAAAGTCAACAACAATTGAACATTTCGTTTTACTTGCCAGTCCATAACACTCATGATTGCCAGCAAATGCGTTTTATGAGAGCCATGTCCCTCTCCACCGCCTGTACCAATGCACACAGACTTTGTGGAGTAACAAAATGTGCAGAGTCAGTTCAGCACAGTCTCTGGAACGTGGATTTTGCAGAAAGTAATGTGATCTTACTGTGATAAGGCCTGGGAAAGAGGATCCCCTAGGATATTGAGATATGACAAAGGACTGACTAGCTTGTTGCTAAAATTACTGGATATTCGTGTGGAAGATTTTGGCGAGTTGAAATGCGGTAACGAAAAACTGAGTTTTGAGGCATTTAAAAAACAAGGTTTCCTTTGCTCCTATCACACACACACACACACACACACACACACACACACACACACACACACACACACACACACACACACCACAAAATATCTTACACACATTCACGTAACACACAACACAAACTTTCATACACATAATCACATAACACAACCACAAAACATCATAGGCCACGCACGGATCTTGAATTTGACTTTCTTTTATCTTGTTTTTATTTTTTCTTGAGGACAATAATCTTGCGGGCTCCTGGCCTTTGGTTCCTTCTTCTATGCATAAAAAAAAACATTTACATAATACATACCACAGAACAATATATACACATTTATAAAACACATACACACCACAAAATATCACATAAACCAAAAAACTTCATACGCGCATATTCACATAGCGCACACACACACACACACACACACACACACACACACCATAAAACATCATACACACAATGACATGGCACACACCGCAAAACATCATGTACGCATCCATATAACACACTCAGTCCTAATATTAAAACATCATTGGACGCACTTACTGTGATCACTACGTGGCCAGCTATCATACTTGTATTACTACCAGAAATGAAGAAATGCATAAGGGATTAATAAAATCTTAATACACAATCATGCGACGTGCAGATCCATTCCACACACGCAAGCTCATACGCACACATTCATACAAATCACTCTAGGTTGCAAAATATTTAATGTTATGAGAAAAATATGTGAAACGACCATCATGTATGTAAAGTTACTATTATTGTGAGTGTGAAACCAGCAACTACGAGGGAGACTCGTGTCCATGTCTTCCCCCCTTGCTTACCTCACTGTCCCTGCCACATTATACCTCTGTCCAAATATAAAACTTCCAGTGCCCACGGCAAGAGATTAACGTAATAAGAAACTACATATGTCTTGAATATTTAAAGGCTAATCTGGGGCGAAAGTTTAACTGCCTTTTTACTTCAAGGGTCATTGCTCCTTTGAACTGTCTGCTTGCATCCCTCCACAACCATGGCGAGCGCATAGCACCCATCTGGCAACAAACTCTCATCCCTTTCTGTTCAGCTTTCTAATGTAGGAGTTAACTGTTAACCCCAGTCATTCATCTGTGCAAAAAGGTATTCCTCTGCCTTTTTATCCCCTGTGGCTTTGACCTCCAGTCCTTTAAACGCAATGTATCCATTAATCAAGAAATGAACTAATCTAGGATTTGGCTCTCTCTTATATGATATTTATTTTCCCTTGGAGGGAACAATCTTGCGGTCTTCTAGATGTGGTTCCTTCTTCCTTGCTTAAACAATGCTGCATGCCAGTCCTTATAGATGGAATGAATAATTATACTGCATAACGAAAAGCCATTTTGTGATAAATTATCATATGCTACTGCAATTAAATTATTTTCTCTTGATATCTGAAAGTGCAGAAGGTGTATTATAATTCACTGAAAAACTGACAGAGGAAACGAACTGTTAAATTTATTATGATGGCTTCTACAAGTATTTTCATTGTTGGTAACCGTGTTTAATATGTTAAGTAATCACATGGAACAGTAAATCCATTGACTATAACAGCACGCTGTAAATGAGGATTCATGTATTATTTATTTCAGTTTATCCGTTCAGTCTTAGTCTCTGAAAGTGGAAACAATACTTCTCATTCAGCTACTATATTCCTAATAATG
The DNA here is from genome assembly GCF_032717465.1 of Coenobita brevimanus. Classification (NCBI taxonomy): domain Eukaryota; kingdom Metazoa; phylum Arthropoda; class Malacostraca; order Decapoda; family Coenobitidae; genus Coenobita; species Coenobita brevimanus. Next base: position 37,988,158 of record NC_137006.1, on the reverse strand, counting down.
AATCGCTATGAAAAACTGAGGTGATACCCACACTCCAGTGTTACATACTTTATCACCTTGCATAACATGTCACCCCTTCCCTTCTGTGTTATACAATTATATAAGCAGACAGGAACACAAGTACTGTAGATGAATTGATAGAAAACAGATTTAACATGGAGAGAATTATAAAAAAAAAGTAAAGTGCCAGTGGATAGACCGACACAGAAGATTAGGACAAAGTATCAGAACCTCAATACTACTGAGTGAAGTCAAACAATGGCGTCATTATTGATGACACCATTAGCAATGAGGTGAGCAAGTGTGGAAGGTACACTCACTTGCCCCTCGCCACGCGCCACCATGACAGTACACGCCCTCATTCTACTGCTCGTAGTCACTGTTCTGTGCTGGCCTCCAGGGTGCGACGAAGGTATCTTGACGCCTGGTGTTAAGGAAGGACAAAGAAAGGACCCAATTTGGCGGCAACAGCTATAAATCCTACAGGAGGTTGTCTCAGGGCGAGGCAAAGGAAAGTCTGTGGTATTGCACTTGGACCCTGAACTTCCAGCAGAGACTCAGCACCCTATAAAAAGCCTGTGTGAGCGGGACACACCTCACCTCACCCTGAATCTGAGTGTCCATCAGACTTGGAGGCAACAAGCCTTCCCTCTCCTCCACGAGGTGCTGTGGCTCTCACACAGGACCCAGTTGCTCCAGTCGCTGTGGTCCCATGTGGGACATGTTCCAGGGGAAGACTGTGACTTGGCAAAACATGTCTCTCGTAATGACTCGTGCAGTGGGTTGACATTAACCTACGCCGCCTTCTTCAGCGAGCAGTGATACAGCATGAGTGGAGTGGAGGAGTGTCCAGCCTAGTGTACTTACTGAAAATGATGGTAGGTCAGAGTGCCCCTGCAGTACGCACATAAGCACACAGAAACACCAACCCCCTCCCATTCATTCATTTCTTATTCCTCTTCACCATTCCTGTTCTCTCTCTCTCTCTCTCTCTCTCTCTCATCTGTATTTACCTGATATCTTTTCGTGGAACTGGAAAGAGACGCCTACATGTGATGACAAAGATATTTCCGGGCGGTTGCACACTCCTGTTTTACAAACGCCACTCAGTGCCCTCCCTGTCCGCTAAAATGAATGTGATGGACTGCAGAAGAAAGGCAACTGCAATTTGCTGTCCAACGGGCACATTCAGATGAGCCTTTGGCCAGAAAAACAAATCTTCTATGTTTAACAAGGGAGTAGTTTAACATGTACCTAAAATTTTATGACAGTTTCACACTGTGTTCTGCTTACGTGTTTATTTTTATATACTGATCATCTGTGTTCGTGTGTAGAAGGCAGTATGACAACAAGTGTAGTAAATATCCAACAAATGAATTTGTAAGGACGCGGAAGAAGAATTATGTAATGTCGCAGATATCTTAATTGTTTGGTGGTGCAAGAGCATAACTGCAGAAAAATTTACCGGATTGGATGAAAGTGTAGAAAGAAATGACTATAATTACCCGTTCCCGCCCCGGAGGGGCTCGGGGACGGGTATTGTTTTCACTCGGTTTGTCTGTTTGTGTTTGTCTGTCTGGCTGTCTGGCTGGCTGTTAACAATTTTACGCGAAAACTACAGGTGCGATTTTGACTAAAATTACAGGGATGATGGGCTATGGCCTTCTGATCACCTGATTAGATTTTGGGCCAAATTGAGCCGACCAAAAAATGTAAAAAAAAATAAAAGAGGGATGTGTATTAATGGTTTTTTCGCCATTACTCCTTTCAAATTCTCATATCGACATGAAACCAAAACCTAGGGGTGCATCTTTCAAATCTGCATCCTGTAACATGCCTCATTACGTCAGGGGGGTCGCCCCTCTGGTAGAGGTAGAGGGTCAATACCAGGTGGGTTGGGCCTAAAATTTTAAATGGCCATAAAATCGTCAATTTTCACTCGATTTTCTCCAAGTTTGTTATGTGACATTTTTGAACACCATCCTGTTGTGTTTATACGTCAGCACTAAAATGATTGCCGGGAACGGGTTTGCGGTGCCTTGGCACCGCTTCTTGTTATGTGTAGTTAGGTAGCTGGTTATCAATAGATTGATATTGCCTGCTTAAAGAAAAAGTGACTCAGTTATTAATAGATTTGTACTACAAACAAGTGGAAAAGTACCATATAGAAACGGGAACTTCAGGACCGTAATATAATGCTGGGGGTTACATCAACAACAGCGAAGTCTTTGCTTGCACTTCACAGGACATACATTACATGAAACACGACTACTTATTTGGACAGACACTATTGAAAAATGGTTGACTTGAAATATAAGTCCATACACTGTGCACTAAATTTTAAAGAAATAAGATAATTCCTATTGCATATGATAGCCGATATGTTTATCACCGAAAAATCAAGTGCTAAAATGATGTAGCGTTTCCGAATGATTTGGCTAATTTTTTTTTTTTATACAAAATGCAAACAACATGCAAATATATATATATATATATATATATATATATATATATATATATATATATATATATATATATATATATATATATATATATGTATGTATAAAATGTGTCTGACTCTGGGCAAAGGCTTCAGAGCCTATCCCAAGGCCCAGTAGTCCTACACACCTCCACATGTCACCACTTGGGCACTAACACCTACCGCCCACATTGAGTACATGATAGGGCTGTCTCATGCAGGAATAGTGTACTGGTATTAGCAGAGGTATATTTACGATATGTCGGCAGGTCTTCTAGTGGATCAGTAAAGTCTGTTTTATGCAATTCAAGTCTTCAAACTGTTCCCTGCCCCAGCCGGCATTCGAACCTGGGTCCATTAGGACTGCAGGTCCTCTCTCTACCGATTCAGCCACCGCCTCCCCACAGATTATATTTAAAACGATCCATAAATTATCCCCATCCCCTCCCACCCACCCCCACACCCACTCCCCTAACTTATATGGTTACCTCTGATCCATTTCTTGGCCAGGTGGAGCTAAGCAGAGTGGCTGGACGAGATACAGGTGTTTGTGAGAGAGTACTGGAATGATCTAGTCAGGTGTCTCTCACTCTCCACCATTTCCAGGCAGTCTTCTACATCCTCGAACTGTCCTGGTTCATTGCTATTCTAGTCTTCATCCTGGAGCTGCTCCCACACAGATATTTCATGTTGGGATCTTAGCAAAAGCTGATTGTTTGCCTTCATGCCGCCTGTGTATGCATTACTGTTAGTCGCCTTCCTCCAAACCACAGACTTATCAAATTTGTCGGATAGGAAGCAAACAAATTAAATGTTAATGCTATGCAATTGACAAATCACCTTCTATACTGTCATTGCCAAAAAAGAAGGCGACTTAGCTTAACACCTGGCAAAGGACGTCCGTTTGTAGTACGTTCTTGTTGCTGCAACTTTAATTCAGAACTGCCCTTACACACGCTTCGATAAACTGCCACCACAGTAAATGCATCACCCTCCCCACAATACTAATAACTGTATTCTAGCTGGCATTGGCACCGTCGTAGCTCTTCGTTCTTGGCGATAGACTAACTTGTGCATATATGGCTTAGGATGTTACTGTGTACAGACTCTCGACAAATTATATTCTTCCTGTTGGGTCTCATGTTGCATCTACTGTCGTTAAATACACAGACACCGAGAAAGATATATAGTTTGTACTCCAGGGTAGTTACGAGACCTTCTATGACCTGTTGCGTGAGATTCTGTTTAAATATTCCCAAGCATCAAGGCACGGGTATTTTATACATTTGTAGAGTAGCGTGTCTGCTCTGTAAGTTTACCAGTCCTGTGTGGTAAATAGCAGTTTATTCGTTTTCAAAATGTAACTTGACAGTCATTGACGGACTGCAGACTGAAATCTGCTTTTTAGAAAATGAAGTGGGTTCGTAATTGCTTTTTGTTGTACCTGTCAGTGCAAAATACAAACAGTTTGTGCAGGGTATGGTGTTCAGGATCATTTATGGAGGTTTGAAAGGTTGGTGGGTACGAAATACATTTTGGGTGAGGCTACACAACCGCCAGGCTACAAAGCCTCACCCTTGCTGTTTCATGTGTAAATTTAAAAACATATAAAGTAATGTGTCTGCACAGTTTTTTCTCTCGCCTCACTATTATTACTGTAATTTGTTATTGTTCTGTGGTCGGCGTTTGACGTTTATTTAGCTCATATTCCTTGCGCTTGTTACAGGTTTTTATCACTCGATAGCCTCGTTGGCACTGTTTATCATCTTTTTAACACTAAGAGTTGAATCGACCATGAGATGATTTATGTTGATGAGGCGGAAAATGCACCTCTAACCTACACCATTGAGATGATAATGTCTCTCTCTCTCTCTCTCTCTCTCTCTCTCTCTCTCTCTCTCTCATGTACTTGATTTTGTGCATAGAAATGACGGCTTGCTCGCTGAGGCAGAGCACTCTTCTTACGAGCCATACTTCTTAACATCATTACCATTACGGCGCTAATACCAATTGAACAAGTTGAAGACTTGCTAGGGATGTCGTAATGAAGACTGATTTAATGGCAGCACAGGTTTCAAAAAACATATCTGCAGGTTATGTTGAAAATCGGTGAAATTTAATGGCAGCACAGGTTTCAAAAAACATATCTGCGGGTTATGTTGAAGATCAGTGAAATTCTTATCTTATCAATATTCTTATAATCAAACTGTTTTCAACGACAGAGTGGTTTTAGAGATCTAGTTCTTTCAGCCTGCAAGTCACTTGTCCAACCACCTGGTCGTCATCAACTTGAATCCTTTCGGAAAGGAGATTACCCCTAACCACTTGATCACCACCTACTGCTGACTTACTAGTTGTCTAACCTTCCTTTTGCACACACACACACACACACACACACACACACACACACACACACACACACAACCCCCCCCCCCCAAGTAGGACATTGGTAAGTGCATCTGTTTTTGGCCTTATGATCTTAACTATTGCATTATATTCCAGCTAACTCGAGAAAATTTCGTTCAGCTAGGAGTGAATTTTAGGAGTCTGAGTTAATACTGTTACCAGTGGGCTAACCGTCTAATGATCGGAACAGCTAAAGTATTGCCTTCCAGCTAACACCAGTCAATTATATTCAACTGTGTCATAAGAACCCCAGTGTTAAAGTCACCATTAACCCCCTCATGATCGGCACAATTTATTATCTATTCATTTAACCCCTGACGATGATATATAGCCAAGAATGAGTCATAAAACCTGAGAGTTAATACTGTTACTGCTAACCCTCGTGCTCGGAAGTTAGTTATCCACCACACCTAACGTCATACCTTTGCCAGAAACTCTACCATAGACGATACCAGCCAGAATGTCCCAGTACTGGAACTTGATTCTCCCGAAATTGCCCCACTTAAAATACAGACAAGATACGTAAAATCCATCCTAGACAATTTACCTACCAACAAAGCTCCAGGCCCAGATGGAATTCCGCCAATTGTTTTGAAAAAGTGTTCCCCTGAACTTGCCTCTGTCCTAGCTAAATTATTCAGACTATGCATACTTACTTCTTTATTCCCTGATTCATGGAAAGAAGCCAATATCCACCCAGTTCCGAAGAAAGAAAATTCGTCTGACCCCTCCAATTACAGACCAATAGCTGTCACATCTCTTGATAAGGTATTTGAAACTTTAATTAATAACCACACAGTTAAACATCTTGAATCCAACAACATAATTAGTGATAGACAATATGGTTTTCGCCACGAAAGATCCACCATTGACATACTCAATCTCTTAACTCATACCATCCATCAATCAATTGATCTACATGGAGAAACTCATGCAGTAGCTCTTGATATTTCTAAAGCTTTCGACAGAGTATGGCACCGTTCACTGCTGTCCAAACTCCCTTGCTATGGACTAACGTTTTTTGTTCCTTTGATTTCTTCATATCTTAGTGACAGGAAAATAAACGCCGGCGTGCCACAGGGATCAGTTCTGGCGCCAACCCATTTCTGGTTCATATTAATGATCTCTTATCTGTCACCCACAATCCCATTCACTCATGTGCAGATGACTCAACACTACATAGTTCATTCACACTCAGACATCCATTTACAAAGTCTAATATCTCCACCTCTCAACTCAGTACAGCCATCTCCATAAATCAAGATCTATCTACAATCAGTGAATGGGGACAAAACAACCTTGTCTCTTTTAATGCTAATAAAACTAAATATATACAGTTTACTAATAGACATATATTGCCAGATTCGTACATTACCTTCAGTGCTACTAATATTCCCATCTCCAAAAGTATTGAAATTCTTGGCATCTCACTTAATAGTGCCCTCACCTGGACCTCTCATGTCAGATCACTTGCTAAAACCGCCTCAAAGAAACTTGGATTATTGTAGAGTCCGTAACTTCTTCGCCAATGAGCAGTTAGCTATAAGTTATTAGAGTCATGTGTGCGCTCTCAGCTTGAATATTGCTCACCCTTGTGGAATGGTTGTGGAGAGGTTGCATTAAGACAACTAGACAAAATTCAGAACAAAGCTGTTAGAATTATTAACAACCCTGCCATTACATATAAACTACCTCCCCTGCAAGTAAGAAGGAATGTTGCCTCCCTTGCATTATTTTACAAATATTTTATTGGCAAATGCTCAGACGAAGTTGCGTCCATGGTGCCATCTCTCCATGCCTTCCCTCTTGCTACACGGGCATCTTGTAGCGCTCATGACTGGAATGTCACTCAGCCATATTGCAGAACTTCTGCCTATCAGAATTCTTTCATTTCCCGAACTGCATCTCTCTGGAATTCGCTTTCCGTGAGTTGTTTCCCTCCAAATTTCAACCCACAACTGTTCAAGTCTAACTGTTACAGAAATTTTATGAACAGAGGACACCAGTAATCTGGTGTATGGATTATTTTTTTTTTACTCATTTGTTTTTCCTTCCTCCGTTCTGTTATTTATTAAACACACACACACACACACACACACACACACACACACACACACACACACACACACACACACACACACACACACACACACACACACACACGATTATGAAAATCAGTTATATGACCCTGCGAAATGTTTCAGTATTTTCAGCATTAACCCTCGATCGGAAAATTTTCTAGCATTCAATTCCAGCGAGCTCCAAACGATTTTATTTAGCTAAAAGTTAGTCATATAGGCCAGAGGGTGTTCGTACTATCATTACTAACCTCAAAGTCTTAAACAATGTGGGGTGGGTTTCTCGTACGTATTTACGGTCGATTTCATGTCGTAACCATGATCTGTGTTCGCAGGAAGAAGTGAGGACATGGAAGTTTCTGCTCTTTTCATTTTTTGTCCTCCTGTCCAAAACAAATAACTACTGTGACCGTTTTCATCGCACAACCGGGAACCGAGTTTGACGACAAAACGAAAGAGAGGGATGGGTTTTACTCTCGTTGTTCGCCCTGGAAAAACAGATGTGAGTTACGACAAGGAGTCCACCGTAAACACCTTTGAAAAACCTTCCCAGGGTATCTTGTTCCAGCTAAGGCAAACGATTATAACAAGCTGAGATTGAGTCATGGGAGGGTGAGAATGTTAATACGGGCACTATTCCCATTTTACTCTTGTCAAAAATTTCTTCCCTTTGCAGCTTATTTCATGTAGCTCACTGGCAGAAAAACAGAATACTACGACTCGACATTCTTTCCACGGCACTAATTCATTACTACTGTAGCACCATATTTTAGTGTAAATTCATTGTAACAGCTCTGCGTTCAAGATGGAGAGATGGTAATTTTAGACCAAATTAAGAGTAAAAGGAGTATTGTAACCGCCTCATTGCCGGGACAAGTCTAGTATTCAGTTCCGTCTAACATCGGTCGATTTTATTCAGTCACAGGAGCCTGAGTGTTTAATGTTGTTACTGTACTACTAATCTTTGTATGCGGTGCTATCTTTTCCAGCCAAGTTTTGCCGCCTCCCTACGATTTTATTTAGTTTAACGGAGATCTCGTGTTTCTTAAGAGGCTATTGAAGGCTATATTTAACCCATCATGCCCATAAAGTCTGTACAAAGTTTAAAATTATCTGGCATTAGTTTGATGATAAAATTGAGTAATACGTTTATCTCAGTGGGGGGGGGGGGAATCAGCCGTATCAAGTTTGGTGACGGCAGAGTTCAAGCAAATGTTGGTGCACTGAAATCAGCTGGTGTGCTATGTTACGTTATCCGTGTCTCCTTATTTCGACTGACGCACCATGTTGATTTCTAATGAACGAGTCGGTGAAGCTTACATCTAACTCCTCCACTTTGAGAAATCACTCGATCTGTATATATATATATATATATATATATATATATATATATATATATATATATATATATATATATATATATATATATATATATATATATATATATATCCCCAAAGGGGTGGCCAGCAACAAATCGCCTCCATGTCGCATTGTCCCCCGCCATTCCACTGCCCTGCTCCCATCTCACACCCCCATCTCTCATATACCTCTCTAATATATAATAACAAAATAATCAATCAATCAATCAATCATTTCCTGTGGCACCCCACGGGATGCATAGGGTCTCAATGAACTCTCCACCAATATTTGTCTCTTGCCATCTCCTTCAGGTCCCACCAACACTCCTCTCCTGATTCTTTTTTCATTGTTCTCAACCAGGTTTCCCTCGGCCTACCTCTACCTCTTCTTCCTCTAGCAATCCACTCTGGTACATCCTGTATTAAACAACCTTCTTTTCTGTATATGTGCCCCAGCCACTTCCGGCGAGACAGTCTCATATATTCATTAACTGGTTCCACTCTCGTAATATCCCTTACTCTTTCATTTGTAACTCCGTCTTGCCACTTTACCCCAAGAATCCTTCTCAGTATTTTATTCTCAAATCCTAATACTTTCTGATCTGTTGCAATTGTACTGTACAATGACTCATGCCCGTAAATTAAAATGGGTCTAACAAAATAAAATGAAATAAAATGAAATAAAATAAATATGCACATAAAATGAATAGGCCTACACGCCATTTGAGTTTTCTCCTTATTACAACACGATTTTAATGCAACTTAGGAAGGATCTCTGGAAGTGAAGAAATTAAGTTGTGTCTGACCTATTCAGTTCTAAAAAGTGTACCCCAAGACAAAGAAAATATCCTATCCTAGTGAGACCTGTCAGTGAAAGGGTTAGTTAAGGCTCTACCCAATCGTTTAGTTCGAAAAGTATCCTCTACGCTGAATAAAACTGGAGATAGCAAGACTAAGATGAAAATGATGACATATTGATGATGGTAAACTCTGCAGCCTGAAGATCTCTCTCTCTCTCTCTCTCTCTCTCTCTCTCTCTTTCTCTCATGCTACCACTTATAAATTTTACTCGGCTTCGGGGAGACTTTTCGCAGTACAGGACCTTGAATAAGACTTTCTAAACCCAGGCACGGGAGATCCTTGCCGAAGGTTAAATAATGCCATCTGTTACCTGCAAGAAAATGTAAAAATAAGTAACTGAGGTAAGGCGGTTAATAAGTGTGCAATATAGGCTTTATTCTGCAATACTGGCGTGAATCCTGATACTATTTGATAATTTTATGGATCTCGAGACACTCTTAGAAACGGATGTGTCAGGAACAGTCGATCGAAAAAATAAAATAATGTAAAAATCGGTGCACATTTGTCGACAATAGGGATGATGGCTACCGGAATATGCTTGAAAATTTTCCCTCACAGTGGTAAATATGCTGACGTAAAGATTGCCATATATCGCTTCGTTGTCACATTGTTTAGCCAGGATTGTCACTCTTGCATATTCAGATGATAGTACAGTCAATCATCGTCCTAGTTCACTACCTATATTGATCATTTCAGACATAATCGTACCCTTCTGTGCGATGCTTTTTTGATCAACTGTAGAATCTTCGTGTATCTCATACTATAATACATATTTCCCAAGATCGATAAATTTGGCTGGAGGTAGAAAGCAGAAATTACAAGACGAAGAACGCTTACAGTTATAGCTGCCAAGTACACGAGACTTATTAGGACAAATATATCGTTCCTGTTGATTCCTAAGTTTCCCCTAAAACATGATCCCAAGCGGTCGATGTTGTGTCTTTTTCCCGCTGTCCTGCTTGGTGAAAAGGGGGGACCATGAAGAACAGTGAAAGGTTAACAGTGTTCTGTGTCGATTCCACAATTTCGGAGTGAAAATGTACTTGACACTGATTTGTATGTGACTTTGTTGTTTGGCGTAGTTCCAGATGCAATTGTTCGATGCATGTGACCGACACGAGGAAGCGAGGAACAGGTTTTTGTCCAAAAGTCGGAATCTCTAAATGTAAAGCCACTAACCCTGTGTTTCGTTTCCTCTCCCCGATCACATGTCTGGAGCCAGTGTGTCCGCGTACTTAGGGTGTAGACGCTCACCCCTGACACTAATCTCTACACGCGTCAGGTGGCAGCGCGGAAATAAGCCTTGGGGAAGAAAGTTTGGGGCATCCTTTTTATTTATTAAGTGGAGGTGCAGGGTAGCCTTACAGCGCTTGGTGGTTGTATTTTGTGACACCAGAAGAACTTTAGCCCGGTATTCCCAGCGATTTATATTTATTACACTTTGATATATGTTATTTATATATTTTCATTTTCGACATAGTGCCTCTCAGTAATGTACAGTCAAAGAAACAACTAACTTCTCAATTCTCTCTGAAGAAAATTTACAACTGGCAAAATGCACTGAAAACTCGATCGCTACTGGTGCTCGTGTCAGATGAACCGATTTTTTTATAATGTATTTGTCAAACTCTGGGAAGATATTGTGTCTGTCTGTACTTGGGGATAAAAATGTTTAATATGTATAATAAATCGCTTAGAAACAGTTGCTTATATGTTTATATATCACCTAGATTTTAACCCCTGGATTCACGAAGAAACTATGTTGATCCACTGACTTTTTATTTTTATTTTATTCTTGTTGCTTCCAGATTATTTCATTAGTTGCGGAAAAATACTATGCAGTGACGGACTTTGCCTCCAATAACGTGCCTGATTTTTCTTCTAAGTGTAAAATCGTCTGAGGGTTGCAGAGAAAAATACGTTACCGGACAGGTATTAATCACTTCTATAGGATAACGAATCTTTGTTTTATTTTATTCTTGCTCTCTCCAGACGATTTTCTTCATCTTAAAGAGCGTTCATACCAAAGGCTCATTGACGCGGACGGGAGATTTGCATCACTGTAACCCAATGAAGTTTTTGGCTGCAATCATCAGCGCCGCATGGTGCCACATTTATGAGTTTCAAAGATGTAAGACTCCCGCCAAACATCCGCCCGCGCCAGCAAGCAATTGGCCTTAGACTGGACTTTTCAAGCTGGAAGGGTTGGATATAGCCTCCATCAACCAATTTACTATTAGAAGTCATGCATAAGATGAATAATTTCAACTGGCACCTGTAAATATAAAAATGAAAATAAAAATCCTTTGAATGCCTTGATTTCATTGCCGTGAATCCCATTACTCAGATGCTAATTCATTCTTGCTACCACCAGAGACTTCCTTCAGCTTTGGAGAGCTTTTTCTAGCCAATACGTTAGACATAACTTTCATTTTCCCCTTCATTGCAAAACATCTTCCCAAAGGTGAATAATATTGTGTGGAAGCAGCAAGAATGAAGGAGTAAAATCACCTGAATGAAGGGGTGAGTTTGTCCAATAAAAAAATTATACCAAGAAATGGAAAATATTTAATGAATAAATACCTGGTGGTCTGGTAATTCAGCTCCTGGGTCAGAACGCACACACCCTGGTTCGAGACCGAGGTGACTAGAGGCTTATATATATATATATATATATATATATATATATATATATATATATATATATATATACGCACACAGTAGGCACGCACAGTACGCGAGTTTATGGGTGGCAGAGGAGGTCGCTTACTAGGAATTCGATTACTGTGAATACATAAACTTATGAGAAAAATTACATATGGGTGGCACCCCCCTTCATCGGCAACCCTTGAGACTCCTTTCAGACCTAAGTATTGTACTGTACAGGGAAACTATCTAAGACATATTACCCAAGATAAAGCTAACAAGCAAGATTATGGCTTTACTAAGTCAGCAAGGATATGGCTTAATTAAACCAACAAGAATATGGCTGCTCACCTTAACCCACGAGAACAACAGGCTTGATGGAGGTAAGAAGGGGATCGGAGGCAGGGTGAGGCACCTTGCGTGCACCACTCACCACACCAGTTCCTTCCAAGACAATTCACCGTCAAGTCAATTTGCCATCAGACAATTCCCCGTAGAAAAATGGACGATTCCCCGTCAGGACAATTCGCACCCTGGACGATTCCCCGTCATTCTACAAATACTTATTAATAATTAATCAACACTTTAATAACTATATTTCAGGGGGATCCAACGAAGTTTATGTTCAATGGTGTAGGCTTTGGGTATTATTTATTAGTTGCACCTTTAGTCAATAATGAACTTCTTTCTTCCTCACTGTAGTCGCCTTTGAATTAAATTCTAGCATCACCGATAGCTGTCTTCATTAATGACGGCGAATTGTCTTGTTACTGCTGTGACGGTGAATTAGCTTGACAGCAAATTGTCCCGAAACTGCCACACCACCCGACACACCACCTTCCTCATCACTCTCATCACCAGCACTTTCGACACTTTCACTAACTAATGCACTCACTTTGTTCATAAACCCTTCAAAGTCTGTTTCTGACATCTCAGACACCACATCATCCTCTTGATCCTCCCCAGGAAATGGGTCTTCTGATGTTGAAGGGAGTGATCCCTTTTTTTCTTGAGGCCGCAGGTAATTGGTGATGAGGATTTGCTTCCGCAACCGTCGTTGCTTCTTGGGGTGGCAATGTCGCGTTCTCAGGGTAACCCCGGATTTTGGCCACTCTTCGCTGCCGTCTCGCCTATTACGAGTTCAATTCGAAAACTATTAAAAATGGGTCCTCACGTACAGTCCTAATGGACCCCCAGGTTCGAACCCCGCCTGAGGCAGGGAACAGTTTAAGCATTTGAATTTCAAAATAGACTTTACTGATCTACCAGACGACCTGCCGACATGTCATAAAAATACCCCTGCTAATACCAGTACACAAGTCCTTTATATGACAGCCCTAGCATGCATTCAACATGGACGGTGAGTGTCAGCGCCCAAGTGGCGACATGTGAAGGTGTATCTTATGTAGGAGGAGTACTGGGCCTTGGAAATAGGCTGTGAAACCTATGCCCAGAGTCGGACACATAAAATATATATATATATATATATATATATATAATGTGTATTGAGGTTCAAAGCAGAGCTGTTGTCGCCCTGAGAAGTACTTTATAAATTTATTTATTACAGCAGTGAATTATTTTTGCATAATATAAAAATCGTATATAAAGTCCTTTTCAGTAGCTGGGAGAAGTTCTCTTAGACTTTCTCTGAAAATATCAAGGTGCAAGATGTAAAACAAAGCGCTAAGGTAGTGCTGAGAAGCTTCGTATATCAACCAGAAAAAGATTTTGGATCCCTTACCCTGCCACTCACACCGCAATTTGTTCCTGGCTCCCCTTCGCCTTGTACAGCGCTGTCCATCATGGTTTCTCAAACACACAATTTCCTTGTCTGCTGCTCTCCAGATTACATCTTGGCCCCAAAACTGGTGACATTATGCTCCCTTTGTTTCGAATCGTTCATGGAAAAAGTTGGTAGTGGCTAGATGGTGTTCATCCACAAATTTTCAGATGTTAACTATCTATCCTTAGCGACTGAATACAACGTATGAAATGGAAAACTGTGTGTGTGTATATCGATAAAAACAGATAATATACGTCTATTTGCATCTACATCTGTCTGTGCATTCTATATCTACATATACATAACTTGAGAGATAAATATGTACACACACACACACACACACATATATATATATATATATATATATATATATATATATATATATATATATATATATATATATATATGAGCCTCTGTGGTACAGTGGTAGAGTGTGCGTTTCGTACACGGGTGAACCAGGGTTCGCGCCCCGCCAGGATAATAAACTTTGGGAGTGTTCACCCGGCCACGTACTACATTGGCGGACATAAGGGGTGCTGTAGTTGAACCAGTGTCGCTTACTATAAAGTATGCTTGCACCCAGTCGGCTTGCGAGGGCCGATTACACTTGGTTCACAAACTACACACACATCCAAAGCCACTCCAATACTACAATTACACTTACAAGCAAGTCTCACCCTACATACAATCTTTACCAGACAGCCTAAGCCACTTCGTAGAGATACATTGGCTGTATCGTCCCAACTTCGGTCGGGATAGGCTGGTCCTGCAGTGGATACTCAAACGGCTGATGATATATATATATATGATTTCGATCACTCAGGAAATGTATATGACGAATTTTAGGAAATATACCGTAAGAGGCTTTGGCTAGTATTCTCCTGGCGAGAGTGGAGAGCCTTCTCCATATGCTGATGGGCCCCCAACCTCCGAAAATAGAAAGACTAGTGCTTTTATCTGCCTTTATCCACTGATGACTGTTGAAGGTGTGACTCATCATGTATTAAGACAGTTGATAAAATTCAGAATTTATTAATCAGATATTCATTTTGTGTTGGCTGTCTCGCTGATAAGTCTAGGTCTGCAGTTCATATGCAACAACGAAGTGTTCCCTCCACGCATACTAGCCATGAGCCGGTGACGTGATATGCGGTGCTCAGAACCGGATTATACACTCAACTGTGGTCCTCCCAGTTTTCCTAAGCATCTTGTTCCCACATGATCCCGTCTTTCATGGAAGCATACTGCATTTACTTAATGGAACTTCCAGTAGCTCGACAGTTTGTCGACACCAATTTTTTTTGCCGACGTCTCATAATTATAATAGATGGAGGAGCGCGACTCAGACCCAAAAGATAACCTCCACCACAGTCTCTTGCCCCGCGCCCCCAGACCGCCTGCAATCAGCTGCCTTGTCTGGAAGGTATCCCAGCAACATTACGAGTACTATAATAAGAAAAGTAAGGCAACTGCTAGAAGAATGCGAGTTACCAAGACACAATGGCACCTTATGCATTTTTTTTTATGCAGGAAAAAAAAAAAACATATCGCTACAAAACAGACTATCTAGGCTTAAAAAGGAAACAAGCAGATAGAAAATCCTATGTCTTAATCAAAATTATAGTCGTTTGAATGTAAACGAACTCTGACTGCTCACAATTCTAAAAAAAAAAAAAAAGTGGAATGTACCCTTTGGTTCTCAGTGCCTCAGATGCAAATTCAGTCTGAAAATAATGATGTCCCCACCAATACATGGCCGGTTGTTTCCAGTAACGATGGAGCAACTGGCCATAGGAGCATATCCGCTTCAGACCGAGAGATGTTAAGAGTCTCCAAGTGTTGAATTCAGAAAAGAAACTTTGCTGAGACAAACTGAAACCAGTGATTAATGAACGTATCACATATTCCTTAGAATTCCATAAATGGTTCTTGTCTGCCAACAGAGTTTTAATATCGTGGTCAAACCATCATCTTACGTGAATTCCGATGTCTGTTTATTGACACTGGTTGGATTCATGTATAGACTTGTTGGCGAAGAATCGGCTCTGGCAATCTCCATGGTTTCCTACTTTCACTTCAGGGAAGTCAGTACACCTGGAACTCAATTTAACTTGTTAGTCCATTCGTCACACCGTTCATCAAATTTTTAAAGAAAAGATCTGTATATAAATGTCTTGTCTCTATTGAATGGGTAGGCCTATCCATATAGACAGGGCACTGTGATAGATGGCGGCCATCTTTGTCAATACAACCCCCTCCCCCCTAGTGGGGGTCGCCTTGCTGTGGTGGGGGAGTTATGTTTCTTGATGATCTGGTGAGCTGGACAAGAAGAGGTGTACTCCCAACTCCTTTCCCTTTTGGGGGAGAGGAAGGGCTACCCATGCTGTGGGGTCGTCAGTGAGGAACCAGACAAAATGGCTCCCTCTTTACCGGTATTGAGGGTGGCTGGTAGTGGTTTTCTCCAGCCCTGGCCTCTGGACCTGGATTACCCTGCCATGTGTTTGCCGCTCGTGGCGCACCGTAATACAGGGAAACGGGAGTCCTGGGGGTTGAGTGATTCTGCAGGCTGCGCCCTGCAGCCAGCAACACACCCCATTGGTCCCTTCTCCCAGTTAGATGGTTGCCCTGGTTGGGTGTGACCAGGTCAATCGGTTGGCCACTTGTTGGCCAGATTAAAGTGGGCACTGGGGGACCTAGTGGCTTATATTGTCCTGAAGTCTAACTTGTCCTGGTCCCCCGGTGGTTACTTGCGTATACACTCCTACAACCCCTGGGGCTGACGGGTGCACTATGCCCTGTTGTTGGGCCTCCCGTTCTTGGGGTCCGTGGTGGGTGGGGGGGTGGGAGAGTGAAGGTGTCCTTTGGTATTTGGATATACTGTAGCTACTTCTAAACATGTGCTTAGTCCTTCCGTTGATGACCCTGATTGTTCTGGCTCTGGCTCCTCCCTGGTAGCCATGTTGGAGCTATATATCCCTACCAGCCACCACCAGGCTGCTAACCACTGGCATGCCTGGCGCCCTGCTCAGTATAATGTATTAGAAAGATGTTGCTTGATGTTTCTAGGCCCATCTCTTTTGTAAAGTATATTTTTGTCTGTATTTTTACTGGCCAGGATTTGCGTCAGCTGAGTATTTTTCAAATACATCATGCTCTCATTCTGGCTTGTGGTGCTGCTCCGAAGGATGTCTCTCAGGTTGATGGCAGTTTACTGGTAGAGGTTGCTGATGCTACCCAGGGTGAGGGCCTTCAGGTCATTAAAGACATTGATAGTCTCCTGTCTCGTGCTGTCCTTATGATTTTTCTCAAGTAGTCTCATGGAACTGTTTATGCCACGGAACTTTTCGGCTACAGTGTAACAGTCCTTCTGCAGAAATTAGTTGATCAGGGTGTGGTGAAGGTGGAGTCTGTCCATAAGAAGGCTAATGATACCTCATCTGCATCACCTGCCCTCATTCTTTTATTTGATATGGTCCATTTGCCTAATGTTTTGACTGCTGCATGGCATTGCTGCAAAGTGAACCGGTATGTGCTTCTACCAAGACGTTGTTACCATGGCTTTGTTCTGTTCATGTCAGCAGTGCATGCAGGCGTCTTGCTAATGGGGCCTGCCAAAAATCTGTCAACTTTGAGGTTGTCTATGAGGATCTCGTGTGTTCCTTCCCCCATTTCTGTTTTCACTGTGGTGGATCCCATCCTGCTTCCTCGAATGCCTGTGACAGGTACAATTTTGGGATGGAGGTCCTCTCCCTTCGTGCCAGGGAGAAAATTCCATTTCAATAGGCCAAGACAAAGGTTATGTCTGCGTTCCCTCAGCAAGGGGTTGCACATGCATTGCACTTCTCAAAGCTGCATCCTTCTCTTGTTACTGCTGTAGTGTCATTAGAGTCTTTCTCAGTCCCCAATTTTGCTATGGCTTCCTTGGTTGCTGAATATGATGCTCCCTCATCTTCAGGCTCTGCTTCTACTACGTCATCTGTAACTATTGAAGTTGGAACTGCTTGAGGTGATTCTCCTGTCAACATGACCATCATGAGCTTGAGTCAACTTCTGCCTGTTATGCAAATTGGGTGTTGTGGTATCAGGGGCAATGTCAAAGTCTACTCATCATTGCAGGACACATTCTCTTACTACATCGACGAAGTCTGTTGCTCAGACTGGGACTTTTATTGTGCCCAAGAGAGGTAGGGGATATTCTGAGTCGCTTTCCGTGGAGGATCCACCAAGAAAGCTCCCTATCAGGACAACTAATCGGGGGCAGCTTAACACTGTAGCTTCTGAGGGTTCCTATACCATGGAGGTGGTGGAGGTTGCTGGTGCAGGGGCTGCAACATCATTTACCACTTCCTTTAGCAATGAACCAGCGCCCAGTCCTCTGCCTCCAACTTCAAGAGCCGATACAGTACGCTCTGATAAAAGAAACCGTACTATTAAACAACCTGTACAGCCTCCATCGAACGTTCCTCGTCCAGGTGGGTCAAGTTTTCCTCCCACTAAGAAGTTAAAGTAACCAACTATGCCTGGTCCATAAATGTTGCTCTGCAGTCGAATGCAGAGGTTTTAGAGCCAACTGGAAGGAACTTCAACTGCATCTATCTGAGTTTCACCCGAGTGCTTCTGTGTTAGCCCTCAGGAAACTATGGCTGGAGAAAGGCCTCTTCCTGCTCCTAGAGTGTGTACAGGCTTCTACTCACCAACTCCTGTGGACTGTGCCTCTCGAGGTGGCTGTGCTATTATGGGCCATACAGATATCCCATCTGCTTTTTATTTTTCTCTCCAGGCACCCTTATAGGTTGTGGCTGTTTAGTTACACCTGGAGAGGATTAACATATTCTGTAGCCCTTATTTACCACCCTCTCTACCTATCTCATGTGTTAATTTTGATCACCTTAATCCCCAACTTCATAGGCAAATTATTTCTTTAGGTGACCTGAATGGGTCTCATGATTTGTGGGATAATACTCTGTGTAACTCTCATGGTCATCTGGCATCTCTGATTGAGGATTTAGACCTGGCTTTTCCGACTGCAGGCCACCCGAAGCATTTTCATGCACAAAATTGTACTCTACCTGTTATTCCATGATTGTTCGTTGAACTTTTCGTGTGAGACTTTGCACAGTAGTGATCATAACCCTATTATAGGTAAACCATGCAGCTCTAAGCTGGTGGGACGTGTTCCTGTCTGGTGTTTGGATAAGGCTGACTGGGCAGAGTTTGTGGAACACTGTAGTGTTGACGTTTGTGTTCCTGACTTTCGAAGTGATGATGATCCAGAACAGTATTTCACGTGTACAGTTTATCAGGCTGGTTTTTCCCCTAAATTATATATATATATATATATATATATATATATATATATATATATATATATATATATATATATATATATATATATATATATATATATATAAACACACATATAGATGGATAGATAGACAGATAGATAGATATAGATATATTTAGTTAATTGACAGACTAACAAAAAAGCTAAGAGAATCAGCAGAGGTAGTAGGAAAACCTAATACAATCAAAGCCAAGAAGTATTCAGAAAAGATACTCGAGCTAATAAAAAAAAAAAAAAAAAGGAAATGAAAGTAAAACAAAAAAAAAGAAGAAATAGAACGAGCGGAATTAATTAAGCTAAACAACAAGAGACAAAGAGAAGAAAAAGAAAGAGAAACATGGATCAGATCAAAGAAACCATCAAAAAAGGAAAAAAGTCTGAAACAGGTCCGAAGTAAAATGGCACTAGGAAAGCAACAAATTACATCACTGAAAGACAAAAACGGTGAAGTCATTAAATGCAGAGATAAGATGTTAAAGAGAGTTGAAGAATTTTACAAAGAACTATATTCATCAAAGACAGTAGTACCAATAGCTAACTTTTCAGGTGACACAAGTGAAATACCAGAGGTAACACCAGATGAAGTAAATATTTCTCTTAAAAATATGAAAAGAAGGAAGACTCCTTGAGAAGATGGAATAGTAGAGGATTTACTGTTGAATGCAGGAGTAGCAGTGCAAAATAGGCTTGCTCACTTATTTACTCAATGTATAAAAAAGAAAAAAATTCCCAAAACATGGTGTAATGCAATAGTTATTTTACATTACAGAAAAGGTGACTCAAAAGATCTTAGTAACTATCGACCCATTAGCTTATCATCATTTACAAAATCTTTACTAAAGTCCTTACGAACAGAGTAACAACAAATTTGGAGGAAAATCAACCTCGTGAACAGGCAGGATTCCGAAGTTGGTATTCGAGTACTGATCATCTACACACAATGACTCAGATAACTGAAAAAAACTGCAGACTATAATAAACCACTGTGCACAGGCTTTGTTGATTACGAAAAGGCTTTCGACTCAGTGGACCACATAGGAATTATAAATTCATTGCGAGAACAGGAAGTGAATGAGAACATTGTAAAACTGCTCGAAAACCATATATAAAGAGGGAACTGCTACACTTAAATAAATATTAAAGGACTAGGAAAAAATTAAGATTGAGAAGGGCGTGCGTCAGGGAGATTCAGTTTCACCAAAATTATTTACAGCATGCCTAGAATGTATTTTCAGAAAGCTAGACTGGGAAAACAAAGTAGTGAACATAAATGGAGAGAAGCTAAACCATTTAAGATTTGCAGATGACATTGTCCTAATCTCAGAAACAGCAGAGACATTGCAAAAAATGTTAAATGACCTGAACAGGGAAAGTCTCAAAGTAGGGATAAAGATGAACCGGAGTAAATCTAATGTGTAATCCACAAACACGAAAAAGCGTCATCAGAATAGGCAAAAAAATTCTTGAAGAAGTCGAGGGGTGCAGTTACTTGGAGTAAACACTAAAATTACCGAGAGATCATGATAGCGCAATAAAAAGACGCATTACAATTGGAGGAAAACTTTCGGTAAACATAGAGACATTATGAAACGTACGGTAGCTTCCCAGTTCGTATGAAAAGAAACATTTATAATGAATGTATACTTCCATCTATGATGTAGAGTTGAGAGGCCTGGAAAATAAATTAATCCGTTCTCAGACAGCAGTGGAAAGGTCAATGTTGGGACTATCTATAAGAGACAGGAAAAGATCGACTTGGGTGACAGAGCAGACTAAAGCCAAAAATATTACAGAAGTTATAAAAGAACAGAAATAGAGGTGGGCATTCCATGCAACAAGAATAAGGGATAACCGATGGAGCAAGGGGCTGACTGACGGAACCAAGGGATTGTAAGTGTAGCTGAAAAAGGCCAGACAGGAGGTGGAGAGATGAGACAGAGAAATCTGCAAGGAAAACGTGGCAAAGATTGGCTCAGTCAAGGAATTCGTGGAGAAGATTGGGGGAGGCCTTTGTTCAGCAGTGAACTTGTAATGGCTGCTGCTGCTGCTGATGATGATGATGATGATAAATATGTATGTATATATATATATATATATATATATATATATATATATATATATATATATATATATGTATATTCATTTTTATTCTGCTCATCAGGATAAAGTCAAACTGTCAGTATTATCTTCTATGTTACTACGTGCTCGTCGAACCTGTAGCCAGGAATTCGTGGATGAGGAACCTGGAAATATCTACGGTATTGCAGCCAAGTTAAAGTATCCCCCAAACCTTCATAAAAAAGCTTTCAACCAAGCAAGGAAAACCTATAAGACCATCCCATTGCCTTCCCATGACAAAACGAATCTCCTAATTTTATCATACACTGAGAAATTTTCCAAAGTTCCTCTAATGATAAAAATGTGGACTGTAAAGGTAGTGTTCTATAATTCTTGTATAGTGAAGAAGAGGTTGATTACGAATTCAGCTGATAATTGAAGTGGCTGCATTTACAAAATACCATGTAAAGAGTGCAACAAGCTTTATGTAGGCCAGACAGGAAAAAAAACTTGATGCTAGAATCAAACAACATAAGTATAGCGTTAGGACAGGACACACATCTAATTCCTTGTTTGTACAAATGAGAGATGAAAATCACTGTATAAATTGGGATAATGCCTCTTCAGTTTTGACTTGTAAATCTACTGTTAACAGGAACATCATTGAATCCAGTGTAATCAAGAACACAAAGTCCGATAATATGAACCTGAGCAATGAGATGTACAAGTTAGATAACTTAATCTGAGAAAATATGTAACCTAGTTAAGATCACCTAGTTTGATCTCGTTTGTATTTTTCCTCCTCTTATTATATAAGCACACACCTGTACCTGACGAGATTTGTATAAGGGAACATATGCATATGCAATTCTGGTGGTAAAGAATGGGTTATACTGTGCTTATAATTGATAATATACTTTCATCAATGTATATTTGCTCTTATATATATATACATATATATATATATATATATATATATATATATATATATATATATATATATATATATATATATATATATAGATATAATACGTTGGCATGCCCTTATATAGGTACAAATGTAGCTGGGTTCATATACATATGTAGGTAGATGTATATGTAAGGAGACAAAACACGAATGGGTATATATATATATATATATATATATAATAGTGGTGGGTGAGGGCGCTCACCATCCACTCACTCGATGTAATGCTGCTGTTGGGTGTCTGCCCTTTCCTCTCCTCCATCCTTCTTTCCTTCCATCCTCTTCTATCTTTCCTTCATTCTTTCCTTGTCCTTCTGCCTACGGGAGACTTTACAGTCTCTCTTCTTTCTTTCTTTCCTTCATTCGTTCCTCTTCTTTCTGCCTGTGGGTGACTCTACACTGAGTGACAAGCCAAATGGTTTCCTGAACACCAGGAAACTATTTACTACGCTGGGTGGTAACCATATAACCAAATTCTGGCGCCTGGTGGTTTACTGGGTGATTATTGCACTCCAATCGGATTGAGCCGGTGAAGGTTTATATCCAAGGGAGGGTTTGGGGTTGATTGCTCATATAATGCCACTCAGGGATGAGTGAGGCTGGTTACTATCATCTTAAATGTCGGTGCCAACTGCCTAGCCCCGGGCTCCTACGCTCCTCATGGGGCAAAGTACGATTGGATGATGGATGGATGGATGAATGAGTGTGTGTGTATATATATATATATATATATATATATATATATATATATATATATATATATATATATATATATATATATGTTACGGAACAGAGAAAGATAACGTACACTTTAAGTGAGAATACTAAGAGTCACTACTGTCCCGTAAGGTTCCAGGTTCAAAACAAAAAGAGTTAGGTAAAATTACAAGTTAAAGTTTAATGCTCAAACTAACAACAAAACATTCAGGACTCTTAAGGATAATGTAATGGCAAAAAACACAGGTTAAATATATGGTTAACTGCAATAGCCTCTATTAACACGAAATTAGCAAGAGTAAATTTATCTAAGTCAGCCCTGATAAAATGAGATACCAGATAATACTCAGTGAATGCAAGATAAATTATTACAGATACAAAATATCATTTAAAATGACTGACATAAAACCCAACATTAATCACAAAGACCTCACTAGGCCTAAGAACTAACCCTATGCTACACAGCACAAGAAAAAAATACAACAGTTATACTCAAATTACACACAGCTGCTAGATGGTTGGAGACTTTCTGAGCACTCACAATAATAATAACTGTACAGGGGAGGACAGAGATGTGAACAAAATGAGGAGTAGATCTAAGTGGCAATGATGCAGAGACCGAGCTCATTATATAGGGGCCGGCAGAGCTTGATACAACTTGTAAGAAGGACGCGCAAATGAAGCGATGGGGACAAACAGTTGACAATCCCGCTTTGAATAACAGAGAGAATGACTTACTCTACTATAACGGTAGAAGGGAGGGACTGAAGCAGAACACGCTCGTGATCAAACATGCAGCAACTGTGCGTTAAAATTACACAAAGGATGATGAAATCATAGGCTATGTAACACCTCCCCACAAAGAAAAAAGAAATTTACAAAGGAAATTTCTTATTACTCTAAAACAATCCGTATATGGCATTACAGAACATGCAAATGTCTTTCCTAGTGTTACAAAACATGAGATCTCCCTAGCACGTTCAGTCATAGGTACTTGCCAGTACCCCTTTAACAAATCAAACTTACTTATGTACCTAGCCTTTCCGATCTTGTCTATGCAATCTTCCACATGAGGGAGAGGGTAAGTGTCTGTTTTGGTTATCTGATTAACACGTCTGTAGTCAATGCAAAGCCGCTGTGACCCACCTGGCTTAGGGACCAGAGTGACAGGAGAACTCCACTCGCTCTGACAGGGCTCAATCATCTTGTGGTCCAACAGGTAGCCAAGCTCCTTCTGGATGAGAGGAACTTTCACTGGGTTCACACGGTAAGGAGGCAATTTAATTGGCTTTGCGTCTCCGACATCGACATCATGCATCAACACAGTGGTTCTTCCTGGAGTGGCACGGAACACTTGCGGGTACTCCTGCAGTAATGCAGAAAACTCTTGCCTTTCCTCGGGAGGTAGATGAGAAAGCTTAGTCTGGAGATCATTCATGATATCGGGATTCTTCCCCAAACTATCACTCAGGCTCATACCGCATGGGAGAGCTTCACTTGCAGACTCGGGTGGAACAGCTACAGTGCAGACTGGATTATTTTTGTCCCGCCTGTGATATAACTTTAGCATGTTGATGTGACATAGTTGCTTGCTCTTTCTACGATCTGGTGTGGCGATGACATAGCTGACATCACTGAGTTTCTTCTCCACGAAATAAGGGCCACTAAACTTGGCTTGAAGAGGTTGCCCATGAACTGGTAGCAGAATCAAAACCTGATCTCCTGGCTGAAAGTGGCGTAACCTGGACTTCTTATCATACCAAGTCTTCATCTTCTCCTGAGCAGCTCCTAAATTCTCTCTCGCCAGCTGTAAAGCAGTGGACAGCCATTCTTTGAACTTCATCACATACTCCAGCAGGTTGACGTCATCTTCCTCCGACAGCCAGCATTCCTTGAGTAACTTAAGGGGTCCTCTTACTTCATGGCCAAACAGTAGTTCAAAAGGTGAGAAGCCCAGTGATTCATTTGGAGATTCTCTTGCAGCAAACACAACGAATGGAAGACCTTTATCCCAGTCTTTCTGATGTTCCAAACAGTATTTCTTGAGCATCGATTTGAGTGTTTGATGATATCTCTCCAACGCTCCTTGGGTCTGGGGATGGTAAGCTGAAGACGTGATCTGGGTGATGCCCAACTCTTTCAGAGACTGCTTGAAAACGTTTGACATGAAATTACTTCCCCGGTCGGACTGTACCTCCTTGGGCAGACCAAACTTTGTGAAGAACCCTAGCATTTCCTTAACCACGTTCTTTGCTGAGATGTTTCTAAGTGGAATGGCTTCAGGATAACGAGTAGCCATATCAATTAGGGTCAACACATAAGAAAATCCTGAAGAAGTCTTAGGAAAAGGGCCCACAATATCCACCAACACACGGGTGAAAGGCGCCTCAAAAGGAGGAATGGGAACTAGAGGTGCAACCTTTTCAGTCTGATTACACTTCCCCACAACTTGACAGGTGTGACAAGACTTACAATACCAGGAAACATCCCTGAAGACACCTGGCCAGTAGAAGTGTTTCAAAATGCGTGCCACAGTCTTCCTCACTCCAAGGTGTCCTGCCAAACTGGAATCATGAGCCACTCTAATGATATCCTGCCTACAAACACGAGGGATGACAACTTGATGTACAACCTCCCATTCACAGTCGGCTGATGCTGTTGGGGGTCTTCACTTCCTCATAAGTACTCCTGACTTTACATAATAACAAGTAGAAGCACCGGCTGACTCTTCTTCACTGTAAGCAGAGTTAGCTAGACCTTTCAACTCAGGGTCAGCAACCTGCAACTCAACCAACTCTTGACGAGACAAATTATCAACACTACGGGGTACTGCCTCATCTGGTGAGTGGTCCAAATTAGCAAGAAAAGTGTCAGCTAGGATAACATCATCATCATTATCCTCTAAATCACCAGTAACTTTAGACTTAGCCCTAGTGACAGCACATGCAGGGAACACATCAGGGACATCACAATCCTGGGACACAGCCACTGGCTCACTAGACAACTGAGGAGCTGGACACACCTGACTTCCACCAATATCATTTCCAAGTAAGAAAGTTACACCTGACATTGGGAGTGTCTCAACCAACCCAACCATAACGGAACCATTAACAAAACCAGACTCTAAATTCACTCTGCACAGAGGGACAGAGAAATAATTATTCCCTACACCTTGTAAGATTACAGTTTCATCAGAGGAATTAACATTAGAGCCTAGAACACTGGTCAGCATAAGGGATTGGCAAGCACCTGTATCACGATATATTTGAACTGATTTCCTGTCATTACTGTCCAGAGGACTGACAAAACCATCAGACAGGAAATTAGCACATGAACTCTTGAGAGTGTCACCCACGTTACTGCTCAAAAGAGGAGCTCCATCATGAGAATTTAAGTTACCCCTCAAAGCAGGTTCAGTTAACTCAGTTAAAGAATTCTGGGAACTCTCAAGAGTGGACACTAGACCAATTGACTGAATATTTAAAGACTCCTTTTTGTTCACATCACGCTGTCTCCTGAAACATCTCTCCGTAGTATGACCAAGCTTACTACAATAAGTACATTTACTTTTCTGAAATCTAGAGGTGAAGCTGGTATTTACTTCCTGAGAAACATCATCTTTGTTCTCTTTCCTGTTACCTGTATTCTGAGTAGAGGCAACGTACTTACTCTCAGCTTTCCCTTTTTCTTTAGAATATCTCTTGTGAGTGAGAACATATTCATCTGCTAAAACTGCAGCATCAGACAAATTATCTATTCTTTTCTCATCAAGATATAGGCTTACATCTTTATAAATACACCTTTTGAAGTCCTCCAGCAAAATCATCTGCTTAAATTTGTCAAAATCAGAATCCACATTCTTAGAATTTAACCACTGCTCTAACAGATCTTCTTTGATTTTTGCATACTCAACATGGGATTGCTTATCTTGCTTATAAGTTGTCCTAAATTTTACTCTATAGGCTTCAGGAACAAGCTCATAGGCCTTAAGAATCAAGCTCTTAACTACATCATAATTATCACATTGATCCTGAGGCAAAGATGCATAAGTTACTTGAGCTTTACCGGTGAGAACAGTTTGAAGGAGTACTGACCAATACTTTTTTGGCCAATTAAAACCTGTAGCTACCCTCTCAAACAACTGAAAATACTTTGTTAAATCAGATTCATTAAAAGGAGGGACAAGTTTAACATTTTTAGCCACATCAAAATCATCAGAGCTAGATGATCCAGTTCCACCTTGTTTCATGCGATACTCATGGTCTGCCTGAATCCTAGCAAGTTCAATTTGTGCCTGAGCCTGTACCTGTGCCTCTTGGATACGAGCATTTGCCTGAAATTCAGCCTCCTTAGCTTTTGCCTCCTGCAGGGCTAGCTGTAACTTAGCTAATTCAATCTGCGTTTGCTCATTTGGAGGAGTTACATTAAACAAGCTTTCATTAATCATGTCAACAATTTGATCTTTAGAATGATGAGAGCGAACAGCAATTCCCAATTGTTGAGCAACAAGCTTAAGTTCATTCTTTGTTCTGTTCTCTACATCACACACTGTTTGCACATTTGACAAAAAATCTTTGGCTTCATCAAGTGTAGTAATAGTAGACATAATTAATAAGTAACAGTCACAAAATATCAAGCAATATCCTTATGATAATATCCTGAATATCCTGATATGAGGTCGCCAAATTTATGTTACGGAACAGAGAAAGATAACGTACACTTTAAGTGAGAATACTAAGAGTCACTACTGTCCCGTAAGGTTCCAGGTTCAAAACAAAAGAGTTAGGTAAAATTACAAGTTAAAGTTTAATGCTCAAACTAACAACAAAACATTCAGGACTCATAAGGATAATGTAATGGCAAAAAACACAGGTTAAATATATGGTTAACTGCAATAGCCTCTATCAACACGAAATTAGCAAGAGTAAATTTATCTAAGTCAGCCCTGATAAAATGAGATACCAGATAATACTCAGTGAATGCAAGATAAATTATTACAGATACAAAATATCATTTAAAATGACTGACATAAAACCCAACATTAATCACAAAGACCTCACTAGGCCTAAGAACTAACCCTATGCTACACAGCACAAGAAAAAAATACAACAGTTATACTCAAATTACACACAGCTGCTAGATGGTTGGAGACTTTCTGAGCACTCACAATAATAATAACTGTACAGGGGAGGGCAGAGATGTGAACAAAATGAGGAGTAGATCTAAGTGGCAATGATGCAGAGACCGAGCTCATTATATAGGGGCAGGCAGAGCTTGATACAACTTGTAAGAAGGACGCGCAAATGGAGCGATGGGGACAAACAGTTGACAATCCCGCTTTGAATAACAGAGAGAACGACTTACTCTACTATAACGGTAGAAGGGAGGGACTGAGGCAGAACACGCTCGTGATCAAACATGCAGCAACTGTGCGTTAAAATTACACAAAGGATGATGAAATCATAGGCTATGTAACAATATATATATATATATATATATATATATATATATATATATATATATATATATATATATATATATATCAGGGGTTCCCAACCTGAGGTAAATTACCCCACGTGGGGTAATTTGGTCTTTTGTGAAGGGTAATGGAGGAGGTAACAAAAAAGAAAAAAAAATATCTAAAGATCATACCAGTTATGATAGACTTTCAGACCTATACTAAAATTCAGAGATGAATGTTTAAAGTCATGTTTATTTGGTATCAGTGTTAATAATAAAAATAAATTACTTCTTGCAATAACTCTCTTGGTTTTAGCCTAACCTTTAATTAAGTCCTACATTCAAACTAAAATCTAGGCATCAAAATGTTAAGCAGCTAAAATGCAATTGTGGAAACATAAGCAATGAGGGGTAATGAGTGAAGGGAGGTGTGGAAAATGGGGTAATGGGTAAATAAAGGTTGGGAACCCCTGATATATATATATATATATATATATATATATATATATATATATATATATATATATATATATATATATATATATATATATACAAAAGGTACCGAAGCCAACCCACCCCTGAATCACATCATCATTATGTTTCTGCCCGGAATTGCGCTAAGTCTGTTCTTCGCTCTACTAAAAATAATTTCATCCGTACTAAATGCTCTCAACTCTCCAACTCGAATTCTTCCAGCTCCTTCTGGCATCTTGCCAAAACCCTTTCTAACAACTTTATCTCATCATCCTTCCCTCCTCTTTTCTACTCTGATGGTTCTGTAGCTGTTTCTTCTACTGATAAAGCAGATCTCTTTGCACAGACTTTCTCCTCCAATTCCACTTTAGACGATTCCGGTGCTGTTCCTCCATCACTTCCCCCCTCTGACTTCCTCATGGCTGACATTAAAATTTCTTCAGCTTATGTATTTTCTGCCATCACTGGCCTCAGTACTAACAAGGCATATGGGCCTGATGGGGTCCCTCCTGTTGTTCTGAAGAACTGTGCTTCTGTGCTTACACCCTGCCTAGGCAAACTCTTTCGTCTTTGTCTGTCAATTTGTACCTTTCCTTTTTGCTGGAAGTTTGCTCTCATTCAGCCAGTCCCAAAGAAGGGTGACCACTCCCAACCCTCCAACTAGATCTATCAACAGTGGTGTTCCTCAGGGCTCTGTCCTATTAACAACTCTCTTCCTTTTATTCATCAATGATCTTCTAAGCTGTACATCTAACCCTACGCTGATGACTCCACCCTTCACCTTTCCATTCGGTTCCCGCAACGCCCATCTCAACAGTTACTTCAACAAACATGGGATGAGGCTATGGCACACCTAATGTCTGACTTGGCTCGTATCTCTGACTGGGGTAAAAATAATATGGTTGTTTTTAATGCATCTAAGACTCAGTTCTTACACCTATCAACCCGACAAAATCTTCCACAGGTATACCCACTAATGTTTAATAATATTCAGCTTAATCCTGCATCATCCTTGAACATGCTTGGGGTTTCATTTACTCGGGACTTATCTTGGAAAAATCATATTACATCTCTTATAAAATCTGCTTCCAAGAGATTGGGTGTGCTAAGCCTACTCTGCTCTTTCTTTACCCCTGCACAATTGTTGACTCTATACAGGGGTTTTATCCGCCCCTGTGTGGAGTACAACTCTCATGTGTGGGGAGGCTCCCCACATACAGCTCTTCTCAATAGGGTGGAGTTAAAGGCTTTTCGTCTCTTTTACTCTCCTCCTCTTACTGACTCCCTTCAACCTCTATCTCTTCGCAGCACTGTTGCATCTTTATCTCTTTTCTATCGCTACTTTAATGGTCACTGCTCCTCTGAACTGTCTGCTTGCATTCCTCCACCTCTACGACGCACGGGCGTGTAGCACCCGTCTGGCAGCAAACTCTCATCCCTTTTCTGTCCAACTCTCTAATGCAAGAGCTAACCGTTACTCCCAGTCTTTCATTTATGCAACAGGTCAACTCTGGAACTGTCTCCCTCTGTTTGTATTTTCTGCTGCCTATGATCTCCAGTCTTTCAAACGCAGTGTGTCCAGGCATCTCAAAATGATCGAATCTTGAATTTGGCTCTCTATTGTATTTTGTTTTTCTCTTGGAGGGAACTGTTACTGCGGGCTCATGGCCTTTGGTTCCTTCTTCCTTGCATAATATATATATATATATATATATATATATATATATATATATATATATATATATATATATATATATATATATATATATATATATATATGTATGTATATATATATATATATATATATATATATATATATATATATATATATATATATATATATATATATATATATATATATATATATATATATATATATATATATATATATATATATATATATATATATATATATATATATATATATATACAGTATCTACATAAATTTACATATATATATATATATATATATATACAGTATCTACATAAATTTACATATATATATATATATATATATATATATATATATATATATATATATATATATATATATATATATATATATATATATATATATATATATATATATGTATATATATATATATATATATATATATATATATATATATATATATATATATATATATATATATATATATATATATATATATATATATATTTTGCCAGACGCCTCAATCCCGTTTGGGGTGGTCCCCGCCATTTCACTGCCCTGCTCCCAACTCACACACCCCTCTCTCATATACCTCTCCACCCCATCCCTCCATCTCATCCTCGGACTCCCCCTCCCTCTTCCCCCCTCCGCCTCACTCACACTCTCTTCATCAGTCTTTCACCCTCCATCCTCTCCACATGGCCAAACCATGTCAGTGTGTTCCTCATAACGCTTCCTATCACATCCACATCAACACCACAACGCTCCTTTATATCCTCATTCGTCAGCCTGTCTCTTCATGTGACTCCACATGCTCCTCTTAAATAACTCATTTCCACTGCTCTCACTCTTGACTTGTGTCCTTCCAACAACGTCAAAGCTTCACTTCCGTACGTTAGAGTTGGTATCACAATACTGTCATGTAGTAACTTTTTCACTTCCATGCTCACTTCCCTGTTTCTTATCAATGCTTTCAAAGAACCAGCATCCTTTCTTCCCTGCTGTACCCTTTCAAGCACTTCACCCTACAAACCTCCATCCTTACTCATCACACTACCCAAGTACTTAAAAGTACTTACATTTTCCAATTCCTCACCATCCAACCTCCCTGTCCATTCACTGACTTCACCTCTCTCAAAGACCATCACTTTACTCTTCCCTACATTCACCTTTAGATTCCGTTTCTTACACACACTCTCAGACTCATCCACCAAGCCTTGCAGCTTCCCTTCGTCTTCACTCAACAACACAGTATGATCTGCAAACAACAGTACAGGGAGTTTCCAAACATTATCCTCTCTCACCAGGGCCACTCCAACATCCACTACCCTACCTTGTACCTCTTTTATTACCCCATCCATGTACAGATTGAACAATGATGGAGACATGACACTTCTCTGTTTCAACCCAACTTTCAAAGAGAAAAATTCACTTAGTTCACCATCCACACGCACTGCAGCCTTCGCACCATCGTACATACTCTTCACAGCATTCAACAACTTCCCATCTACTCTATATATTCTTAACACTTTCCACAATCCTTATCTATCCACCCTGTCATATGCTTTCTCCAAATCCATGAAAGCCTCATACAACTTCTTTTCCTTCCCTAGAAACTTTTCCACTAAAGATCTAAGAATGAATATCTGATTTACACAACCTCTTCCCTTCCTAAAGCCTCCCTGTTCTTCTCCAACTAATTTCTCTGTTCTTTCTCTAACTCTGTCAATAAGTATCCTACCATACACTTTTCCTATTATACTAAGATGACAAATTCCCCTATGATTACCACACACCTCTTTTTCCCCTTTTCCTTTGTACAAGAGAATAATTATACCTGACTTCCAATCCTCCGGGACTCTACCTTCCTCCCAGGCCAATCTGCACATCTTCCACATCCATTCTACTACTATCTCTCCCCCATGCTTCAGCATTTCACCACACACTCCATCAATTCCTGGGGCTTTCCCCGATTTAACTTTCTTCATTGCTTCCACAACTTCTATCCTACTGATTTCTTCCTATCTTCTCACCTCCCTCCTTCTTCCAGTCATTCCCCAGCCACTTATACTCGCATTACTTCCATTCTCTACGTTCAACAATTCCTTAAAGTGTTCTCTCCATCTGCTCATTTTTTCTCCCTTCTCCACTAGTAATCTACCATTTTTATCTTTCACTCCCCTGCTAACTTCACTTCCACCCTGTCTTACTCTTTTCACCTCTCTCCAGAACATTTTCTTACAGTCCCTCCACTTTACACTCAAATTCCTTCCAAATTCCTCATCCACTCCCTTCTTACTCTCTCTTACTAATCTTTTCACCTCTCTCTTTCTTTCTACATATAACACTCTCTTCCGCCTCTCAATTTCTTCCACGTCCCTATTTCTCATCCATTCATTGTATGCTTTCTTCTTTTGTGCCACAGCCTGTTTCACCTCTTCAGTCCACCACGCTGTTCCTTGCACCCCCCTCCGTCTTCTCTTCCTTCCACACACCACATCACATGCTGCACATATTTCTTCTGTAAATATGCTACACACACCTTCCACGTCTCCCATCTGCTCCAATTCATATTTGCCCAATCGTTCCTCCACTTCTCTCTTATACTCTGCCTTTTTCTCATCCTCTTGTAACCTTTCCACTCTCCTTGCAACTACTCCTTCCTCTCGTCTTTCCCTTCTTCTCTTTCTCCATCTTACTTGAATTCTAATTCTGGCCACCACCAAGTAGTGGTCAGAAAGTCCACTCCCTCAACCTCTATACTTTCTTGCATCCTTTACACATCTTCGCATCCTTTCATCCACACACACATAATCAATATATATATATATATATATATATATATATATATATATATATATATATATATATATATATATATATATATATATATATATATATATTTTATAATATCGTACTATAAGTCATTGTAATAACTCCCAAAGTAAAATCATGGTGCAGTATGGATAATGAAACTCTCTTAATACTCATTTATAGTAATTATTGTACAGCTATTATCTCCACCATTGGCCCAACTGACTATGTCTGTTTATTACTGTTATCTACTATATTATTAATCTGAAACTAAGAGATATTTTCATTGCATTTTATGAACATCAAGGTCTCAAAATTAGTGTCACTCATGCGACATCTGTCAGGGCGAAAAATCTTTCCAGCACTACTAAATGCCCTCTCAACAGATGCAGAGGATGTAGGAACAGCTAAATACCGCTTCGTTACTTTTGCAGTATGTGGATACATATCTTTATGTCCTTTCCAGTATGCCATAGCATCACTATCATCAGAGAGGCAAGGTTGACTGAGATATGTTTGTATCTCAGTGTTGATGACATTTGTTATTTTTCTCCCATCATGTGACTGCGAGGGAAAGGCAGACGCATCCATTAAGCTAAACAGCTTTTTTCTTTTTTTTACTGGAGTTGCTGATTCTGCTACAGGTGTTGGAGGTGGCGCTTCAGTGTTTTTCATTGCATAGGCCTGCGTTGCCAATTTAGATTTTATGGTTACTTTTTCTTCTTTAGTGTTACACCAGTCTAACTTAAACCTGGGGTCTAGAATGGCAGCTAGCTGACATACTTTGTTTTCCTCATAGGTATGCAGTCTTTTTCCAGTTGACTTCAGCAAATCAGACACCAGTACATTATTGTAGTTGGAATGAACTTGTCTCAGGTGATATCTAAGTCCCCTCATGCGTGGAATAACAAAACTTGCTGAGACACCGTTTTGCCGTTGAGTATAGTCTGTTGCCTCCTCAAATGGCTCTAAAATCATGAGCATGTCTGTTAGGATACTTCTCTCATATGCACTAACAATAGGTATACCGTCAATCATTCTTAGTTTCTCTTCTGGCACACGCAGTACTGACCTAATCATTTTCACTTCTGAGTTCCACAGAGTAGCACAGCTTGATTCAATTTTTTTTTTCTCCCTCTAGAATGTCTGTTGGTACAGTTGATCTGTGTACATAAGAAACTAATTTAGAAATCTTTCTGTTTCATTAAGATGTACAGCTCCTTTGAAACCATCTTTTACTGCAAGCTGTAGAGTATGTGCAAAACATGAACTATGGTCTGACTCCGTAGGCAGCACTTCATACAAACCAGGGTCTGTTTCTGTTTCTGCGTCTAGATCATCAGAATCGCCATCATCCCTGTCTGCCGATGTTGTAACTATTTCTCTAAATCCTGGCAGAGAAAAAGCACTGATCATATTTGATGCATTATCTGTTATGATATTTGTAACCTTTGAGCCTATGTTGAAATGTCTTCTAATCTCTTCAAATTCTTGCATAATATTATGTGCAGTGTGGCGACCATGGAAGCGTTTGCATGAAAGAATGACATTATTAAGTCTCCAATCATCAATGAAGTGGCCTGTGATCCCAATATAAGATCGCATCTGACGACTCGACCAAATATCTAATGTGACAGAGACCCACTCTGCATTTTCTAATCTAGACTTAATGTTCACTTTAATTCCATTGTACTTTTCGTATAGAAGCTTGTTCACCAGATGTTTTCGAGATGGCACTTGGTAGCATGGATTGGCAGCCTCCAACAAGCCCCGGAAGTAGGAGCTGTCCACGACTGAGAAAGGAAGCAGGTCACAGCTGACAAATAGCACCAGGGCATGATCGAGCTTCTGTTGTCGTCGATCGTGCACAGAGTACTTTGTTGGTGCGGTGAAAATCCCATCTAAGGTTGCCTGGGTAGTTGTTGCTGCATCGATGCTGGTTGTTGATCTTGGGTCTATAATTACAGCTCCATGCTTCTGCTGAAACGACAACGAAAATTAATCACTTTAGTAACATTCGATTGCACAAAACAGCTAAAAACTACATCAACACCTCATAAAATCGATACTCTCAAAATCATCTTCACACGTAGCAATAGAAAATTAATATCTATGTATGCTAAAGATTTATTCCTGATACCATCATCATTCTCTCTCTCTCTCTCTCTCTCTCTCTCTCCATAAATGATATACATGGTTTAAAGGGTCACATTTGCCGTGCCTTTTTTATATACCAATGAACCTAATCAGCCCAGGACACGAGTTCGCAAATTTACACTATCTTAAAAAAAAGTACCCAAGTAACAGAATGGTATAGAATTGATTGTTATACTAAGATACTTAAGTTAATATTCAACTTCTAATACGTAAAAAATTAGAAAAATAGATAAATAGAATAATAAATGAGTGAAATAAACACAGCATACAATAAAATTGCATTACATACAGAAAGCTCATACAATGTGATCTCTCTCTCTCTCTCTCTCTCTCTCTCTTACACACATACACACACATCACTAGAAAGCACCATTATTATTATCACTATTCATATATCTATGTTTTCAAAACCAGAAAAATAACAGTAATTACCTTCATGTGCTTATGGAGATTTGACGTAGTAGTATTGGGGCAAGATATCGTGGCATCGCAGTGCTTGCACGTGATCTTGTAATTTCCTATCTTGTCTTCTGGCTGCTTGAAGTGTCTCCATATCCCGGATGAGGCCATGACTTGTGAGGCCAGCAGCTCCACGCTTCACTTTGCAGCTGCAGTCGTCTACTGAATGCTAGAAGTACTGTGGAGACCTAGAGAGTGACCAGTCACTCTCTCCCATAGCCCCACCATACGTCTCACCACCCTGTCAGGTCATAATCCTAATCTCATAATGACCTGTTCTAGGGCTCGGGTCCAAGCCCATGCCACCACCTAAACATAAAATTATAGTACTTTCAGATGTCATAAGAGTACATCGTGCACAGCACTGGAATTATAGTACATGTAATTTGATAATTTTCGAACAATTTCCATCCCTGCGTCCTGACATGGCCTGGTTTTGATTATCGCCTTCCCCTCCCTCCCCGTCCATCAGGGTAACAGCGACCATAAAGGTCAAAATGATTCCGGAGTTGAACTAAATGTTTGACTTTATTCGCGAGGAGTTTGGGGAGAATCTCCCTTGACAGGCTTGGGTCGCTCTGCCTCTCAGTGACAAAGCATGCTGTCCAGGCAGCTGTTTTTCACTCCTTGCAATTAGTACCAAGGTGCTAACATAATAAAAGCAGCTTATCAGGAGTTAGTGGGCGTGGCTGTACACCACTTGACCTCAGTGACTCACCAACCCAGGCCACCTGGCCTCTCCAAGGACACACCATTGTTACCCTCACCACTTTTATATATTATGGTTGGACTCGAAAGTACTCGTAAAACTGTCAAGTACTTTGAGTCCGAGTACAAGTAC
Organism: Coenobita brevimanus; assembly: GCF_032717465.1. Taxonomy (NCBI): domain Eukaryota; kingdom Metazoa; phylum Arthropoda; class Malacostraca; order Decapoda; family Coenobitidae; genus Coenobita; species Coenobita brevimanus. The sequence goes on along the minus strand of NC_137006.1, from coordinate 37,951,584 downwards.
AAGTACAAGTACTATGGAAATTTTAAACCCGAGTACAAGTACAAGTACATTATATTGTGTATTCAAGTACGAGTACGAGTACGAGTCCATGTACTGAGACCCAAGTCTGGTATAAGGCTCGCATGACCATTTGATCAGGCCCGCGAGGCAATTCATAAATGCAATTTCATAAACTCATGAACGAATATATATATATATATATATATATATATATATATATATATATATATATATATATATACACACACAATGTGTGTGTGTGTGTGTGTGTGTGTGTGTGTGTGTACTGGGCTACAGTCGATTTTAAGCTGATAATATTTTATGGCCCGCAAATGATGTTAAAAATATCCTAATGGCCCCCCTTAATAGCAGAAGGGTTCCCCACCCCTGCCTTATGAGTATTATAATGATAGTGATAGTGTGTTATATATAGTACAGAGTGCTTGTAAAGAAAGTTTGTAAGTGTTTCTTATATATTTTCAGAGCAAAGTGTATTTGAAAAATCATAACCAATTTTTACCATTCCCCTCCTATTTTACAATAAAACTACAATGTCTCGCAAAGGCTTATCAGAGAAGGAGTATATGAAATACTTGTTTAATGGAAGTGGAAGTGATGAAAGCAGTGAGAGTGAATCTGATAGTGAATCTGGTGAGGAGGAGAGGGTAGGGAGGAGGAAAGGGAGGGCTAAATATGATCCCAAGGGAGGAGATAAGCACAAAGCCGTGGTCAAGGCCGCGGCGATTAGCACTACAGACAGTATAGTCTCACTAATCTAAAACTAAGGTTTGGGTGGAGTCTGGCGCTGGGTGCAGCACCATCACTACCACCACTCCTTTCATGACTACCGCCACTACTGTCACCACTGCCATCACTCCTATGACAACTGACACCACTGCCATCACTACTATGACAACTGACATAACTGTTATCACTGCCACCACTCCTACCACCACTGGTAAAACCCCTGCCATCACTGGTGTCATGCCTGCCACCACTGAAACCACCCTGACCATGGAGACTGTGCCATAATATCGCCAGCTCTTTTCCACCCCCAACCACAAACACTGACCTCATTACCCCCACAGTCACCCTACACTCTCACAACACTCCAACCTGCCTGCATCTCACCACCCATCCAAGATATTTCCAAATCATCTTCCCCTGCAAAATCAGCAAAGTCACTGTCCTCTTCAGACTTCATTACCCCTGAATATAAGCCATCAGCAGCAGCAGCACCACCACCACCACAACCATCTCCACAACCATCTTCACCACAACCATCACCACCACAACCATCTTCATCATAACCATCACCACAACCATCTCTATCACCACGATCACCTGAACTTTCAGCCACCCAGATATCATCAACACAATCATCATCACAATTTCCCTCCCCACCACAAAGACGAGGGCAGCATGGGCCTAGGCGAGGTAATGGTGGGCGGCCGAGAGGTAGTCGTCTGTCTTGGGGTTATGTGCGCCACACACGTACACAGCCAAGCATTTCCCCAGGTGAAGACCGTCAGAAGGAAACTTGGAGTTCTGGATCATTTGTCATAAATGACTTTGTGTCATAAAATACTTTGTGGTTCTTTTGTGGTTGAGTTGTAGTTGAGTTATATATATATTTTAGACTTATGGACGAGCGGTTTTTATATCTTGGAGTAGCTTCCCATTTGTCATGTAGTGACAGGAGAGGTAAAGAATAGTCTATCTATCTATCTATAGCCCGATGCCCTAATCCCGCAAAGGGTGGCCGCAGACAAAACGCCTCCAAGTCACTCTGTCACCCACCATTTGACTCCCCTCCCCCCAACTCACCCCCCCCTCCCTCATATACCTCTCAACTCCATCCCTCCACCTCATCCTCGGTCTACCCCTCCCTCTCCCTCCCTAGTATGGGACTATTTTTATTTGTATTGGAAATATTAACAAGTCTCTCACACGGAACGAAGTATAAGTCTCGGGTAGCTACCTCCCTGTCTCGCTATCTGTCTCTCTCTCTCAAATTGCCAAGCCCTTCTCCCCGTGACCTGTCTCCTCTGAGGCCTGTCTCCTTCTCGACCTCCTGCCTGTTCTGTGGCTAACCTCCCTCTGCCTTTCTCTTTCCTAAATTCTGGTGTAGCAGGGGTGTGTCACGTGTGTTCCTCGTGGATGGACTAGGTCTTTGTTCACGAGAGGACTGCTGACAGCTAACTGCATCATCTCCTTACTGGCCGCTGTCGTCAGCTTTCCTCAGTGTAACTTGCAACTCATTTCCTTTTCCCAGGCTCGCAGAGGGCTGTCTATCTATCTATTTATCTATCTATCTATCATGATTTGTAAATATAATATGTAGTCCTACATCTGCTCGGCCGCGCGAAAATGGCGTACCATCGACAGTTAATAGTCCTAATATATTAATATATACTATATACACATTATAATGAACTTATAAGCTAATTAAGTGAAATACATAATATTGTAAAGTAACATAATTGTATGAATATTGTATACATATATTATTCATAGTAAATAGTGATTATTTAGTAATATTACATTTTAAACAAGTTGTATACATATTTGAATAAATGCAATGGTTGTTGTATAACACTTTGTAAGACGTGCATGTACAACAGACGTACGCATACAATTGTGCAATGGTAATACTGCTAGGTTATACATTACATAGAGTTATCACTTTAGTAATGTCTTTCACCTAACTTGTATGATGATACTGGTAATACAGAATTGTACTATAATTGTATGACTTATAATATTGTACTAACATTGTGGTACTACATAATTGTAACATTTTATGAACTGTTACAAAATATTGTGTTAATGCATAATTGTGTTGGCCTTATAATTGTAGTTACATTTTGTTAATGCAACTGTTATAAGTGTCTTGGCCTTATAATTGTAGTTAAAGTTACATAAAGTTACATCTTGTTAATGCAACTGTTACATAATGGTACATATTGTTTGTAGTTACATAATTGTACTTAAAGTTACATAAAAGTTACATCTTGTTAATGTAACTGTTACATAAATGGTACATATTGTTTGTAGTTACATAACTGTAATAAGTGTAACATAATGCAATCGTTTGTCGTTACATAATTGTTACATATCGAATGTAGTTACATAATTGTAATAAGTGTAACATAATGCAATCGTTTGTCGTTACATAATTGTTACATATCGTTTGTAGTTACATAATTGTAATAAGTGTAACATAATGCAATCGTTTGTCGTTACATAATTATAATATGGAGTTACATAATTGTAATAATTGCAGTCCTAACATATGCTGCGGTCGATGATAGTGATGATGTGCCATGCCACTTGTAGGTGGAGACAACAATTTGCTTTTTTTATTTGTAGTTTATGTGGTATTTTGACATATGTAGTAACACTTACACTTATTTTCATTTGTTTGTTATGTGATCTTACTCTATTTCTCTTTTTTCTTTCTTACTTTTTTTTTTTTTTTTTTTTTTTTTTTTTGTATGTATTGATTTTCCATAGTTTGTTTTACTTCGCTTGTGTACGCTTTTTCTATGTTGTTCATGGTTGCATATTCACTGGCTAATTTCCTTGGGATACTTTTTTAAAGTTTAGTTTATATTGCACAGAGATTATAAAATGATATTATATAGTCCCATATTTTGTTATTTTATATAAAAAAAATATATATACACTATATACAGTATTAACTATACACACTGACTTGTTGTTCACCTGTACTTATCGTGAGTAATATGTGTGTCAGCACTGTGTGGAAATCATTGTCTTCACGATTGTGTTGAAGATGTTCACTCTTGCTAACGTCATTTGTGTTGGCCATTTTTTTTTTTTTTTTTTTTAGTTTACCTTGTAACTTAATTTATATGTTTCCACTAGGTAGCTTTAATTAATAAATGTTTAATACAGTTCTTTTAATCGCTCACTGAGTAACTGTGATGGTATTTTTTCTTTATTACTTTGTAGATGTAATAATGTATAGTTGTATGTATGAAACACGTATTTTATGTAGGTTTAAATGATAACACTCGTTGGTAGTAAATAAATGTTATAATAAATGAATGAATATAGACAGTGTAGAATATTTATTGTTGGTGATTATTTAGTGTTTGAGTTATGCAGATAACTGAAGTAAGTATGTGTATTTAAGCTGTAACTATACAGCACGTTTTATATGTTTGTGCAGAAGCTTATTGTCTATCACTGTGTATTGTATAAATGAAGTAACTATGTAACTCACTAATTTTTACCGTGGAGGAAATGGTGTGAGTGGTGTTGCACGTGGTGATAGCGTTGTTCTTCACGGGTTGATTGGCGTGTTGTCGTCTCAGCACATGGTGACGTCGGCTTCCCACACTGGTAGCTGTGGTGAATACTGAGTAGCGATGCTTAACTTGAGTGAAGACGGGTGAGTAAGACGAGTTGTGAATATGGACTTGGTGTTTTGCTGCGTGTCTTGACCTCTGGGTCAGGCGTAGGCGGGAGTGAGTGGTGGGGGATTTTGTGTGCTTGTTGCTTTCTCCTCTTCTTTACTTGCTTTGTTTTATATTCTTGTTGCTGCTTGAAGTTACGTGAAGATTATAGAGTTGTTTTGTAGACTTGTAGACTATTAGCATTGTAGGCTGTATTTTGTAGGGATTCACTGTAGACTGAAGCTAATCTTGTAGAGTCTCGGTTGCTTTTGTAGAAATTTGCTTTTAATTGGGAGACGATGTCCGTAGATTCGCTGGTTCGGCGTAGAAATTGTAAGATTGTATCAATATTTTATTAAACTACTTGCAAGGCGTCGTGTGATCTCTTGACCTCTGCATCAGCATGATGATCTGGGAGACGGAGGGGGCTGGTTGGAGAGAAGTGTCAGGAGCTGGTTGTAAGTTGTTTTCAATCTTGATATTTTGTAGGAATTTAATGTTGATTCGTAGACGAGGTTCGTATACGTTCACTGCTACCAAATGTCATAAATGACTTTGTGTCATAAAATACTTTGTGGTTCTTTTGTGATTGAGTTGTAGTTGAGTTATATATATATTTTAGACTTATGGACGAGCTGTTTTTATATCTTGGAGTAGCTTCCCATTTGTCATGTAGTGACAGGAGAGGTAAAGAATAGTATGGGACTATTTTTATTTGTCTTGGAAATATTAACAAGTCTCTCACACAGAACGAAGTATAAGTCCCGGGTAGCTACCTCCCTGTCTCGCTATCTGTCTCTCTCTCTCAAATTGCCAAGCCCTTCTCCCCTTCGACCTGCCTCGAGTATCGCTTGCTTTCGTTCACTTATTGTTTCAAAATGACTTCTTTTTTTAATCTATGGGTCAAGTTTCTCCATGTTTCATACCCAAAATTTTCTTACTTTCTTTAATTTTCTCACTTTCTTTAATTTTCTCTCTTTAATTTTCTCACATTCTTTAATTTTCTCTCTCTAATTTTTTCACATTCTTTAATTTCTCACTAATTTTCTCTAATTTTCTCACTGTCTTTAATTTTCTCTTTAATTTTCTCACTTTCTTTAATTTTCTCTCTCGCTCTCGCCGATCATATTATTTTCTCCCTTGGTGTACGCTTGCCTCTCCAGTCTTTTTTTTTTTTTTTTTCATTCTAGTGTTCGATTCTGCAGTTTTTTTTATTTTTTTTCATTTTTTATTTCGCTCACACAGCCTGTGCGTCCCAAGCGAACCTGCGCGTCCTTAGTGAGAAGTTGATGTACTCAAATGTGGATGGAATGGTATATAAATTATTAGAGATGAATGATTATGTCAGAGAAAATGAACCACATATAATATGCCTAACTGAAACAAAATTAACACCAAGGCTATCAAATGACATCCTAAACTTAGAGGGATACAATATATGGAGAAGAGATAGGAACTTAAAAAAAAGGAAGAGGAATTATAATATTAACTAAGAAACATCTAAAAGTCAAAGAAATCGAACTAGATATACCCTCACAAGTAGAACTGATTGCAGTAGAGATCAATACATCTGAAGGGAAAGTAATTGTAGCCAATTTGTACATACCACCTAGATCAAACACATGGGAAAGAGGCGAATATGAGGACCTGGCAGAGAGTACAATCCAGAGTTTAAGAGTATTACTACATAGAATGGAAGAGAAATCGGAAAGAATAATACTAACTGGAGATTTTAATACAAATATAAATTGGAATACTCTAGATATAATAAGCCAAGAAAGCTGTTGGGACCAAAGGCTCCTGGATCTCGTGCAGGAGTTTTTCCTAACGCAACATGTAAGGGATAGCACCAGTATCCATGCTTGTCATACGAGGCGACTAAAAGGATTGGTGGTGGGTTAGTGCCCAACCCCATAAAAAGAACTAACTAAAAAAGCGAATAAAAAGCCTCGGACCAGGACGGACCATATGTTGACGACTAAGGAACGGACAAAGGACATTCTGAGGTTGGGAACATGGAATGTGAGAGGAGTGAATGATGAAGTGAAAGAGAGAGATTGTTCAGGTGCTTGAGGATGCAAGAGTGGATATATGTTGATTGACTGAAACTAAATGAGAAGGTGAAAGAGTGAGAGAATGGGAATATGGTTTAGGTATATGTGCGGGACTTAATGAGAATGAGCGGGCAAGAGAGGGAGTATGTCTGATGATAAGCAAGAAGTGGAAGGAGAATATGAGAGAGTATGGAATAGTGGGTGCAAGGATTGTAGGGGTGAGGATGAAAGTAGGTATACAAGCGTGGGCGATTGTGTGTGTGTATGCTCCGACAGAGAACCGAGTGGCAAGAGTGAAAGATGAGTTTTGGGCGAGAGTAGAAGCATGTATGGACAAATCTGAGAGGAAAGAGAGAGTGCTTTTAATTGGAGACATGAATGGCAAAGTTGGGAATGTATGAGTGGATGAAGTGGTTGGTCAGTGGGGTGTGCCAGCTGATGTAGGTGGGAATGGTAGTGCTTTGGTGGACATCTGTGCTGGTAAGGGGTTGGCAATAGCCAACACCTACTTTCGACATAAGATGATCCACCGGTATACATGGAGAGTAATGAGGAGGATGGATGGTGAACTTGTTGAACGAAAGGCAACGATAGACTACTTGTGTATGGATGAGCGAATGAGAAGACAAGTGTTGGATGCAAGAGTGTGGAGAGGGTGGGGGAATGGAGTCTCGGACCATCACTTAGTGATGGCCAAGGTGAAGCTGCAAAGAAAATGGTTGAGGAGACGAAGGGGAAGACAGGAGGAAACAGCTCCTGTGAGAAGAGTAGATAATTTGCAAGATAGTGAGAAAATGGCAGAGTATAATAGCATAGTGGAAGAAAGATTGGGAAGGTATGAGCTAGAGCAGATGGAAGGGGTGGAAGACGTATGTAAGATATTTATGGAAGAGATAGGTGCAGCGTGTGAGGTGGTTTGTGGAGTGAGGAGGAGATGCAAGGGTGTGCAAGGGACAGCATGGTGGAATGATAAGGTGAAACAAGCTGTGGAACAAAAGAAGGCATATAGTGAGTAGAGGTAGGGGAGAGGATGAGAGATGGAAGAGAGAGGTATATGTGAGTAGAAGGGAGGTGAAGAGACTGGTGAAGGAGAGTAAGAAGAAAGTGGATGAAGAGTTTGGGAGGAATCTGAGTGTGAAATGGAGGGAGAGTAAGAAATTGTTTTGGAAGGAGGTAAAGAAAGTAAGGCAGTGTGAAAGGGGAAAGAGTAGGGGAGTGAAAGATAGCAGTAATAGATTGTTGGTGGAGAAGAGACAAATTGAGGAGAAGGAAGGAGCACTTTGAGGATTTGTTGAACGTAGAGAGTGACAGCAGTGCGAGCATAAGTGGTTGGGGAATGGCTAGGAGAAGGAGAGATGAGAGGAGGGAGGAAGAGATCAGTAGGACGGAAGTAGTGGAAGCAATGAAGAAGATCAAGTTCGGGAAGGTCCCAGGAATTGATGGAGTGTGTGGTGAAATGCTGAGGTATGGAGGTGAGATTGTTGTGGAATGGATATGGAAGTTGTGTAGATTGGCCTGGGAAGAGGGAAGGGTTCCAGATGACTGGAAATCAGGTATAATTGTTCCTTTACATAAAGGAAAAGGGGAGAGAGAAGTATGTGGTAACCATAGGGGTATTTGCCTTCTTAGTGTGACTGGTAAAATATATGGTAGAATACTCATTGATAGGGTTAGGCATATGACAGAGGAGCTAGTTGGAGAAGAACAAGGGGGATTTAGGAAGGGAAAAGGGTGTGTAGATCAGATATTTGTTCTAAGATGTTTAGTGAAGTATCTAGAGGAGGGAAAGAAAGTGTATGCTGCCTTCATGGACTTGGAGAAAGCTTATGACAGAATAGATAGGCAAGGTATGTGGAAGGTATTAAGAATATATGGAGTGGATGGGAAATTGTTGAATGCTGTGAAGAGTATGTACGAAGGAGCTAGGGCTACGGTGCGAGTGGATGGTGAGCTGAGTGAATTTTTTTTATCTCAATGTGGGACTGAAACAGGGTTGTGTGATGTCTCCATGGCTGTTTAATATATACAAGGATGGGGTTGTAAAGGAGGTGCAGGGTAGGGCAGTGGATGTGGGGGTGGCTCTAATGAATGAGGGTGAGATTTGGGAGATTCTGGTGTTGCTGTTTGCTGATGATACAGTATTGTTGAGTGAAGATGAATGGGAGTTGCAAGGTTTGGTGAATGAATTTGGGACTGTGTGTAGGAGGAGGAAGCTGAAAGTTAATGTAAACAAAAGTAAAGTTATGGTGTTTGAGAGGAATGAAGTCACAGAATGTACAGTGAGATTTGATGGTGAAGATATGGAAAGTGTGAGTGCATTCAAGTACTTGGGTAGTGTGATTAATAAGGATGGAACTTTGGGGGATGAAGTGCGTGAAAGGGTACAGCAGGGAAGGAAGGTTGTTGGTTCACTGAAAGCAGTGATGAGAAATAGAGAGGTGAGTATAGAAGTTAAGAAGTCACTGCATTGATAGTATTGTGATCCCTACCCTGACGTATGGAAGCGAGGTGTGGACCTTGCAAGAGGGGAACAAATAAGAGTGAGAGCAGTGGAAATGAGTTACTTGAGCGTGTGGAGTGACATGGAGGGACAGGTTGACGAATGAAGAAGTGAAGGAACGTAGTAGACTGGATGTGGATGTGGTTGAGAAGATTAGGAGAAATACACTGAAGTGGTTTGGACATGTGGAGAGAATGGAGAATGAAAGACTGACTAAGAGGGTGTATGTAGGTGAGGTGGAGAGAGGGAGAGGGAGAGGTAGACCGAGGATGAGGTGGAGGGATGGAGTTGAGAGGTATATGAGGGAGGGGGGGGTGAGTTGGGGGAAGGGTAGTCAAATGGTGGGTGACAGGGCGACTTGGAGGCGTTTTGTCCGAGGCCACCCTTTGCGGGATTAGGGCGTCGGGCTATTGATAGACAGATAGAAGAAACCTATACTGACAATTTAATATATCACCCTGCATTCGGTAAAAGCGACCATGCAGTACTAAATTGCAACTTCAGGATTGTATATGGCATAGTTAACAGCAATGAAAGTTACAAAAAGAGCCTAAACTATAAAAAGGGAAACTATCCTGATCTAAAGAAGTACTTCTTAGAAACTGATTGGGAGAAGGAGCTTAGAGGACAAGATTTAAATGCTATATATAAAAAACTCTGTGAACTTTATGAACTAGGAGTCCAGAAGTACATCCTACACAAAGAAGCAGAAAAGAAAATAAAGAAATGGTTCAATACAGAATGTAAAAAATCAAAAGAAAAAAGAGATTTGTTGTGGAATAGATACAGAAGACACAATAGTGAAAGGGCATATAACAACTATAAACAGGCAAGAAACGATTATACAAGAATAAGGAGGGAAGCCCAAAAACAGTTTGAGGAGGATATCATAAATAAAAGCAGTGATCAGCCGAAGCTATTTTACAGCTACATCAGAAGCAAAACCAAAGTAAAAGATAAAATACAATCCATTACGGACGAGGGAATCACCTAAACAGAAGAGAAGGATAATTGTGAAGCACTAAATTGAATTTCCAATCAGTTTTTACAGAAGAAAAAAAAATTGAGAGGGACTACGTGGAACATGCATGCCCACACATACTACCAGATATACAAATATCAGAAAAAGTAATAGAGGAGAAGTTAAGTAAATTAGACAAAGGAAAAGCAAATGGTCCTGATGAAATTTCATGTTGGGTGCTACATGAATGTGCAAAGGAGTTAAGTAAACCATTATGTATAATTTTCAAGAAATCCTTGAGACAAGGTAAACTACCTGATATTTGGAAGAAAGCAAACATTGCTCCCTTATTCAAGAAAGGGAATAGACAAAATCCACTCAACTACCGACCAGTATCACTAACCAGTTTTGTAAGCAAGGTATTAGAAAAGCTTCTAAGAAAAGCTTGGGTAAATCATCTAGAAGAACACAATATGATAACAGAAAGACAGTTTGGTTTCAGAAAAGGAAAATCACGTGTTACTGATCAGTTGAGCTACTGTGACAGAGTAACAGACACACTACAGGAAAGAGAAGGATGGGTGGACAGTATCTATTTAGATTTCAAGAAAGCATTTGACAGAGTACAACACCAAAGACTTTTATGGAAAGTGTACCATCAAGGAGGAATTCGAGGCAAACTGTATTGTTGGATGCAAGATTTTCTCATAAAAAGAGAAATGAGAACAGTACTACAGTACTAAAGGGAAATTACTCATCATGGAGAGATGTGATTAGCGGAGTTCCACAACGCTCAGTGCTGGCACCAATCATGTTTTTAGTGTATATAAATGATATAGACAGTAACAATGGAAATGAAAGCTATCTAAATATGTTTGCAGATGATGCAAAAATACAAAGGAGAATTATTAACACAGACCCTTGTAAAGAGCTTCAAGAAGAATTAAATAAACTACATGAATGGAGTAATACATGGCAAATGCAATTCAATGTGGACAAGTGTCATGTAATGAAGTTTGGTAAAAGTGGAAAAAGACCTGATTGGGATTATAAGTTAGCAAATAAAACCCTACACACATCAGAAAGAGAGAAGGACCTAAGTGTGATTATCAATAACAGACTATCTCCGGCTGGCCACATCAGGGAGAAGGTACGGAACATGTATACACTGCTTGCAAATATGAGAATAGCATTCACATACATAAATGAAGACATGCCAAGAAAGACAATAACATCATTCATCAGACCAACCCTGGAGTATGCATCAGTAGTCTGGAATCCTCATCTCAAAAAACACATAGACATGATTGAAAAAGTTCAAAGGGCTGCTACAAGATGGGTACCAAGCTTAAGGGATCTAAGCTACGAAGAAATACTAAAAAAACTGAATCTACCAACACCACAGGAGAGAAGGAAAAGAGGTGACATGATTATGCTATATAAATGCATATCAGGGAAGGAGAAAATAGACATAAATGATTACTTAACCTATGGGGATGCATCAGCAAGAGGACACTGCAAAAAAATGCATAAAAAGAGAGGTGATAAAGACGTAAGGAAATTTAGTTTCCCAAATAGAGCAATTGATCATTGGAATGCATTATCGAATGAAATAGTGTGTGCCAAAACAAATCACAAATTTAAGGATATGTACGATAAATATGATTTAAAACACGAAACAGTACGAGCTTGACTCATTCCTGTAAAGATACAATTAGGTAAGAACAGTTAGGTAATAACACACACACACACACACACACACACAGGCTGCGATCGTACCTGTTCTCTGAACTTCTCTCTGCAACTCCATCTCCTCTCAAGAAACACTACAACACTGCTAGAGGACGTGAGTAACCGACTTATTTGTCTAGTTTTATGCTATTGTATTGTAAGGTATAATTTGTGTGTTTACTATATATTTCTCATAGGGATAATGTGGTGCATTTCATTGCTATTCTCTTAGTCATTTTACTCGTAAAGTATAGGTCGCATCAAAATTCTGAAGAAAGCATGATCAAGCTGATGGTTTCTTATGTATACTTTTGTAAAGCAAAGTAACCTATGTGTGCAAATAATTATTTGAGGAAAAGTTATGAAAGACAAACATACTTAGCCTACGGTCCTGAGTGTAGGTGCTGTCACCGCGCGCAACCCATTGTAACTTTTCAGTATTCATTTTCTCAATAACACTAAGGGTTATAACACTGTGAATTATATCATGGGCTTCCTTAACCTTTGGGCTACAAAATTGGATAGAATTTACATATATGTTTGTTACAGTGTCACTAATAACATACGAAATAATAAACAAATCAGACGTTTTTGTGATTTCATTTTTTTTTTTTTTGATTCACTCGAAAATTACTGGACGGATCAACTCGAAGCCTCTCTTTTGAAAGAGAGGCTTCGAGTTGCGTGTCACAGGAAAAATTTTTCACAGTGATGTTGGGAAGTTTTGTGAAGCTAGTTTTCACCTAAATAAGGTTTATTCTGGCTTCATTTCTGTACATTTATTCATCTGTTTTATGTTTTTCTTATCTGATAGTATAAACATGAGCGAAGATGATGGGAAGTGATTTATAACAATATAAGCACTTTCTGAGGGTAAATTTGGCCATAGAATTTTTTTCTTTTCCGCGCGAGCGAAGGCAGCATGAGCCGGGTTTTGGTTCTGTGCAGGGAACCAAAACTTATTGAAAACTTTTGATGCGTGAGAGAGTTAATACTATGATAGATGTAACCCTATAGTATAGCCACTACAAGACTCAGTGCCAAGGCACAGCAAACCCGTCCCCGACAGTCATTTTAGTGCTGACGAATTCACAAGGTACTGACTTCTTTTCGTTATGCATAAGAAGAAAATTTGAATGCAAACATAGGTTAGCATTTCTGATCTTATTGAAGTGGTAAATACACACACACACACAAACACACACACACACACACACACACACACACACACACACACACACACACACACTTTACTTAACCCGCGGTGTCCCGTCGACGTTCTTTAACGTCCACACGTTTTGTCACTGCCAATCCCGTCGACATACATAAACTCAAAAAAATTGCAAGGTCCCCAATTTGCACAATTTTCAATTTTCGTGAGTCATTTTTGGTACGTATACACGTGACACCTTCCTCAACAAGATGCCAGGCAGGGACAATGCCTTACCCAGCATGACCTCCTCCCCCCCCCTGCATGCCATTGTCTCAGCAATTCACCTGTTATCAGTGACCTGACCAGTATAGCCATGTCATGCCACGGTACGAAATTCAGGGCCAGAGTGATTCCCGAATCAATGACAATGTGGAGGACAAACTTTACATAGCATTAGAGGAAGAAACAGTTAGAAATGATGATCAGGTAATGTGGCAAAAAAAGGTCAGATATTAGTGAGTGAAACAATGCTTATAATGCCTATATTACTGCTTGAAAACCAATATACTCTTGTACTACATGTAAATTCGTACCAAGTAAATAAATAAATACCGTTTATGAGTGGTGTGAAATAGTTATCCTCCCATAGAACTCGTTTTCTTTGGTGCCAGCCTGATAGAAAACCCAGTAAGGTAAGGAGGTACTCCTACCTGTAATGAGTATTTTAAACCTCAGGTGAGCGATTTCTCTATGAATTTTCGATGTTTCTCACCAAAAGCGAAGGTTTGAGCCAAAAAATTTTTTTTCCTAAAATGGTCGGGATTGGGGGGAGTCAGTGGTGGAAAAGTGGTCGGGATGGGGCGGGTTAAAGCTGTCCTACTACAGAAGATGACGGTTACTATACTCATTAAGATAGTATGTTTCTCAGTCTTTCGTGCCAACGTATGTGACTGCAAACCAATTCTGGATCCATAAACTTTCCCACACAGTTTGCATGTCAAGTCCGGGTTTGTTGGGAGAACTCAGTTTTGGCTGTGCCTCCCTTTCGTACACTCTTCTCTGACCAGGGTCCGAGCTTCTTATAGATGAATGGTTCCTTCATTGCAGAAAGCTCGCAGTTGTTTTCTGTCAGAGGAATTGGTTTTAAGATCTTTTGGTATGATGTTCCATTTTTCAGGGTTGTCCTTATATGATCTTTATATATCTTCTTCTGTTCCCCTGGGCTGCTACGTGCTGCAGGAAGTTGACCATACAGAACCTGGCGGGGAGGGCGGTGCTCAGGCTTGCGGAACATGTGTCCGTCCCATCTGAGCTGTTTTTTAGCCAGCATGGTTTCTATGCTTGTTGACACTGCCCGGTGAAGAATTTGTGAGTGAGGAACTTTTCCTCCCATGTGAGTCCTAGGATGCGCTGTAAGCATCGGATGTGGAATCACTCAAGGTGTTTGATATATCACTGGCAAGTTGTCCAGGATTCAGCACTGTATTAGAGGGTGGAGAGGCATAATCTGCATAAATTAATATTTGTGTCTCGGTTCCGAAGTTGTTTTCAAAGACTCCAGATCTGAGACGCCCAAATGAGCTGAGGTGTGGTTGATTCGTGCAAGAACTTTTGCATCAGTGTCATGTTTATCTGTGCGCACACTCCGAGGTAAGTAAAATTCTCCACCTGTTTTACATTTTCGCCGTTTATCTGAAATGTAAGAGGCTCTGATGCGTTGTTTCTCTGAGATATTATTTCTGTTTTATTGACCTTTATTTCGAGACTCATTGCATGGTATACGTTGGAAATGATGGTGAGAGACTGTTGTAGGGCTTCTGGGTTATGTGCAAGGACAGCACAGTCATCAGCATATTGCAGCTCTTGGAAATGAATTATTTTAGTCTTTGATTGTGCTTGAAGACAAATGAGATTAAATAAGTTACGATCTAGACGGAATTGAATTTTCATTCCATTATCAGGGTGACTGCAGTGAGATAGATGTTAAAAATGACAGGTGCGTGGACACATCCTTGCTTTACACCCACATCCACACTGAAGGGTTTGGATTTACTACCACCTATGGGCACAAGAGCATTCATGCAGTCATGAAGACTCTTCAGTATGGTAAGAAGTTTGTTTGGAACTCCTAATTTTGAAAGAGCATTCCATGAAAGTTCAATGTTGTCAGTGTAAAATGTTTTTGCAAGATCCATGAATGCAATATACTAGTCATGATTCTGCTTGTGGCATTCTTTTTGCATCTGTCGGGCAATTAAGATCATATCACAGGTGGTTCATTCCTTCCGAAATCCACATTGTGTTTCAGGGAGCGTTGACTCAGTCAAATGTTTTGTCAGTCTGCATAACATTAGCTTGGCTATTACTTTACCAGCATTCACAAGGAGGGGGATGCCTCTGCTGTTGTCACAAATTGAGCAGTCCCCTTTCTTCTTGGAGATGGTTACAATATCAGAGGTAAGGAAATCAAATGGAATTTGTTCTTGGTTCCAAATAGTCAGTATGAGATTATAGAGGTGCTGGTAAAGTAACTGACCACCCTCTTTGATTAGTTCAGAAGGTATACAATCAGAGCCAGGGCTTTTGTTATTTTTTAGAGATCCGATGGCCTTAACAGTTGCTGCAAATATAGGTGGGACATCAAGATCTGCGGCTTGAGGGGTATTTGGAATGTTGTCAAAGATATAATGTTTCACCAAGTTTCCTCGATTTACTAAGGTGTTGAAGTGTTTTCTAGGATTGTTTGCTTGTCTTTCAGGAGCTCTTCTATAGCTGCTGTGTTTGGTTGGACCATGGATGGTTTTAATGGATTTGTAGAACCCATGATGGTCGTTAATATCAGCTAGTCTTTGCAGCTCTTTTGCTTGCTCAGTCCACCATTTGTCTTCCAATGCACATAGTGTTCTCTGGGTTTCATTTCTGAGATTCTGGAATTCAGTTTTTAGGTTAAGGATCTAGGATGAGGCAACCAGATGTTATGTGTTCTTTTCTTCACTGCAAGAAAGTCATATATGACCACAGTGTTTTAATCAAACCAGTCTTTATGGCAGCAAGTGCAGAAGCCTAGTGTTTCTTCTGGAGTGCTTCGGAGCAGTGTCTTAATACTTAGCCACTCCTCGCCTAGATTTGTTGCATTATCGTTTGGATCAAGTGGTGGACATTGGCAGAACTTCTCTGTAATAGTGCTTCAGAAGGTGTAATATGTTGCCACATCCTTTAAGCTACTACAGTTTAGCTTCTTGATGGATGGTCTGTGGCGCATTTATGGGCGTATGACTGACAGCATTTTTTTTTTACTATAAGGTTATTTTCCGTGGAGTACTCAACACCTCTCACAGCTCGGGTTGTAAGAATTTCTCTTCGATCTCGCTGCCTTACAATGACATAGTCAGTTAGGTGCCAAAGTCTAGCATCCATGTGAACTTGTGTTTATTCTTTGGTTGAAAGATGTGTTGGGCAAGACCAGACTGTGTGGAGTAAACTGTAGCACCAGTCGAGCAGGGCAGTACTCCCGAGGTTGATGGCAAGCTGGTGATAGGGAGAGCTGGAGCTCCCGTTTCACCAGCCCTCAGGACTTGATCCTGACCATCTCCCTTTGCTGAACATTTTCAGTGTATTCATTTACACAGAGAGTAGGCCAGCATGCTCTCATAATACCTCTACCTTCAACTGTCTACACCACACTACATGCGCATAACATATCACACCTTCCATTCACATCTTTAGTAATGGCCACTGCAATCTTACTATCAAATGAGGTGGTACCTCGGATTGCCACCACCGGCAGGGTAGGGCTGGTGGCACAGGGTCCTCCCGGTCGCCATCAGGTGACTGTGCCGGCAGCGACTGTTGCTATCTCCGGGAATGCTCGTCGGCGAATAAGTGACAGTGCGGCCTTATTCTTTACCAACATCCGCGGCCTTACCACAAATTTAAACTCAGTTCATTTTTTCCTTCAGTCCATATCCCCTTTGGCACTTTTCCTCACAGAACCACAAATCTCACCCTCTACCGATATATCTCCATTTTGTTTTCCCGGTTACCATCTCCTTACAAACTTCCGTAACAAGGGCGGCACCTGTTGTTATATCAAATCCCAATATGCAGTTGACACTATTTTAAACTTTACTTCATCCAGTTTTCATTACTCATTATATAAATTAAACTGTCAAAACATTACCAAATATATTTGTGTAGTTTATCGTTCCCCCAATGTTGCTTCGGAACCCAGTGTATTTGATTCCATACCCACTCAGTTGAGTAACCTTGACCTTGCCCTTCGCACCGAAATTACCATTTTGGGTGATTTTAACATACACAATGTTGAATGGTTATTGCATTCTGCCCGGACTGATGACGCTGGTCTAGAGTGCGAGCTGTTTGCGGAATCGTTTAATCTCACCCAGTTGGTAAAGCAACCAACCAGAATACCTGATAATCTTGACCATAATGCCCATCTCTTGGATTTATTCTTGACAAATAATCCAGATCAATACAGGATAGAGGTGCTGTCACCACTTGGATCCTCTGACCACAATCTCATCAATGCCTCATTAGTTAACGCTCCCACACCTCTCCGTTCTGAACCTGTCAGGGTGACTCGATGGCACTTTGATAGAGCAGACTGGGATGGATTTAGAAATTATCTTGCTGATGTTCCATGGCAGTCTTTCTTCTCTAGTGATCTCAATTCTACCCAGTCCCACATTTGCGACTTAATACTAGCTGGTATGGATTTATTCATACCAAGTCAACAGTTCACTAAAAGATCGAACTCTCCAAAATGGTTTGATGGCAACTGTGCCAGAGCAACAGTCCAAAAGCCATTAGCAAATAACTCTTACTTAAAATAAAAAACATCTGAATCACTCTCCCAATTTAAAATTGCTAGAAATTATGCAAAAGCTCTATTAAATCTATCTAAATCAAACTTTCTTCAAAAGCAAGCATCAAAACTACTTACCAACCCTAATGACAATAGAATATTCTGGTCAACTCTCAATTCCTTCAATAATAACTTTAACAAGTCATCTTCCATTCCCCCACTAAAATCTTCAGATGGCAACATCACAAATGATCCTCGTGGGAAAGCAGATATCTTTCCCAGTACCTTTGTCAGAAACTCTACCATAGACGATACCAGCCAGAATGTCCCAGTACTGGAACTTGATTCTCCCGAAATTGCCCCACTTAAAATACAGACAAGATACATAAAATCCAACTTAGATAATTTACCTACCAACAAATCTCCAGGCCCAGATGGAATTCCGCCAATTGTTTTGAAAAAGTGTTCCCCTGAACTTGCCTCTGTCTTAGTTAAATTATTCAGACTATGCATACGTACTTCTTTATTCCCAAATTCATGGAAAGAAGCCAATATCCACCCAGTTCCGAAGAAAGAAAGTTCGTCTGACCCCTCCAATAACAGACCAATAGCTGTCACATCTTCTCATGGTAAGATATTTGAAACTTTAATTAATAAGCATATTGTTAAACATCTTGAATCCAACAACTTAATTAGTGATAGACAATATGGTTTTCGCCACGAAAGATCCACCACTGACGTACTCAATCTCCTAACTCATACCAGCAATCAATCAATTGATCTACATGGAGAAACTCATGCAGTAGCTCTTGATATCTCTAAAGCTTTTGACAGAGTATGGCACCGTTCCCTGCTGTCCAAACTCCCTTGCTATGGACTAACGTCTTTTGTTCCTTTGATTTCTTCATAACTTAGTGACAGGAAAATAAGAGTAAAATTAGATGATTTATATACCAATTTCCACTCAATTAACGCCGGCGTGCCCCAGGGATCAGTTCTGGCGCCAACCCTATTTCTGGTTCATATTAATGATCTCTTATCTGTCACCCACAATACCATTCACTCATATGCAGATGACTCAACACTACATAGTTCATTCACACTCAGACATCCATTTACAATGTTTAATATCTCTACCTCTCAACTCAGTACAGCCATCTCCATAAATCAAGATCTATCTACAATCAGTGAATGGGGACAAATCAACCTTGTCTCTCTTAATGCTAGTAAAACTAAATATATACAGTTTACTAATAGACAGATATTGCCAGATTCGTACATTACCTTCAGTGCTACTAATATTCCCATCTCCAAAAGTATTGAAATTCTTAGCGTCTCACTTAAAAGTGCCTTCAGCTGGACCTCTCATGTCAGATCACTTGCTAAAACCGCCTCAAAGAAACTTGGATTATTGTACAGAGTCCGTAACTTCTTCGCCGATGAGCAGTTAGCTATAATATATAAGAGTCATGTGTGCTCTCAGCTTGAATATTGCTCACCTTTGTGGAATGGTTGTGGAGAGGTTGCATTAAGACAACTTGACAAAATTCAGAATAAAGCTGTTAGAATAATTAACAACCTTGCCATTACATATAAACTACCTCCCCTGCAAGTAAGAAGGAATGTTGCCTCCCTTGCATTATATTACAGATATTTTTTTGGCAAATGCTCAGACGAAGTTGCGTCCATGGTGCCACCTCTCCATGCCTTCCCTCGTGCTACACGGGCATCTAGTAGCGCTCATGACCGGAATGTCGCTCATCCATATTGCAGAACTTCTGCCTATCAGAATTCTTTCATTCCCCGAACTGCATCTCTCTGGAACTCGCTTCCCCAGAGTTGTTTCCCTCCAAATTTCAACCCACAGCTGTTCAGGTCTAACTGTTACTGATATTTTATGAACAGAGGACACCAGTAATTTGGTGTATGGATTATTTTTTTTTACTCATTTGTTTTTCCTTCCTCCGTTCTGTTATTAAAAAAAAAAAAAAAAAAAAACATAAGGATAGCAGTATAAGGCCATTGTTGTCTAAGTAACCAACACCATGACAACCTATAATGCCCTGCCAAAGGTGATTATCTTTTCCTTCTCTAGCACTAAAATCTTCAAGCAGAATCAGCTTGTCATTAGGTGGTGTTCAACGATGGGTAACATCCAAAGAGTAATAAAGGGAATCTTTGATGGTGTCCTCAGAATCAAGTTTTGTGGCATAGGCACTGATGAGTGTTACATATTAGCCTTTAAAAAGTGGGATGCGCCAGGACATCAGCCTCTCTGATATACCCATAGGTGTTTTTTGGATACTCTGTAGAAGGTTGCTTCGGACTACAAAGCCAGTACCATGATTTCTTCTTCCATTGTCTAAGTATCCTCTCCAGAAATAGGTATACCCTTCTCCTGCTTCTATAAGGTTGCCCTCTCCTGAGATGCGAGTCTCAGACAAGGCAGCAATGTCAGTTTTTTATATCTTTTCATTTCATGGGCAATAAGGGCAGTTTTACGACGTGGTCTTGGGCCGTGGTCAGTATCAAGCAAGTTTCGCACCTTCCAGGTACGGTAGCAAGAGTCAGAGGGATTCTTTTGTTTTTTCGACTGCATTGTGGGATGCCTTGGCAGATGCTGTTATTTGACCAGGTGGTGGAGAGCAGCAGATGTTTGGGGTACCTTTTCCAAACCCATCACCGTCATGGGTAAGCAGCTAGGCATCTGTTTCCGGCTGCTTAGTTACACTGGTTGTTGTCGAAGGTAAGACCTGCTCCTATTCCATCATGCCAGGCGAGCACTGGGCCAATGCCGCCTATGTGCAGGACTCGAGCTAGCAACTTCCAGCTACATCTATGACCTGTCACCGTCACTCTATGCTGTTGCCATAGGTCTTTTATTTTCATGAGAGATGAGATGGGAGGTAAGTATAGCAGTGAGCTTGCGCAATGAATGGATATAATGTGATGGTGAGGGTGTGCAGTGCATACCACCATGTGGCTTGGCACTTCCCAGCCTGTAATAGTGGCATGAAGATTCACGACAACCATCTGCTGAGCAAGGTTGCACGAGTCTGCCGGGAGCTTTGTTTGTTGAGCCCCGACTTCCGCGGGACTCCACTCACAGACATTTTGTTAAGGATTTACTCCCATAGCCTTGATCCAACCAAGGGCAGTCTCATTCGAGAATAACTGTACTACATTATCCCAACATTTTCAGCTAATCACTTCAACCATACCTGGAATTACCCATAGAAAACAGACTGACATGGAGGCGGCAGTCAAAGGAGTTATGGAAAATAATCATATAAAAGTGTTGCAGATCAGTACAGTGTAATGTAAAAGTAACATATTGGTTAATGAACGGTGTTGGTAAAGGCAATCTTATGTAGATCTAGCTGGTATCTGTGTTTCTTTGTCAGCTTATCTGTCAGTCCGTCTATCTACCTACTATATCTATATCTATCTGTCTTTCTCAGACTATCTATTTATTCCTTCATCTATCTCACTATATCAATGAATCAGTCTGTCTATATAAATTAAGCTATTTATATCTATCTCTCTGTCTCTGTATATCTATAAATATTGAAGATGGAGCAAGTGTGTGATTCAGTGAGTGCTGGTGACGGTGGGGGAGTAATTGAATGATAGCAGTTGCACAAATGAATGATTCAGTTACTAACAAAGGTTGTGAAAAGTGACTGAATGCATGATAATGATATAATTTAATTTTACTTGCACTACATCCAGTATGCCACTACTCCTGTATTCACATGTTAATGACAATAGAATAATAAGGGACATATTTGGGTTGTATAACCTGCATATCAATTTACCCCGAGGTGCATAACAAATTGCCCCATATCTGGGGTAAATTGTGACGAATGACTTGCCATCATAAACCTTTAAATAACCACGTGATAAAAAATCTTTCTTTTATTTTTTTCCATATTTATAGTAAAAGGACATTTTCCTGCTTCCAGACAAAAATCATTATATTATACCACTAACCTATGATGCAATGAGGAAAAAAAGAAAAAAAGTCAACCAGACCCGGTCTCCCCGACCCGTATTTTTTTTAGGGATGTGCCTTTTGAGATATTATTAACCATTTATTTACTATGACTGAAATGAAATTGTCATCACCAGTGACGAAAAGCAGGAACAAAACCAAGATTTGGCTTGTTGGCCAACCAATTGAAAGAATACTTGGAAGTAAGTTAACTTCTTGTGGGGAAGTGTCAGTGCAACTTTTCTACCTGATGTGAGTAGAGACACGGACACTGAGGGATTCAGCATGTGTTCTGTCTGAGGAACTAGGGGAATTCTGGGAGAGAGCTTTCATTCCTGCATCTGAGCCCCCAAATTGAATCCCTCAAGAAAGAATGCAGAAAGTTGGAGAAGAGTAAGAACCGAAATACAGAGAGAGAAGAGAAGAAGAGAAAGAACTTCCTAGAATAGATGAAAGATTTCTTTGATATTGTACACACGAATGCCTTCGACCTCATCAAAAATCGTGAGGATAAGGAGTTTCTTGTGGCTCAGAGGGAGAGAGGGAGACGAGGATCTGTTCTGGGTGTCGATGTCAAACACCACCGGAAAGAACGAAGACAGTGAGAGAGGGAAAACAGATTGAGCAGGAGAGGAGAGAACATGAAGAATGTCATCGAGCAGTAAGCGAGGAAATAGTGGAGCTGGAGGAAAGCCTACCTAGTGATGAAGACGAAACAGGTGACGAGAATTATAGACATAGCAGGTCCTTCCTTTTCGGCTGCAGCTCCTCCTCTGAAATGCCAGTGGAGACGAAAAACAGTTGTCACTTCTCCAGATGCTGCTGTTTAAATCGGACCAAGAGACCGTGCTGCAGTCCATTTGCTTTCTGCGACCATTTCTGCCTGTGGACAAGATCCAACAATATATACTATCAACAGGCAAAGCATCCTCCGAGATCGAATCAAGAGTCAGAGGGAATCATTCTATCCAACTGTGCCACTTGTAGTGCACAGGGATGGAAAACTAATTCCCGATGTAACAGGATCAAATGTCACTGAACGCCTTCCAATTCTCGTCTTAGGTGATGGAGTTTCAAAATTTTTGAATGTTCCCAGTTTGGACTCAGGGACAGGAAAGGCCATGGCCAATATCATCATTGAAACCTTGAATGACTGCAGTATATCTGAACGTGCAGTAGGAATGGCATTCGACACCACTGACAGCAATACCGGATTGTAGGCAGGGACGTGCATCCTTATTCAACAACAGTTGCACAAGGATCTACTCCATCTGGCTTGTCGGCATCACATTTTTAAGATCCTTGTTCAAAAGGCCTTCACCATTTGCCTTGGACCGTCCTCTGGTCCCGATATTCACATATTCAAGCAGTTCAAAGTCAAGTGGAACACTATTGACACAACATACTTTCAGACCTTGAATGACAAAGAGAAAATGCCGGTGATTGATGGTAAACAATGTGATAAGCTCATAGCATTTTGTATGAAACAGTTGCAAGAAAGCCAACCTCGAGATGATTACCGAGAACTGCTAGAACTCTCAATTGTCGTCTTGGGTGGTGTACCGCACCGTGGAACACGGTTTCAGCACCCTGGCACTTGGCACCATGCCAGATGAATGGCTACAGTCATATACAGCATCGAAGTCTATCTTTTCCATCATCATAGAAGCATCATACTGAAGCACAGCCGAGGATTCAAACGGTTTGTTGCAATCATAAAACAATGCCTGAAATCATGGTTCATGGCAACAAATGCAGCTCTAGCTCCAGCAAACGATCTGAGGCTTCTCCAGGAATAGTCACTTTATCCTGATAAGGACATTTCACAAGTGTGCTTGAAAGCATTTGGCCGTCATTGTATTTGGCAGCGCAGTTAGTTGAATTGGTCTCAAACGTTAATTTTCACCCAGTTTCTACTCGTTTTATTTCTGTACACGGCTTTCCTCTTACTTTTAAGCAGTCTTATTCTTGTGATTATTATTTTTAATCGGTAAGAACACATTATTGCTCTTGTGAAATCAGGTTTATACTCGTATCTCACTGGGTTTGGTAAACTGACTTTGCAGATTCTTTTACCTATCTTCATTGTTGACCAAATGAAATACAGCTCTCAGTGTATAAGAAGGTCCTCCACACACGTCAGAAAGAATTTTAACTCATCAACTCTCCTCATCGCACTTCCCTCAGTCACTCCCTCATCACAGCAGTGTTTCAGCTTTCTTTTGTTGATGATGGACTGGTTACTGATTTTCTGAACGTTGTGCCTGCATCCCCCCTCCCTCTTAATACGATTTTTTCTGACCTTTACCCGTAATATGAATTTTCAGAAACTTTAACTGGTATTATTAGATCTTATTTTACTCATCTGTTCAAATCTAGAACTGTTTTCCGCATTGTTTTCCTTTACCTATGACTTCTATCATTTTAATTGCAACATGTCCAGATATCTTGAAATAAATGAATCTTGACTTTGGCTCTCTGTTGTGTAACTTTGTTTGGAAGGACAACTTCTGCAGGCGACCTGCCTTTAGAATTTTTTTCTTCACATTAAGAACAGTAAGTTTGACCATTTTCATCATAAAACTTTAAACGGAGTATAGTCTCATATACCAACTATTATTCCTTCCCATACTTACTATTAAATTGAAACCCATGTATGCTTTTCACAAAGAAGAAACCAGCGTCTGTAATTTTCCTTCCACTGTCTGTTATTTCAAGGAACAGCCAATGTGACAGCACATATCCCAGGCTGAGACCCATCCATTGGATCCGTTACTAAACTGTCTGTCTAAAATAATCACTCATCCCGTGCTCTCTGTTTTACCTTAAACTGTCTACTGCTCACTACCAATATTTTAAGCGTTTCTGCTGTTCATATATGTTCCCATTACAAAATTTGCCAGCAGGTTTAGGAAATACCATAGCACTTTTATTTTATATTACACACTGATGTTCTGTTGTAAACTATTAATACTCTTACACTAGTGATGTATTTTGCGTAGTAAAGTACATGAGAACAACAACATGAGGCACGCAGGAGTAAATGAAAAATGGGAAGCACTTTTAAAGTTTCTAATACTAGGAGAGGGTTCATTGTCGTAAGACATTTAAAAATTCTTGAATGTTGTATTTAGTTGCGCTGACAAAGAACCAACACATGGTAGTGTTGTGCACCCTGGATTGAGCTAAGCAGCTGCGGCGTTCACCCGGGAGCCAGGCATCCTCATATTTCCCTGCATCTTCTCGTGAGAATGAAACCTGGTCCGACCCTAACGTGGCGCAGTCTACCACAAGGGGGCACCTGTTTCCTACACGATATGCGTTTTGTCCTGTAACTGTAAGATGCCTCCAAAGGGGCAATTGCTTACGTGTGATCATCGGGTCTGCTAGGCCGGACAGACCGGGGGTCAGCAGCAAAATGAAGGAGAGGAAAAAAATTGAAAGTTAAAATGAAATCGAGAGGAGATATAGACAAAAGATCGGGAACGGAATATAATTATGAAAAAGAATAAAGAGAACTGAGAGGAAAGAAGCAAACTAGAAGAGAAGGGACGAAGTAGGGTGAGAGGAGAGGAGAACATTTAACCAAATGTTAGTGAATTTTCTTTATGTGTTTTAATTTGGAAAGCACGTCTCTGGTGTCTGGCTAAAGATCAATAGAGCAGTAAACCAGTAAGACATGGCATTAAGTGTGACGTCAGGAAGGAGGCGGTGCTTTCCTAATGTATATAAGTAACTAAGACGAAGCCACACACCACACATAACATCGTGAAGCATATCCGCTAACAAAATATTCATCTGTGCTCAGTCTAGTGAGTATGTTGCCAAATGCACTGTAACGCCAGCGTTTGATTCTGTTCAGTTATATTAACTTTAACTTCCTGTGGCTGCTTCCTGCTCAGTGAAGTCTATTACTAGGCTCAGACTAACTCTCAAAATTTTATCGGAAAACAGATAGTGTGTGAGTAACAAAAGGAAGTGTGTAATCAGCAAGGGAAGGAGTGGCGGCCGAATGTCAATTCACGAAAAAATCTTGCTGCAAGCAGAGGATGAGAGCACAGTTACTCAGCAGTTCTTTTTTACACAGTGATATCCATTATCTTATGTGATAATTAAAGCACCTAATCTCACCTTCACCTATCACAACCTTAAGGGTCAGTAATTGATCATAAACAGAATTAAAGAGACATATATCTCCATCTGCATCGTGGTAAGAGCTAGTACGATACCATGACTGAAATCTGATATTCCTTCATCATTATATTTGCAAAGAATACTTGCGATTTTCCAGTTGAGACAAACAAACAATCAATCAATCATTTCCTCTAGCACCCCATGGGATGCTTAGCGCCTCGATGAACTGTCTTCACCAATATTTGTCTATTGCCATCTCCTTCACGTCCTCAACCAGGTTTTCCTTGGCCTACCTCTGCCTCGTCTTCCTCTCACTCCCTGCCTAGACACCGTCTGATGCAGAGCTCTGACTGTTTTCCCACTGGTGCTGGACTCAGTCTCATTTACTAGTGGAGATTTTTCGCCTGTTTTCTCAGCTTTTGCCACTTTTGAGACTTAGTCTCTGGCACTGAGAAAGGTTTTTTAGACGTTTTTCCAGGTTTTCCTGGGACTCTGTCTCTGTTTGCCTGTGTGTGATTGGCAGTGTGTTAGTGTTTTTTTTTTTCTTCTTTTTTTTTGGCCTGCCGTTAGTGTCCCTCACTGTAGTACGACGCCGAACCCTGAAGGGGTGCCGTTAGGGCACTTCCATGAAGGGGGGCCTTTAGGGCCTGGTTATAGGAGGCAGTGAGGGCGGCTCTGTTAGTTTAGGGAAGACCCGAAAGGGGCTGTGGCGGGGCCTCCCATCGCCCTTTAGAGGGCGGAGAGCATAGGTTGCCCGTCACTGTAGGGACCTTGGCCACTTTTGCTGTTTTTTGTTTGTGCTGTTTGAGTGGTGGTGTGTGTGAGGTGTGTGTGTGTGTGTGTGTGTGTGTGTGTGTGTGTGTGTGTGTGTGTGTGTGTGTGTGTGTGTGTGTGTGTGTGTGTTGACTGAATTTTTTGCTGCTTGTGTGAGCAGCATGAAGGGATCTAGTATCCCTAGGCCCCAGGGGCATTCCCCCCTCCCGCTCCCTCAGTCGAGGCTCTCCAACCCGTGTCCTGCTACAGGCACGAAGCGGGAGCGTCACTTCTCTGACTCAAGCTCCCACTCGTCAGCTCACGAGGTGTCTTGTGCTGACCCCTCTCTACCAAAGTCTACGGGAGTGGTACCTCGCTCGCGTGGTGCCTCTACCCGTTCTGCTAAGGCAGCCCGCCGACATGAGGCTATGGAGGAGGTTACACCTGCTCCACCCTCTCTCTCTTCCACCAAGGGCACTTCAGCTTCCCTACGTGCAGCTGCCAGCCCTAATCAATGGCAAGGCACCCCCGTGAACCGAGCCCTCGGTCCGCAGCCTCGCGCTCCCACCTGCGCACCCTCTCACGAGCCTAGGCCATCTAGGTCTCCTCGCATTCCCAAGCGGCTGGAGGTCCCGTTGGAGGCTCCTGCTGCGACTCAGATCTCCCCCTCTGCTGATCCTGCTCTGCATGAGGATGAGGGTTTCACCCCCGTGGCACGCAAGGGATCGAGTTTGTGGTCGCAGGGAAACGGCCCTTCTCCAGCAGTTCGTACTGGGCCTCCTCTCAGGGGTCCCCCTGCTGCTCGTCCCTCCGTGTCAGTAGCTGTGCGTCCGCCGCCCAGCTCTGCATTCCCAGCGTTCCGTGTGCCGGTCCAGGACGGGCATGCGACGAGTTACGACGCCGTGGCTGCACTAGAGCGTCACCTGCCAGGGCTACACTGCTCCAACCTGATAGGATGGGATGGAAGCTTGGTGTTGGTGCCGAAGGACGAGGGAGCTTACGACCTCTTGAGAACAGCTCTGCAGGACGAGGCCTCCCCTGTCAAGCTAGTCGAACTGACGCCCGGCCAACAGTCAACGAAGGCAGTCATCATGGGCTATCCCTTGCGGATGCCTATGGAGATACTGCTTCAGCACCCTCAGGTCGAAGAGGCAACCCACTACCAGAAAGCGCGGACCAGGGAGGAGACTCGACAGGTCATCGTCACCCTGCGGGGTCCTCTGATCCCTGTGATCGACCTGGGGAACTGGGGAGAATATCACCTTCGCCCCTTCACCCCTGAGCCACTCCGTTGCTACAGGTGCCAGCGATACGGGCACCACAGAGCCACTTGCAACCGGGCCACAGTCTGTGGGATGTGCAGCGGCCCGCACGAAACGGAGAGGTGCTTGGCCAAGTTCAAGGCCAAGGAAGCTGTCTCTACCCGCTGCCCCAACTGCTCGGGAAAACATCATGCGTGGCACCCCAGCTGCCCAACCAGAGTTGCACTTGTCGATCGAGGGCGAGAATCCAAGTTACCTGGGTGAAGGAGAAACAGGCGAGCAGCAACAAACCGGCACCTCTGGGAACTTTCATTTGGGGGCAGCAACGCCGTCCAGCAGCGACTGCACCCCCAGTGCTAGACGAGGCAGCGTTTCCGCCCCTCCAACCTGCTCTCACTCGTCACACAACGACTGCGGAGGTCCATCACCCTCCTCCCCCCCCCAGGTCGGCAGACAGTTGAGGAGTTTACTCCACCCACGCCCCACAACAGGGGCTCTCCTCTCATAGTCTTCACCAGGGAAGAATTGCGTACTCTGGGGACGGAAATTGCTACAAGCTTGGCTCAGATGCTAGGGACGCTTCTCGGCAGGCCTCTGGAAACGGCACCATTGATACAGGCTGTGAACGTCATCGTCGACCAAGTGGTGGAAGCAAAACAACACCCGCGCTCTTCCCTGGTACCTCCGGCATCATCTCCCACACAGACAACCGTGGAAGAGCCGCTACCCACCCAGCTTCCTCTGACTTGCCCTCGTATGCCAGTCAACATTCCTTCGGGGCTCACACCAGCCACAGCTGCGATCGAGGGAGAGCGCAGGACCCTTGGACTACAGACAGATCATCCCCAGTGCCAGACACCGCTGCCAGCCTCCGAGTCCTACAGTGGAACTGTTTAGGGGCATGGAGCAAGCTCGCCCACCTTCAGGAGGCGGCTGCCAGGGACCGCCCTCATGTAATTCTTCTACAAGAGACCCTGCTCCCGGATAATACCACTTTTCGTCTCGCGGGTTACACCACCCATCTCCTTCCATATGTTCGTGGCGTCACACGGGGATGTGCCGTTCTGGTTCAGGACCACATTGCGTGCACGGATTGTGAGCCCCCTCCTTTTTGTGGACCTGATGTGGAGGTCCAGGGCGTGGTTCTCCATCTGGCTACGTCGCCCCTGATGGTACATAATGTATACCGGAGCCAAAGGGGCACCCTGGAGTTGGAAGACCTGTTCTCCCAGGCTGCCAGGGGAGCCGTGTACATAGGGGGTGACTTTAACGCCCACCACGCCTTTCTATCTTCGCCTCTTCAGTCCAATGAAGCAGGACGGCACATCTCTTTGCTTCTGGAGGAGATGGGTGGTGTCTCCCTATTAAATGATGTGGCAGAGGCCACCCATATTGCGGGAGGTCGCCTCGATCTCTCCCTAGTGTCGGCACCACTAGCGGGCTTTGCGTCGTGGTCACTCCACCCCCATCTTGCAAGTGATCACTTTGCCCTTATTGTTTACCTGCCTCTCGCTCCCCTCCCGCCACCCCCACCTCCTCCACCACGGTGGGACCTACGCAAAGCAGACTGGATGGCCTTTGCCCGTGCTCTCACGGCGGCCTTTGAGACATCTCCTGCCTCAGACCTCGAGAGCAGAGCAGATCAGGTAGCAAGTATTTTGGCACAAGCTGCTTCTCTTGCTATCCCGCTGTGGCAGCGCTCGATGAGGTGCTACCGAGACGGCTGGTTCTACTGCGACAGGGTCAAGGAACTGAACCGGAGACTCAATGCGGCACGCAAGCAGTACCGACGGCGCCGTACATCTCCGCACCGCCGGTACCTGGTTGCCGTCACGCGGCATGTGGCTTCCGAGAAGCGCCGCCTTAGGGAGGAGGCGTGGATCAGATGGTGTCGTACCCTAGACTCTCACTCCACTCTCCGTGAGATGTGGAGGAGAATCAGGTCCGTCTCTGATCCATGCCCTCCTCGCCCTCCCTCCCATCCTGACCCTGCCGCTGAGGCCAGCCGTCTTGCTCAGCACTTCGCTGACCCCTCTGCCTCTTCTAATCTCCCGCAGTCTGTCAGAGCCCTACAGGCGCAGCTGTCCGCCTCTTGTGCTGCAGCAATTCAGGCAGCATGTGATAGACCGGACCCTGCTGACTGTCCGATCACCAGTGGGGAGCTCCACAAAGCGCTGCAGCGCAGGGAGGACACTGCGCCGGGGCTCGATGGGTTTACATACTCTCTCCTGTCACATGCTGGAGATTGTGGCACAGAACGTCTACTTGATCTGCTCAACCTCTTGTGGTCTGAGGGGCGTCTGCCGAGGTCGTGGAAGGCAGCTGTTATCCACCCAATTCCGAAGCCTCGTGATCCCGCCGCCATGCGCCCCATCTCCCTTCTCAGCTGTGTAGCTAAGACGGCTGAGAGGGTTGTGCGGGCTCGGCTTGCTTGGCGGTTGGGACCGCTGCACCCAGGGATTTACGCCTACCATCCAGGCAGGAGTACCACCCACTGCCTCGCGTCATTCCTTGGGGAGCTGAGGGGAGGAAGGGGAATGGCTGTCTTCCTCGACCTCGAGAAAGCCTTTGAACTGGCAAGCCCCACTGTAATCCTGGCGGCTCTTGCGGCCAGGGGTGTGGGAGGCAGGGTCCTATACTGGATCCAGGATTTTTTTAATGATCGATCCGCAGGGGTCCGATTCCAGGGACACCTTTCCCCCTTTCACCTGTATCCTAACGGCACCCCCCAGGGGAGTGTTTTGAGCCCTCTCCTTTTTAACATCCTTATGGAAGGGCTCTTATCTGTAGACTAAGGGCCTGGCATTACCCTCCTCTGCTATGTGGACGATCTGGCCCTCGTCTTTACCAGGAGGGACTGCTTCACGCAGGTGGACTTGGCCCTTTCTCACTTGCACGCCAAATGTACTGAGCTAGAGCTGAAGATAAATTTTAATAATACAAAGTGTCTGCCCTTTGGACTCCGTCCCCCAGACTTTCCTATGCTGCTTGGGGGGCAGCAGCTCTCTCTTGTCACGGTGCATCAGTATCTGGGAGTCTGGCTTGACAGGGGTTTTACCTTTGCCTACCATGTTTGGTACCTGCAGTTGCGCGCTTCCACCAGACTGGCTGCTCTCCGCTATCTCTCCAAGCGGAGTTTGGGGGCGTCGTATTCAGTCCTCTGAACATTTTATAAACATGCCATCCGATCCCTGGTGGACTACAGTGCCATCTGTTTGACCGGACTCGCTCCACCAGTCTCCAGATCTCTGGAGGTTATACAGAACACTGCACTCCGTATCATGCTGGGTGCTCCACCCTGGACCCGGATTGTCAATCTCCGTATGGAGAGTGGTTTGCCTTCTCTGGCGCATCGTGTTTCGCTATGAGTGGCAGTCATAACTCTACAGCTGATACGGTGCCGGCCTCACCTGCCTGTCTCTGCCCTCCTACGACGTCTTTTGTGCCGCCCACCCAAGCCTGCCACTCAGCGTGACTGGGCCCGGACTACAACTGCTGTTATCCATGGACTGGGAGCTGGTGCGAGCCTCTGCCAAGATCCTGACTCTCCCTTTTCTGGGTACACTGATCCGCCACCATGGGACCCCCGCCCTCTTTTTAAATTTGTATGCCCCTCTGAAGCCAAACCTCGAACTTCCATTCCTGCACTCTTCTGTCAAGAGGGTCTTAGTCGGGTTGCGGCTCTAGATTCACCAGACACAGCCACTTATTTTACAGATGGTTCAGTATCCTCTGATGGCTCTACTGGGGCGGCCTTTGTCTCTGGGCATACAATTGAATCTTGGCGACTCTCTCAGGGTGTATCCGCTTTTCAGGCAGAGCTTGCTGCCATCCTGGGTGCATTGTGCCACGCTCATCACCATCATCATCACCGTGTCGTAATTCACACAGACTCACTTTCCTCCCTTCAGAGGCTAAGATCTTTCTCCTTTAAGGACAACGTCTTTCTTCAGACGGCAATTTTTACTTTTGCATCCCTTCTCGTCCGTAGGGGTGCCACTATTACTCTCCATTGGCTCCCAGGTCATGTTGGAATCAGCGGCAATGAGCGTGCTGATGACGCAGCACGCTCAGCTTGCTCGCTTCCTGACGTCACATTTCAACTGCGCCCCAGCCTATCGCACGTCATTAGCACTCTCACTGCTACCATTAGCAGGCTCTCTCGAGAGGAACATCAGCTTTTGGTGACAGAAGGCTCCCGCTCTGCTACATGGTATGCCACCGCCACTTCATATTCTCTTTTGTTACCCTTTAAAGGCATACCCAACTATATTGTAGTGAGGCTCAGGCGCTTACGTCTGGGGTTTCCATGCTACAAACAAATTGTCGGTACAGAGCCAGACCCATGTACCCATTGTTTGGTCACATCTGTGGAGCCTCTCATTCACTATCTTCTGTACTGCCCAGCCACTAGGATGCTCAGGTCTCACCCTGACACGACTTTTGCTCGGACAGGGGATGATTTCATGGATGCCGCGTGCATCGTTGCACGTGCTCCTCTACAATTATTAGTCACCACAGTCAGGGAATACCAACCCCCTCGATAATTCAAGCTCGCGCAAGTTAAGCGCATCTCTGACAGGCTCTTTGTTTGCCCGTGTCCCAGAATTGCTCGGACGAATATCTCAAAAAAAAAAAAAAAAAAAAAAAAAGTCTTCCTCTGGCAGGCCACTCTGGCACATCCTGTATTAAACTGCCTTTTTTTCTATATATGTGCCCCAGCCTCTTCCAGCGAGAAAGTCTCACATATTCATCAACTGGTTCCACTCTCGTAATATCCTTTACTCTTTCATTTGTGACTCTGTCTTGCCACTTTACCCCAAGAATCCTTCTCAGTATTTTATTCTCAAATCCTAATACTTTCTGATCTGTTGCAATTGTACTGTACCATGATTCATGCCCATAAATTAAAATTGGTCTAACCATGGACTTGTAAATTTTCATTTTAGTATGTACCGAAAGCATATTATTATTCCAAACATATTTCAACATTCCAACAGCTCGCCAAGCCTGTCTAATCCTCTCCTCAATTTCATTGTTTAATGATCCATTAGATGATAAATCGTTCCAAGGTATTTAAAATTTTCTACATTCTTCACCACATTATTCTCAAATACACAGTCGATCTGGTTCTCCACGTTCATATAAATATTTGTCTTTCCACAATTTATTACCAATTCCACTTTTTCTCCTTCCTCCACCAGACAATCAAGCACCCTCTGCATCTCGTAAATACTTCCGCAGATAAGTACAATATCATCAGCATAGTCCAAATTCATCAGCCTCTTATTTTCCTTCCAGTTAATTCCTGCACCTGTTCTCCTTACGACCTTTCTCATAACATAATCCATAACCAAAACAAACAGCAAAGGCAAAAGAACTCCTCCTTGAATCACTCCTGACCTAACTTCAAATGGATCACTCAAAGAACCATCCACCATTACCTTACAAAAAGTACCTTCATGCAGGCTTCTAATAATATTCACAAACTTTTCTGGTATACCCTATAATCTCATAATTTTCAACATAGCTCCACGTAAAACACTATCAAATGCCTTTTCAAAATCCACAAAATACATTCTATGTGAGACAAACACTTAACATTAATAAAGATTTTGCTGTCAGACAAGAGGAATACAAACACAGATGTGTTATGTCGGTGAGGGAAGAAGTATACAGGAAAGAGGAAATAATTATCTGTACAAATATTCTGACAGTACTCTTACGCACAGTAAGTAGCAAATTTCCATCGGTAAAGAGGTCAAGAATGGGACAGTCAGTCATATAGACATTTTATTTTTAGTTCATAGCATAATTATGTGATGAATCAAAAGAAATCAGCTGAACAGGTGTAGATGATTCAGCAAGAATGAACAAAAGGCGGACGAATGGGAATCAACTATATTCTCACGACCAACCACCATCCCGCAGTGCGTTTTTTTGTTTTTTATTCCATCAATAACATGGAACTAAAGAGGGTTGAGCTTCTGACTAAAATTTCTGGGCATTTCATCCAACCCATCCTGCAAGTATCGTTGCTTTCGACAGCAGAATGATGAAGTAGGTGAACTGCCAAAATTGGTTACAAAGGGCAGCCACTATGTAGTAATGACGTAAGACACTGTTTTATTTTTACTACCATCAGAAGATTTTATTAAGTTTAGGAGTGACCTCTTATTCATTAAAAGTTAAATAGTCTTCAGTAATCATTTCAGGATGTAAGAAATCTTAACTATTCTTGCTACCGACAAACGCTTTTAATACAGCACTGGATTGGCCTGTCAACTACATAACGGTCATTGAGGCAGATTGACACGGAGGGTTTAAGTTTTGAGGTGAGGGAGTTCCGCCACCACCAGAACCGGATTAAAGGTGGACTACTGGAGCTATAGCCCTGGTGTTCCAAACAAGAGGAACCCCCATAAGGCTGTGAACAATGATCTTACAATTTTCATACCCGTAAATGAATAGCTTAAAAATGCTGACGATGCCTGCGGAGGAAAAGTGCACAGTTGAATGAAAATTCTT
Organism: Coenobita brevimanus; assembly: GCF_032717465.1. Lineage (NCBI taxonomy): Eukaryota > Metazoa > Arthropoda > Malacostraca > Decapoda > Coenobitidae > Coenobita > Coenobita brevimanus. The sequence continues at coordinate 37,917,265 of NC_137006.1, read as the reverse complement.
ATTGAAACTGTCCTAAAAGACTCCAAATTCATATCTGAAATATAATATTCACTTCTGAAAGGAACAGAGCCGTGGAATCAAATATAGGGTTTCCAAATATCCTTGGGTTTTGCCTCATATCTGTGCACGGCTTGTTAGGGGGCCTCCAAAAGATGTTGTGCCAGGACCCCCGCAACTCTAAATAAGACTCTTGCCGCCACGATCTCCAATGAATGAAGGCATGCTGTATCTATACGGCTGCTTGAACAAAACTCTCATTGCCATCAGCTTTCAACTTAAGCCTACTTGACCATAATCTGTGGTAAGATCATGAAGCACCAAATCTCTGTTTTCGGTCGTAGAAAATTAAACGTTTCACCGCCGAATTGAACACCCTTCAACCCAAGGAAGCCTAACTTCTTTTATTCTTCCTACCCCTGGACGCTTTTATTTAACATAAAAAGTGCCATCTCGTTGCCAGGGGTTAATCAAAACCATTTCTAACTCCATCAATAAAGGGATATCTCGAAAACTAAAAAATAATAATAATAATTTGCAGGTAGCAATAGCAGGCATAATTAAAAAGGCATCATCTGATAAAATACGTTAAGTTGCATAACTTCTGTCTGTCTATAAAAAGAAACCTTAAATCCGGATGGAGCGGCTACAAACGAATCACTTCTGCATTACTCTGTCCACCAAGATCAGGCTGCCCTCTCGCTCAGTAACATCCCTTTCACTCAGATGCCTCCCAAGTACATTTTTCCACCTTATCCTCGGTCTCCTTCTCTCCCACCGCCCATCCACCCTCTTCACGTTTACTGTACTCCCCTTGTCAATGTCTCATTCTCCATTCTCCTCACAAGACAAAATTTACATCTAATTAAGTTTTATTGCCAATGTAAGCCACACCGACGCAAACATAAGGAGGATGTAAGCCAAGCATCACTGAAGAAATTCTAGTCTCCCCATTCCGGTGCCTTATTATTTTCTTATCATTTATATTTTATCTCTAAACGATTTCCTCGATCTGAAGATGGATTTTCCGGCTTGGCTGCTTTGGAAGGCGTATATATAGTTGCACTAACTCCTTCGCTAGATGAGGTCCTTTCTTAGTTATTATAATCGATTGTACTTGTTTTACTCTATGTTAGTCTAACTCTGCCATCCGCCCTTCTGTCAAAATCAAATTTAAAGAAGAATACGACTGCCTGTGGGCCGCTAACTCCAGGGTGGAGGAGGCCTCCCGGAGTCCGAGGAACTGGCGCCATGCAAGGCCATAGCTTTTACACGGGCAATGCCAGGTGCTCCTGCTAGTAGCTAATATTTTTGTCTACATTGTTCCAAGCTTATTCTTTTTTTTTTAACTGTAGCTTAATCAACCATACAGCCGTGATTTTTTTTTTTTTTTTTTTTTTTTTTTTTTTGCCAGGAAGAAGGAACCAAAGGCCGCGAGCCCGCAATTATTGTTCCTTCCAAGAGAAAAACAAAACACAAGAGATCCAAATTCAAGATCGGATCATTTCGAGATGCCTGGACATACTGCGTTTGAAAGACTGGAGATCATAGGAAGCAGGAAATACAGACAGAGGGAGACAGTTCCAGAGCTGACCAGTTGCATAAATAAAGGACTGGGAGTAACGGTTAACTCTTGCATAGAGAGTTGGACAGAAAAGGGATGAGAACTTGCAGCTAGACGGGTGCTATGCGCCCGTCGTAGAGGTGGAGGAATGCATGCAGACAGTTCAGAGGAGCAGCGACCATTGAAGCTGTGAAGAGACAAAGGTTGAAATGAGTCAGTAAGAGGAGGAGAGTTAATGAGACAAAAAGCCTTTGACTCCACCCTATTAAGAAGAGCTGTATGTGGGGAGCCTCCCCTCATATGAGAGTTGTACTCCACACAGGGATGGATCAAACCCGTGTATAGAGTCAACAACTGTGCAGGGGCAAAGAAGGAACAGAGTCGACTCAGCCCACCTAATCTCTTAGAAGCAGATTTTACAAGAGATGTAATATGATCTTTCCAAGATAAGTCCCGAGTAAATGAAATCCCAAGCATGTTCAAGGATGATGCAGGAGCTGAATATTATTAAACATTAGTGGATATACCTGTGGAAGATTTTGTCGGGTTGATAGGTGTAAGAACTGAGTCTTTGATGAATTAAAAACAACCAGATTATTTTTACCCCAGTTAGAGATACGAGCCAAGTCAGACATTAGGTGTGCCATAGCCTCATCCCATGTTTGTTGAAGTAACTACTGAGATTGGCGCTGCGGGAACCTAATGGAAAGGTGAAGGGTGGAGTCATCAGCGTATGAGTGGATAGGGTTAGATGTACAACTCAGAAGGTCATTGAAAAATAAAAGGAAGAGAGTTGGTGATAGGACAGAGCCCTGAGGAACACCACTGTTGATAGATCTAGGAGAAGAACGATGGCCGTCTACAACAGCGGCCATAGAACAACCAGAAAGGAAGCTAGAGATGAAGGCACAGATAGAAGGATAGAAACCGTAAGAGGGCAGTTTGGAAATTAAAGATTTATGCCAGACACAATCGAAAGACTTTGAGATGTCAAGTGCAATGGCAAAGCTATCGCCAAAGTCCCGAAAGGAGGATGACCGGGAGTCTGAAAGGTAGGTGAGAAGATCGCTAGTGGAGCATCCCTGACGGAACCCATACTGACAATCAGAAAGAAGGTTGTGATAGGAAAGATGCTTTAAAATTTTTCTATTACGAATTGACTCAAAAACTTTTGAGATACAGGATGTTAAGGCAATTGGACGATAGTTAGAGGGTTTGGAATGGTCACCCTTCTTTGGGACTGGCTGAATGAGAGCAAACTTTCAGCAAGAAGGAAAGGTACAAGTTGATAGACAAAGGCGAAAGGGTTTGCCTAGGCAGGGTATAAGCACAGAAGCACAGTTTTGAGGAACAACAGGAGGGACTCCATCAGGCCCATATGCCTTATTAGTATTGAGGCCTGTGATGGCAGAAAATACATCAGCTGAAGAAATTTCAATGTCAGCCATGAGGAAGTCAGAGGGGGGAAGTGATGGAGGAACAGCACCAGAATCGTCTAAGGTGGAAGTGGAGAAAGTCTGAGCAAAGAGATCTACTCCATCAGTAGAAGAAATAACTACAGAGCCATCAGAGTAGAAAAGAGGAGGGAAAGATGATGAGGTAAAGTTGTTAGAAAGATTTTTCACAAGGTGCCAGAAGGAGCGGGAAGAATTCGTGTTAGAGAGTTGAGAGCATTTAGTACGGATGAAATTATTATTAGCAGAGAGAAGAACAGACTTGGCACGATTCCGGGCAGAAACATAAACAAGATGTGATTCAGGGGTGGGTTGGTTCCGGTACCTTTTATAGGCCTTCTCCTTGGTGCAGATAGCATTAGAACAAGAGTGATTAAACCAAGGCTTTCTTGCATTAGTCAAAGGATATGAGAAAGGAATGCATGCTTCCATGCCCGAGAGAATAATCTCCGTAATGTGCAAGGTACACTCAGATGGCTTCTGGCCATGGAAACAATAATCATTCCAGGGAAAATCAAAGACGTATTGCCTGAGGGCCTCCCAATCCAGAGCTCCAAAGTGCCACAGATGACGTTTCTTTGGAGGGTCCACAGGCCATACCGGAGCGACAGGACAGGTTAAAGTATATAACAAGGTTATGATCGGAGGAGCACAACGGAGAGAAAAGATTAACAGTGTAAGCAGAAGGATTAGTCTAAGGAAGAGGTCAAGTATGTTGGAACTCTCTCCAAGGCGGTCAGAGATACGGGTAGGGTGCTGTACAAGCTGCTCTAGGTCATTAAGGATAGTAAAGGTGTTGGCTTGTTCACCAGGTGGATCAGTGAAAGGAGAGGAGAGCCAAAGGTTGTGGTGAACTTTGAAATCTCCTAGAATGGAGATTTCAGAGAAAGGAGAAATGGATAGAATGTGTTCCATCTTAGAAGTAAGATAGACAAAGAATTTTTGATAGTAGAATTAGGAGATAAGTAAACAGCACAGATATATTTAGTCAGAGAATGACAGGAAAGCCAAATCCAGAGTGTAGAGAATTCCGAAGAATCAAGGTCAGGAACATAAGAGCAAGATAAGTCGTTGCGTATATATATATATATATATATATATATATATATATATATATATATATATATATACACAATAGCCGCCTTTGGCTTTGAAATGAGTGTAGAGAAAGTAGGAGGATACAGAAAAGGGTTTGTTGTCAGTTGTCTCGGACAGCTGAGTCTCAGTTAGGAAAAGAAGGTGAGGTTTAGAGAAGGAGAGGTGGTGCTCAACAGAGCGAAAGTTAGAGGAAAGGCCACGAATGTTGCAGAAATGAAGAAGAAGCGAGTCAGACAGTGGTTCCAAGCAACTCGAGTCGTCACCGGGAGAGGACCGAAAGGTGGGGGCATTTATGTCCCCCCCCCCCCCGGAACTCCGAGTCACGAAAAAAGTGTCATGGAAAGAATACACAGCCGTAGTATTGCTATATTCTGCTATATGGATGTAATCAGGGTTTAAAATCTAGAATAAAATATTTCTCTTCAAAACGCCATTTGCATAGGATACAAAGCCGCGGACAGAACTGTGACGAGATAAGCACTAGAATACGGTACAGACCACATACTGTATATATATATATATATATATATATATATATATATATATATATATATATTGTTACGGAACAGAGAAAGATAATGTACACTTTAAGTGAGAATACTAAAAATCACTACTGTCCCGTAAAGTTCCAGGTTCAAAACAAAGAGTTAGGTAAAATTACAAGTCAAAGTTTAATGCTCAAACTAACAATAAAACATTCAGGACTCATAAGGATAATGTAATGGCAAAATAAACAGGTTAAATATATGGTTAACTGCAACAGCCTCTATTAACACGAAACTAGCAAGAGTAAATTTATCTAAGTCAGCCCTGATAAAATGAGATACCAGATAATACTCAGTGAATGCAAGATAAATTATTACAGATACAAAATATTATCAAAAATGACTGACATAGCCCAACATTAATCAAAAACCTCACTAGGCCTAAGAATCAACCTTATGCTACACAGTACAAGAAAAAATGCAACGACAGTTATACTCAAATTACACACAGCTGCTAGATGTTTGGAGATTTCTTGAGCACTCACAATAATAATATCTGTACAGGGGAGGATAGAGATGTGAACAAAATGAGGAGCAGATCTAAGTGGCAATGATGCAGAGACTGAGCTCATTATATAGGGGCCAGCAGAGCTTGATACAACTTGTAAGAGGGACGCGCAAATGAAGCCATGGGGACAAAGAGATGAAAATCCCGCACTGAAACAACAGAAATGACGACTTACTCTACTATAACGGTAGAAGGGGGGAACTGAGGCAGAACACGCTCGTGATCAAACATGCAGCATACTGTGCGTTAAAATTACACAAAGGATGATGAAATCATAGGCTATATAACACCTCCCCACAAAGAAAAAAGAAATTTACAAAGGAAATTTCTTATTACTCTAAAACAATCTGTACATGGCATTACAGAACATGCAAATGTCTTTCGTAATGTTACAAAACATGAGATCTCCCTAGCACGTTCAGTCATAGGTACTTGCCAGTATCCCTTTAACAAATCAAACTTACTTATGTACCTAGCCTTTCCGATCTTGTCTATGCAATCTTCCACACGAGGGAGAGGGTAAGTGTCTGTTTTAGTTATCTGATTAACACGTCTGTAGTCAATGCAAAGCCGCTGTGACCCACCTGGCTTAGGGACCAGAGTGACAGGAGAACTCCACTCGCTCTGACAGGGCTCAATCATCTTGTGGTCCAACAGGTAGCCAAGCTCCTTCTGGATGAGAGGAACTTTCACTGGGTTCACACGGTAAGGAGGCAGTTTAATTGGCTTTGCGTCTCCAACATCGACATCATGCATCAACACAGTGGTTCTTCCTGGAGTGGCACGGAACACTAGCAGGTACTCCTGCAGTAATGCCGAAAACTCCTGCCTTTCCTCGGGAGGTAGATGAGAAAGCTTAGTCTGGAGATCATTCATGATATCAGGATTCTTCCCCAAACTATCACTCAGGCTCATACTGCATGGGAGAGCTTCACTTGCAGACTCGGGTGGAACAGCTACAGTGCAGACTGGATTATTTTCGTCCCGCCTGTGATATAACTTTAGCATGTTGATGTGACATAGTTGCTTGCTCTTTCTACGATCTGGTGTGGCGATGACATAGTTGACATCACTGAGTTTCTTCTCCACGAAATAAGGGCCACTAAACTTGGCTTGAAGAGGTTGCCCATGAACTGGTAGCAGAATCAAAACCTGATCTCCTGGCTGAAAGTGGCGTAACCTGGACTTCCCATCATACCAAGTCTTCATCTTCTCCTGAGCAGCTCCTAAATTCTCTCTCGCCAGCTGTAAAGCAGTGGACAGCCGTTCTTTGAACTTCATCACATACTCCAGCAGGTTGACGTCATCTTCCTCCGACAGCCAGCATTCCTTGAGCAACTTAAGGGGTCCTCTTACTTCATGGCCAAACAGTAGTTCAAAAGGTGAGAAGCCCAGTGATTCATTTGGAGATTCTCTTGCAGCAAATGCAACAAATGGAAGACCTTTATCCCAGTCTTTCTGATGTTCCAAACAGTATTTCTTGAGCATCGATTTGAGTGTTTGATGATATCTCTCCAGTGCTCCTTGGGTCTGGGGATGGTAAGCTGAAGACGTGATCTGGGTGATGCCCAATTCTTTCAGAGACTGCTTGAAAACATTTGACATGAAATTACTTCCTCGGTCTGACTGTACCTCCTTGGGCAGACCAAACTTTGTGAAGAACCCTAGCATTTCCTTAACTACGTTCTTTGCTGAGATATTTCTAAGTGGAATGGCTTCAGGATAACGAGTAGCCATATCAATCAGGGTCAACACATAAGAAAATCCTGAAGAAGTCTTAGGAAGAGGGGCCCACAATATCCACCAACACACGGGTGAAAGGCGCCTCAAAAGGAGGAATGGGAACTAGAGGTGCAACCTTTTCGGTCTGATTACACTTCCCCACAACTTGACAGGTGTGACAAGACTTACAATACCAGGAAACATCCCTGAAGATACCTGGCCAGTAGAAGTGTTTCAAAATGCGTGCCACAGTCTTCCTCACTCCAAGGTGTCCTGCCAAACTGGAATCATGAGCCACTCTAATGATATCCTGCCTACAAACACGAGGGATGACAACTTGATGTACAACCTCCCATTCACAGTCGGCTGATGCTGTTGGGGGTCTCCACTTCCTCATAAGTACTCCTGACTTTACATAATAACAAGTAGAATCACCGGCTGACTCTTCTTCACTGTAAGCAGAGTTAGCTAGACCTTTCAACTCAGGGTCAGCAACCTGCAACTCAACCAACTCTTGACGAGACAAATTATCAACACTACGGGGTACTGTCTCATCTGGTGAGTGGTCCAAATTAGCAAGAAAAGTGTCAGCTAGGATAACATCATCATCATCATTATCCTCTAAATCACCAGTAACTTTAGACTTAGCCCTAGTGACAGCACATGCAGGGAACACATCAGGGACATCACAATCCTGGGACACAGCCACTGGCTCACTAGACAACTGAGGAGCTGGACACACTTGACTTCCACCAATATCATTTCCAAGTAAGAAAGTTACACCTGACATTGGGAGTGTCTCAACCAACCCAACCATAACGGAACCATTAACAAAACCAGACTCTAAATTCACTCTGTACAGAGGGACAGAGAAGTAATTATTCCCTACACCTTGTAAGATTACAGTTTCATCAGAGGAATTAACATTAGAGCCTAGAACACTGGTCAGCATAAGGGATTGGCAAGCACCTGTATCACGATATATTTGAACTGATTTCCTGTCATTACTGTCCAGAGGACTGACAAAACCATCAGACAGGAAATTAGCACATGAACTCTTGAGAGTGTCACCCACGTTACTGCTCAAAAGAGGAGCTCCATCATGAGAATTTAAGTTACCCCTCAAAGCAGGTTCAGTTAACTCAGTTAAAGAATTCTGGGAACTCTCAAGAGTGGACACTAGACCAATTGACTGAATATTTAAAGACTCCTTTTTGTTCACATCACGCTGTCTCCTGAAACATCTCTCCGTAGTATGACCAAGCTTACTACAATAAGTACATTTACTTTTCTGAAATCTAGAGGTGGAGCTGGTATTTACTTCCTGAGAAACATCATCTTTATTTTCTTTCCTGTTACCTGTACTCTGAGTAGAGGCAACGTACTTACTCTCAGCTTTCCCTTTTTCTCTAGAATATCTCTTGTGAGTGAGAACATACTCATCAGCTAAAACTGCAGCATCAGACAAATTATCTATTCTTTTCTCATCAAGATATAGGCTTACATCTTTACTAATACACCCTTTGAAGTCTTCCAGCAAAATCATCTGCTTAAATTTGTCAAAATCAGAATCCACATTCTTAGAATTTAACCACTGCTCTAACAAATCTTCTTTGATTTTTGCATACTCAACATGGGATTGCTTATCTTGCTAGTAAGTTGTCCTAAATTTTACTCTATAAGCTTCAGGAACAAGCTCATAGGCCTTAAGAATCAAGCTCTTAACTACATCATAATTATCAGACTGATCCTGAGGCAAAGATGCATAAGTTACTTGAGCTTTACCGGTGAGAACAGTTTGAAGGAGTACTGGCCAATACTCCTTAGGCCAATTAAAACCTGTAGCTACCCTCTCAAACAACTGAAAATACTTTGTTAAATCAGATTCATTAAAAGGAGGGACAAGTTTAACATTTTTAGCCACATCAAAATCATCAGAGCTAGATGATCCAGTTCCACCTTGTTTCATGCGATACTCATGGTCCGCCTGAATCCTAGCAATTTCAACTTGTGCCTCAGCCTCCTTAGCTTTTGCCTGAAATTCAGCCTCCTTAGCCTGTGCTTGAAATTCAGCTTCCTTCACACGAGCCTCCTGCAGGGCTAGCTGTAACTTAGCTAATTCAATCTGCGTTTGCTCATTTGGAGGAGTTACATTAAACAAGCTTTCATTAATCATGGCAACAATTTGATCTTTAGACTGATTAGAGCGAACAACAAATCCCAATTGTTGAGCAACAAGCTTAAGTTCATTCTTTGTTCTGTTTTCTATATCACACACTGTTTGCACATTTGACAAAAAATCTTTGGCTTCATCAAGTGTAGTAATAGTAGACATCATGAATAAGTAACAGTCACAAAATATCAAGCAATATCCTTATGATAATATCCTGAATATCCTGATGAGAGGTCGCCAAATTTATGTTACGGAACAGAGAAAGATAATGTACACTTTAAGTGAGAATACTAAAAATCACTACTGTCCCGTAAAGTTCCAGGTTCAAAACAAAGAGTTAGGTAAAATTACAAGTCAAAGTTTAATGCTCAAACTAACAATAAAACATTCAGGACTCATAAGGATAATGTAATGGCAAAATAAACAGGTTAAATATATGGTTAACTGCAACAGCCTCTATTAACACGAAACTAGCAAGAGTAAATTTATCTAAGTTAGCCCTGATAAAATGAGATACCAGATAATACTCAGTGAATGCAAGATAAATTATTACAGATACAAAATATTATCAAAAATGACTGACATAACCCAACATTAATCAAAAACCTCACTAGGCCTAAGAATCAACCTTATGCTACACAGTACAAGAAAAAATGCAACAACAGTTATACTCAAATTACACACAGCTGCTAGATGTTTGGAGATTTCTTGAGCACTCACAATAATAATATCTGTACAGGGGAGGACAGAGATGTGAACAAAATGAGGAGCAGATCTAAGTGGCAATGATGCAGAGACTGAGCTCATTATATAGGGGCCAGCAGAGCTTGATACAACTTGTAAGAGGGACGCGCAAATGAAGCCATGGGGACAAAGAGATGAAAATCCCGCACTGAAACAACAGAAATGACGACTTACTCTACTATAACGGTAGAAGGGGGGAACTGAGGCAGAACACGCTCGTGATCAAACATGCAGCATACTGTGCGTTAAAATTACACAAAGGATGATGAAATCATAGGCTATGTAACAATATACACGTATATCAGGCATATTGGCTTGATGAGGTCCCTCCTGCTGTCCTCAAGAGCTGTGCTTCGGTTCTCACACCATGTCTAGGTAAACTCTTTCATCTCTGTCTGTCAACTTGCACCTTTCCTTCTTGCTGCAAGTTTGCTGTTATTCAGCCTGTCCCAAAGAAAGGTGTCCATTCCCAGCCCTTTAGCTATCGCCCAATTGCTTTAACATCCTGTATTTCAAAAGTTTTCCAGTTTGTTCTTAATAAAAACATTTTAAAGCATCTTCCCTATCGCAACCTTCCTTCTGATCGTCAGTATTGGTTCCATCAGGAACGCTCCTCTGATGATCTCACCTACCTTCCAGGCCACTGCTCATCCTCCTTTCGGGATTTTGTAGAAAGCTTTGCCATTGAACTTGATATCTTTGCCATTGCACTTGACATCCCAAAGACTTTCGACCGAGTCTGGCAAAATTCCTTAATTTCCAAATACCCTCTTACGGTTTCTATCCTTCTGTCTGTGCCTTCATCTCTGGCTTCCTTTCTGGCTGTTCTGTAGCTGCTGTTGTAGACGGCCATTGTTCTTCTCCTAGAGCTATCAGTAATGGTGTTCCTAGAGTTTTGTTCTATCACCATCTTTCTTCCTTTTATTCATCAATGACCTAAGTTGTACATCTAACCCTATCCACTCGTACTCTGATGATTCCAACCATCACCTTTCTATTCGCTTTCCGCAGCATTCACCTCAGCAGTTGCTTCAACAAGCAAGGGATGAGGCTGTGGCAAACCTAATGTCTGACTTGGCTCATATCTCTAATTGAGGTATAAATAACCTTGCTGTTTTTAATGCATGAAAAACTCAGTTCTTTCATCCATCAACCCGACAAAATTTTCCATAGGAGTACCCTCTAATTTTTAACAATATTCAACTCGATCCTGCATCATCTTTAAACATGCTTGGGGTTTGATTCTCTCGGGATGTATCTCGGAAAGAACATGTATATTACCTCCATTGTAAAATCTACTTCCAAGATATTGAGTGTGCTAAGCCATACCTTCTTTGCTTCTGCTCGATTGTTGACTTTGTACACGGGTTTTATTGGTCCCTGTGTAAAGTACAATTCTCATGGGTGGGGAGGTTCCCCCCACACTTCTCTTCTCAATAAAGTGGAGTCAAAGGCTTTTCGTCTCATTAACGCTCCTCCTTTTACTGACTCCCTTCAACCTCTGTCTCTTCGCCGCACTGTTGCATCTTTATTTTTACCTCAACTTCAGTGGTCACTGCTCCTCTGAACTGTCTGCTTGCATCCCTCCAACGCTACAGCGGGCACGTAGAGCCCGTCTAGTAACAAACTCTCATAAATTTTCTGTCCAAATCTGCAATGCAAGAGTTAACCCCTACTCCCAGTCCTTCTTTTATACAACAGGTCAGCTCTGGAACTGTTTCCTTCTGTTTGTATTATTCCCTACTGCCTTCGGTCTCCAGTGTTTCAAACGCAAAGTGTCTAGGCATCTGGAAATGAAAGGATCTTGAATTTGGTTCTCTATTATCTTGCTTTTTATTGGAAATTGCAGGCCCTTGACCTTTGGTTCCTTCTTCCTTGCATTAAAAAAAAAAAAAAAACGAGAAAAAGCGTTATGTAAATCATGTAAAATCGTAATACTGCTCTGTCACAGAGCTGTTACAAGAGATTAGCACTCTATCGTGCAAGTCCCAAGATACTGATACGGAAAAGATATAGAGCCATAGTATTGTAACAGTCTGCCACAGAGCCATGGGAAGTCAGCTGCAAAATAGCAACACTCACCAAGTCGACGAAATACAAAATTCCAGTTTTCAGTTATACTTTTCCAAAGTGTTTGTCATTATCATTTAACTATTTTTTTTTTTTGCATTATTCCAGTGTCTTGGCAAGAGTTTTTTTACTACTTGAAATGAACATTATTATTATAAGAAAACATGTTGGAAGTTGTGCCGATATAGAAACTGCATACAGTTTCAAGAGCAATCATATATTTACTGTACACTTATCCCATATATATATATATATATATATATATATATATATATATATATATATATATATATATATATATATATATATATATATATATATATATATTTTTTTCATTTACGTCACGATCACGTTGTAATTCTTCCTTATCCGATATGGTGTTATGAGATATTAAAAAAAAAAAAAAAAGTTGGGCGTCGTTGTGAAATGCAGTGGAATAATCATATATGCCCTACAAAGAAAATTAGTGTTAGATGAAGAATCGAATCCGCATCAGTACACTGAAGAATCCTCCCAGGGAATAGTTCGTATGAACAGAATATTCAGTTGTCAGAGCATCTCTAAGAGTGGTCCTTTCCGTCTGTCCTTAGTAATGATTTGCGGATCCAAGGTGCCTCATTACCGTAGAATTTAGTGGCTTTTGCACCAAACCACGCCACTCCATACCACTGTCTAACACCACACACACACACACACACACACACACACACACACACACACACACACAAAATCTCCCAGATCTCTCCACTGTGACGGCATTAAACGAAGGGTCCTGAAGCTCCCGCATCCAGCACTACTTTATGACTCAGGCTTACAGCCACTGATGAAAGAAATCCGCCCTAATTATCTTCATACACTGTTAAAAACTTTTCATTTTTTATGTATGTTATGGTCTTTGTTCCTTGTGAAGTGAGCAGTATGTGCGTAACAGCAATCCCTCTCTGGCCATAACACATAAGTTTTTAGCTACTTCGTAATGCTTCCGAAGAAAAGGGAAAAATCATATGACAGGCAAGGTAAGAACGGGAAAATTTCACTTTTATTAGCGTGGGCGGGAGGGGGGAGGGATCGTGTCTATCACATAAGCAGTGGCGTACCTGAGGGGGGGCGGGGGGGCTGTTTGAAACTGTACCCCGGGCCCCCAATTGAGGGGGGGGGGGCCAAAAAAGCCTTAAAGATTTATAAGCCTTTCTATTAATATTTAAAAATATATATATTTATCATCCCGACAATCCTGGCTGAAATATTAGATAAGTTTTAAGAATTAGGGGGGCTGGGTTCTTTGCGGGGGCCCCCCCTCCAGGAGGGGGGCCCCACAAAGAACCTAGCCCCCCTGGCCCCCAAATCTCTAGGTACTCCCCTGCACATAAGTAAGCAAGATGTTTGAGTATACCTGGTACCCTCGGAAAGTGGTTTTCAGCTCCAAACCTACGGCGATGGTTGACCACAATTCTGCCACATAAAGAGGGAAAATCCGCCCCTTCAAAAACCACACTGACCCTCATGAAATGGCAGTAGCCTATACACGACGATCACATACCCACCCACCTTGAACAAGTGTTCTGCTGGTGTTTATGGCACATTTAATACTTCCCGCTAGATTAGCAGGTCAAGTAAGCCGCCCCTGTTTTGGCATATAACCACTCTGCGTAATAACTGCGGAATGATAATCTAGTCCCCACAAGAAACTTCAGTAAATATTTTCAGTAGGTAGTAGTTGAGGTGAGCATGAAATATTCTATTATGCATCAGGTAATATAACGTCACTCCTCATATTATGTGTCCGGAGCAACTGCCCGCATCAGGGAAAACATACGCCCCTGCCCTGCATAGTCCTGCATCACCCTTGCACAAGTTGTTGCACCCATTAGCTTGCCAGAAAGTAGTATGTAAATGGTTCCCATCATACTAGATGGCACTACCATGGGAATGACATGGGACCATAGCCAGGGTGCCAGCCTTGCACAATACTCTCAGACAGGGAACTCAGCCACATTTACCAAGTAATCAAAGTCAAGGCTGAGACAACAACTCGTACAAATCACCTATACATAGCTCATCATCCTGGGGAATATGGCACCACCATTTTCCCTAAGACTCGCCATGTGGAATGACCTTGCTCGAGCCTGGCGAATCGCGGTCTGCCGCAGGAAGGCCGCTGCCTCCTTGTGGTCAGTGAGTCTATTTGGCCAGACTGTCTACGGTAAAGCAACAACAATAGCAAGAATTACATCAATCAGTCAATCAATCAGTCAATCCATCTATGTTTACTTATTTATTTATTTATTTATCCATCTATCCACCTCTGTTTATCTGTCTACATCTGTCTATATCCATATCTATCTATCTATCTATCTGTCTATCCATCTATCTATAGCTATAGTATATCTATCTATCTATCTATCTATCCGTCTATCTATCTATCTATACTATGTGTATTTAATGTACACAAACTACCATGTAAATAGCATAATTTACTGTGATTTCACTTTTTACAGAGAACGATGCAAATACTTGACAATATTCATTTCACACAATTCGTATTTCATTGTCACCCATATTCAGACAGGCTAACACGACATAAGGTAGAGAAGCGGCAGTCACACACACCTTTCCTTGACCATGATTTGAAAATGATTAACGGGTGTTCATTGCACCTGGGAACATAAAGCGGAGTACCTGCAGCCAATTTAAACCAGCTGATTTTAAACTTCGACTTAAAACTTTCACCCGTACATGCATTGAAGTCGGAACTATGTCTCTGGGACCGACACTCCTACTATTGCCTCCTTGTGTCCTTCTGTAGCTCAAACCATTTTATTAACTACGGTAATCAAAGCTAAGTGCAGGAAAAACTGCTAGTGCCAAAATTAACCAAGCAGTTTGAGGTGACTATTTTCAACTTAACACAAAATACTATGATGTTACGAATTACGGAACAGCATTAGAAGAAACCGAACTTTTGAAGGTAGTAGTACATATAGAGGAACCAGTGTATAATAGTTATGCTCCAGTATATAACTGGTTGAACATGCTTTTCTCCTTATTTGCCTGACACATTTTTTACTTTCTCGATGGTACTGCCTAAGTTTAGGGAGAACTCTTACAGTGGGATGAGCATTGATAACAGTAAAAAGAAACGATGTGGTATCAGTCAACGTTGCAAGAAATTTTATGCAATACGGACAATGCAGCTGGGGACACACTTCTACCTTTCACTTTTCGCTGCTTGTTAATTCACTTAGACTGAGCACGACTTTGCATATTTCTCTGATGATTTTCTGTTAAATTTGATAAATTAAGCAGAAAAGTAACATAAATCCCAGTGTGAAGCAGACGCAGCTAAACAATAGTCGACTTTTATCCTTGACTGTACCTCTAGTATGCGTTTTCTTCTCAGCAGGTGACCTTAAATGACAGAGATGATTGAACTACTAGCAAGGGCCAAGCCGGTAAGGGATGATCGCTGCTTCATTGTATGGATGTGGATGGAAGGCGTCACTCCACGAAACATTGCCTCCACCATTGGCTGCAGCCTCTCCACCGTCTATCGTTGGGTTCGCCGCTGGAAAAAGGAAGGAATATTATATTCAGATAAATTAACCGAGAGAAACCGTAATGCATATTTAGCAAGATATTGGAATCTCAATATACCAGTCAATTACAAATTTAATCAATCATCAAAATGCAATGAAATGTGTATAACCAGTCATGCAAACTGATCATCAACGTCACTGAATATTCAGTAAGTCAAGTGATAACAACTGACAAAAGTCAAGTTACAGAGTACGATAACTGTTCAGTGTATACACACCAGTACTTGCTAATAATAGAGAGAACACAACATCTAGTAATGTTTAACTGTGTAATATTTCGGGTGTTAATTTAACTAGAACACTAAAACAACGATTCAAAATGTGTAAAACCAGTTCATTAGACTCCTGTTAAGTCCTAAACTGATATTACTGTTGAATGTGTCACTCATAAATATCATTTCCTATCTGGCCTTCATAAAACATACACATTACTCGTAAGAATATAATGTGACATCGTTACTTTGAATGAACTTATTATACTGTTGGTGTCATAAAAATCTCGTCACTGAGCTTATCACACTAATACACGAAAAACAATGAAGAACTAAAAAGCACTCAGAGAGAGCATTCCTTCGCTAATGCCGGATCCGGATCCGGATCCGCCCCCAAATTTTATCAATTCTTTCGTGGCCCATGGCCAACCCTTCAAAAAATTTTCATTGATTTAACTGAAAACTTTTGGATATATTGTTTTGACAAACAAACAAACGAATACATAATCTCCTCCAACTTCGTTGGCGGAGTTAACAATCAACGATCGGTGCATCTTATAAAAACTTATGGATTATCAAAGACTATCAGTGACTGGTTAGGAAGCTGTGTCGTTATCCCAGTACATAAATAGACAAAGTATTAACTAAGCAATAAACTGATCTTCCTGAGTGTGACCCAAGTTTGCAGTGACCCTAGCCCCATATTCTCGTCGGTTAAGGAGGTTCCCTAGCACCTCTCCCTTAGCGATTTCTTTTAAAATACGGCCGGTTAATATCATTTTGCACGCTATTTACGCAGGGTATGGCAATAATAAAAATATTTAAATGGCACAGAAGAGCATGGCAAGTCGTAACTAGAAAGCATTCAGAGAACGCATACCTCCGCCAGTGCCATTGTCATTCAAAAAGGATCCAGGTCCGGATCCGTGGAGATATTGTGTAGAATACACAGGATCCGGATCAGCCCAAAAATTTATTGAACCGTTCTTTGACCCACGGCCCACTCTTCCACCAAATTTTATTGAAATTCATAGAGAACTTTTCGAGATATTGTGCAGGATACATAGGATCCGTATCTGGACCCGGATCCGCACCAAAACATAAATTCTTTCTTGGCCCATGGTCCACCCTTCCACAAAATTTCATTAAGATTCACGGAGAACTTTTGGAGATACATGTACTGTGCGGGATGCATAGGATCCGGATCTGCCCCCAAATTTAATCTTTTTTTTTTTCCTTGGATCATGTCCCACTCTTCTACAAAGTTTCACTGAAATTCAATGAGAACATTTGGAGATCGTATAGACAAATAAACAAACAAACACACAAATGTAGGTGAATACATAACCTCCTCCATCTTCGTTGGCGAAGGTAATAAGCAAAATGAATCGCTTAGGGAGTGTTGATAGGGAGCTTTCTTAACCGACAGGAATACGGACATTTGAAGCCTGTATTCTCTTTGGCAAGGGAGGTTTTGTAGTGCGTCTTCCATATCAATTTATTTTTCATATTACATGTAATTATCCCTTGTGTGTTATTTATGTCTTCCTAATACTGATATAGATAACAAAATGGAAGTTCATATAGTGGTCGAAATACATTGCTTATGATGAGATGTTAAGGGAACTCGAAAGCGAACAAGAATAAGATTAAAGAAAAAAAAAATCATGCTCCTTTTTTTCTGTGTTCACGGCTGCCCGTCGCTGCTCAGGGAATCTACTCAAAGATCGCTGAGATTCCAAAGGTTGCTTAAATGTAACAACACAAAACTTACCAGCAAATAGACTACAGTTGCTGAAATGTTCCTTATGACGCCCTCAATACTCTGTTCCTTAAAAATCCGCGAGGGGTGGCCACAAACAAATAGCCTCCACGTCGCTCTGTCCACTGATATTCAGCTGCCTTCCTTCCAGCTCACAGTCTTTTCTCATTATATCTTCACTACATCCCTCCATCTCATCCTCGGTCTCCTCATTTTCCTTTCCCCCTCAACCTCACTCACGTACAGTCGTCTAGTCATACCCATTCTTCATCCTCTCCACATATCCAAACCATCTCAGAGTATTTCTCTTATCACTGTCAGTCGCATTTACATCAACAGCACAACACTCCTTTATTTCCTTATTTGTCTGCCTGTCTCTCTTTCTCTGTAATTATATATGCTTCTCTCAAATTACTTATTTCCACTACACTCACACTTGACTTGTGCCCTTCCAACAAAGTCCAAGCTTCACTTCCAAACGTTAGAGTGGAGATCACAATACTGTCATGAAGCAACTTCCTAAAAACTTCCTCCTGCACTTCCCTGTTCCTTGTCACCACTTTCAGTGAACCAATAACTTTTCTACGGTGCTACCGTATATCCCTTCAAGCACTGCATCTTCTAAACTTCCATCCTTACTCATGATTCTACTGAAGTACTTGAATGCAAACACATTCTCCACTTCCTTTCCATCCAGCCTCACAGTGCAAGCTGTGTCTTCCTTCCTCTCAAGGACCACAATTTTACTCTCATCTACATCAGTTTTAGATTCCGTATCCAACATACACTCCCAGCCTCATTCAACAAGCCGTGCAGCTCGCCTTCATCTTCATTTAACAATGAAGTGTCGTCTGCATAAAGCAGTGCAAGAAGTTTCCAATTTCCACACAAAACTCTAATTGCTAACATTCCAGCATCCATTGCCCTATCTTGTATTTCTTTTATAATTCTATCCACATACAAATTGAATAACCACGAAGATATGGCACATTCTGCTTCAGTCCAACACTCAGATCAAAGAACTCACTTAATTCATTGTCCGCATGCACTGCAGCTCTAGCACCCCCACGCATAACCTACTCTTCACAGCATTCAACAATCCACCTACTCCATGTATTATTATTACCTTTCACATTCATTGCCTGTTCACTCTGTCATATGTTTTCTCCAGATCCATGAAGTCAGCCAGCCACTTCATTCCTATCTCAAGGTAATTCTCCACTAAACATTTTAAGATGAATATCTCATCTCCGCAGCCTCTTCCCTTCCTAAAAGCTCCTTGTTCTTTTCCAACTAATTCCTTGGTTAGTACCCTAACTCTATCGACCAGTATCCTATCATATATTTTTTCCTGTTATAGGGGGAATAGATTTTCACACACTCCTCAGTCCCCATTTATGTTGTATAAGGGCGAGAAGGGTCAGGTGGGTAGGCGGTTGGGTCTGCAAGGTGGGCAAGAGGGGTTAGTGGGCAGGCTGTGTGTGATGGGCAGGTTGGCTTTGTCTGTGGGTGGTTGAACGGGTGGGCATTGTGTTTTGTTGGTCTTTGAAGATGGGCAAGATTTGTGGAGAGATGGGTGGATGTGTGGCTTCCGGGAGGACAAGGCAGGAGATGGAAATACTGCATGGGATACATGGGTAGGTATATGGGATATATGGGTGGGAGAGTGAGTAGGCGTATATGCGAAAAAAAGGTCCTCTGGGGATTAGGTCCATGACGAAAATAGATCCATGGCTCAAATAGGTTCTTGTGAGAAGTTAGGTTCGTGACTGACACATCCTTGATGAAGGGAGGAGAAATATCGGTCTGATGGATGAAATGAGGGTCCATGGAGGAAATATGTCCATGAGAGATATGAGACATGCGGGGATTAGGTGTGTCCACGAGAAAAATAGGTTCATAGGTAAAAATGGTGTATGAGATAAAATAGGTCCATGAAAGAAATGGGTCCCTAGGAGACAATGGGTTCATGAGGGAAAACCATTCATTAGGGGAAAATAGGTCCGATAGAAATATTGGTCTAAGCGAAAAAATAGCTCCCAAAGGAAAACTTATGCATTGAGAAAGCAGGTCCATGCAGGTAATGGGATCATGGGGCGAAAATATGCTTATGCCCGTGGGAGAAAATAGGTGATAGGACAATGACCCATAGGGGTTGCAGCTGGGTACAGGCGTACGTGTCAGTCATTGCTATATCGCGTGGACTGACAGTGCCTGCGCAAAATCAGTCAAATGGACAGAAGTATATGAACACGCTGACAAATTAATATTCTCTACTTGGGTATTGCAAGAATCTTCTGTAACTTTGGTCATTTTCATCACCATACGACGTTGATCAATAGCATTATCCCATTATTATAGATTTCTAATATGTGTGATTATTTCATCCAAAGTATTATATGACACTTCTCATTCGTTATTCAGTACTTTTATGTAGCATACCATTACATACTGTACATATATCCTAATGAAAGCTGCTTGAAATTACATTTTGTAACAAGTATACAGCTGCAAACAGTCCTTATATAGTACGGAAACGACCAAGAGTGTCACATACTCAGTATGAATCACTAGTCCCCAATATCCTCATTTGTGTTACCCGTTGTCTCCATTGCCTGATCATGCAGCACACATTGGTTTCCTATGCAAATCTTAAAAAAAAAAAAAAAATGGGAATGATATGATGGTTACATGTTTCATAGCGGAAAACTGACAACACAATATCCCTGCTATTGCTTTCACTGAACCTAGTGTGAACAAATTATGCTTAGGATACTCTTAACATATAATGAACCATAGACTTGTTTACGTACTCCCTCTTCACCAGATATATCATCATCATCATCATCATCAGCCGTTTGAGTGTCCACTGCAGGACCGGCCTATCCCGACTGAAGTGGGGACGATACAGCCATCGTATCTCTGCCATGTGGCTTAGGCTGTCTGGTATAGATTATATGTAGGGTGAGAAGTGCTTTGCAAGTGTGATTGTGGTGTTGGAGTGGCTTTGGATATGTGTGTGTAGTCTGTGAACCAAATGTAATTGGCCCGCACAAGCCGACTGGGTGCAAGCATACTTTATAGTACGCGACACTGGTTCAAACACAGGACTCCTTACGTCCGCCAAAGCAGTACATGGCTGGAAGAACGCTCCCAAATTTTATTACCCTGGCGGGGCGTGAACCCTTGTTCTCCCATCTACGAAAATGCACACTGTACCACAGTGGCTCTACCATATATATATATATATATATATATATATATATATATATATATATATATATATATATATATATATACAGGGTGTTATTGAACAGCACCGACAAACTTTAGGAGTAAATCCCTTAGGAAAACAAAATCACATTACTCTAAAATGATATGCCAAAAAATGAGCCACTGATGAGCTGCAGGACGTGAACTAAAAACCAGTGCTGTCCTAGGCCAAGCCTATGGATACTCGGTACCATCCGAACACTGGCGCCCCCTCCTTCACTCCGTCTCCCCCTCCCCCTTCCACCTGTTATATCCACGTACTTTCCATAGTTATGGTCGATTGATGATAATATTGTACATAATGTTTATTATGGTGTATAATAAATGAAACATTGAGTCACTGAACAGTTTAATTAGTACTGTTAGACAGTAATTACATGGCCATTTAAATGACTGTAATAAATCGTCGCGTACTACACAGCATACTGTTATGACCCACTCACCGATGCAGATATGCTGTCATTTCCACATTAACTCTCAGCTCTCTGACATCAGCATTACATTCAGTACGGTAGCGAAATAAATGGATTATGATTATGAAAAATAACAATCAGTATTTCTAGCAGTCTCAGTGTCTGTCACTGAGAAATGATTTTTTTTATTGTATTATAATGTGTGACAGCTGGGGAATTAAACAGTCCAAAACAGATTCACGTAAGTACATGAAAACAGACTCATGTACGTACATTACAACAGGTGCTCCACATGTCTCAATCCACTTTCAGTACATACATGAAACCACCAAACCATAGACTGCCACACACGTTCAAATGCACGTGATTTAGTACGTACACGATCGCATGCACGACTAGGCCATTCTCAGTGTCAACAGACGTCTCATAAACTAGTGATTTTAGATAGCCCTACAGGTAGAAATATCTGAGATTTAGATCAAGGGACCGTGTTGGCCAGGAAATGGGACCGCCATTTCCTGTCCACCTGTTGGGAAACTGGGCATCGATGCATTCCCGTACAGTCATGCTGAAGTGCGCAGGTGCACCGTCGTGCATGTACCACATCCTCCTGTGCCTTGCTAGAGGTACATCATCTATTAACGACGGTAAATCAAGCTCTAAGAAATCACAATACATATGACCTGTTAGGCTACCAGGAAGTACATATGGACCTATGATACAATCACTAATTATTCCGCACCATACATTTATAGAGAAGCGATGCTGATATCCTCTCCACCATATAATATGGGGATTGGCCTCATCCCAAGCATGTATGATGTAACTGTTAAACATCCCTGTTCCTGTGAAAGATGCCCCATCTGAACAGTATCATGCTAGAGAAATCTGAATCGAGTGCTGTTTGGCCTAGAAACCACTGACAGAAGTTTGAGAGTCGTGGAAAGTCCTCTGGGAGTAAATACTGAACTCTCTGAAAGCGGTAGGTGTGAAGGAGCTGTTCATGAAGCACTTTCCATATGGTAAAATGACTGACCCCCACATCACTTGCCACACCGCAAGTGCTTGCTTGCAGCTTCTTTGCAACTGCCTCTAGGGTCCTCTCAAGTTGGAATGTGTGGACAAAGCGTCGTAGTCCTGTTTCTGACAGATTGCACCAGAAGTTTCCTGTCTCCCTCATCCTTCTGTCAATGGATGTGAATGCAGCGTGACGTGGATGCCGCCGCTGGGGGAATTTTTCTGCATAAAGACGGACAGCTGCCCTACTATTTCCGTGCGCAGAACCATAGGTCAGGTGCATATCCACCAGCTCCATATCCGAGTACTGCTGCGTCCTTTTAACCTGGGGGTACCATGATAATCCGATCAGTAAGGTAACGTAAAGAAGAATATTGTACATTACCCATCATGTAATGGACAGATTGTGCAGCTGTAGTAAGGCAGTGCTGCGTTATCAGTTCGAGGTCTGACATTACTGAACAACGCCAGAGTAATCATCTGGCTTCGAGGCTTTATCACATGCGATAAAATAGGTCTGCAAGTTATGTGAATAAGGGTTGTTTTATTGTTGTTACTATGTTCTTGATAGTGGCTTACGTTTATAGCAGTGACACGTGTAACATGCTGGTTAAAGGTAAAATACATAACGTTATGACCTAAATCAGCTGACTGGTAATGTAGTGCATTGTTAAATGTACACATACATAAAACCCTACATGCACACAGTACGTAGACATTATGAATGATGAAAAAGGCTCTAGCAAAGTGTACTGGCATTCTTTACCATACATACGTGTGGATAAAATCTCGTTAACACACACACACACACACACACACACACACACACACACCTCCCAGTCACCCCTACAATCACAACCCTAACTCAACCACACACACTTTTACTCACACCCTAATACAGACACCGACTCATAAATAGACGTCATACTTGATACGCCTTACCAGGTGGAAACCACACCGTAGTTTACGCTGTGTTGTTGCATATTCCCTTCAAAGTAGTTTCTATGTGGGTCTACTTATGTTTCAGTGCTTCTGATTATGGTCGAACCCGCTCGAATGTTTAAGAACTGTATGTCTATGGTTCGTATTATTGCAGGTGTGTGAACAGCAGTATGAGTGTTTATTTGTCAAAATCGTACTTGAACGAGCAACACCTGAACGAAAACTATCGCTGCCCAACCATGCTCCACGACCAATCGACTGACATCCAGCGGTGTTCGGACGCCTGGCACAGACTTTGCTTTCAACAATACGACCAGTGAACAGTGCTGCAAAGGATCAACATTGTCAGGCACGTGGTAAGTTCCTGTTAAACGCATTATATCAGCAACATATCGTAACACACATGCATGAAATGATCCAGAACATGTAAACAGGTAATCATGATACCAATACTGTGTATTATTTCACAGTACAACTGTTACGTCATGTGTTCGGTGGTTAGCGCTGTCCTGGCAACTCTGTTGCGCTATATTTCATATCGGACGTCTATATCCGCAATTATGCATTTATAGTGAAAAGTGTATAGAATACTATACAACTGATCCTCAAAGTTTGTCGGTGCTGTTCACTAACATCTTGCATATATATATATATATATATATATATATATATATATATATATATATATATATATATATATATATATATATATATATATACACAGACACCATAATCCCATAAAGTTTGGCCGTTTATCATTGAGCTAGTTATTTTACGGAGAGGAGCACTGATTCTCCGCCAATCCACTTGTGGACACGTAGGGAACACGAAAGGGTAGGTTATATTATGGTTATCACCCAGTGTTTAAATGGCTTCCTGGTTTACAGGAAACCATTAGGCTTGTCAGTCAATGTAAAGCCATCTGAAAAGGAAAGAAGAGTAGTAGAAAGTGACAATAAAACTGGGAAAAAATAGTAAGGATGGAGAGCAGACAGAAAACGAATGACAAGGTGAAGGAAGAAGTACAGTAGGTAGCATTACATCAAGTGAGTGGATGATGGTAGCCACCACCTACCATATCTATTTATCTATCTATCTATCTACCTATCTATCTATATATATATATATATATATATATATATATATATATATATATATATATATATATATATATATACACACACACACACACACACTACGGAATTTAAAAATATAACAGGTCTGAAGAGTCCACGAATCCCTCTGTCTACTCCAGACTGACTTAACATTTTTCCAAGCAAACCGTCATCTTCAAGTACACACGAAAGCAATGTTTGAAACTGAAGACCAATAGAGACTGAACATAGCTCAGTAGGCTACGTGTTCTAACCTGATTTTCAAAGCCAATATAATATTATTAATAAAGTTACGTTGCTTATTGTGTTGCCGTTATTCATTGGTAATTATGTTTCTTTGCTGGTTATTATTCTGGCTATAAACTATTTTTCTCACAATGCCATTCCATTCTTTAATTATTATATACACTCCAGGAATTACCCCATACGATTAATTCGCCTCATGTAGAGGACATCGTCAACTTCTTGGCATATATTGTGGAGAGAGAGAGAGAGAGAGAGAGAGAGAGAGAGAGAGAGAGAGAGAGAGAGAGAGAGAGAGAGAGAATCCTAGTATGAGACCCCCCCTGTGGCGGGGGGGACACAATCTGGCCGCACTATGGGGTGGTACTACTACTCTGCGGCCAGGTTGTGTTAGGAAGAATACTGCCACCGTATTCCCTGCGTGTCGTAAAAGACGACTAACATGGGCGGGGTGAGGGGACTAGGGACCCCCTCCTTTGTTTTTTAGTTCCTAAAAAGAGACAGGCCAGAGAAAGGGTTGGGAGATAGAGTTATCCCCGTACCCTGAAGATTGGGTCAATGAATGTGCGTGGATGTAGTACGATTGAGGCTAAAAGGGAGGAGATTGGGAGAATGTTTGTGAGAAGAAAGTTGGATGTGTTACCTCTGAGTGAAACTAAGATGAAAGGGAAGGGTGAGTCTATGTTTGGAAGTGTGAATGGAAGATTGTCACGTGTTGATAGAGGAAGGGCAAGAGAAGATGTGGCCTTGTTTGTGAGTCCGGAAGTACACCAGTGGTGATTGAATGGAAGGAGGTGTCATCGAGACTGATGTGGAAATTTGAACGTGAGTTGTGGGTGTTTGTGAGTGCATATGGTCCTGGTAGTGAAAGGGATGAAGAAGAGAGGAAGTCTTTCTGGAATGATGTTGATGAGTGTCTGCAGAGTTTTGGAGCGAATCTGAATGTGGTAATGATGGGAGATCTGAATGCCAGAGTGGGAAATGTAGCAGTTGAAGGTGTAGTTGATATGCATGGTGTGCCTGGAAGAAATGAAAATGGGGAACGAATGATTGCGATGTGTGTTGAGCGAGAGATGGTGATTGGAAATACGCTGTTTGAGAAGAAAGATATTTATAAGTATACATGGGTGAGACAGGAGGGTGGAAGGGTTGTTGATAGAGCTTTGATGGACTATGTGGTTGTGTCTAGGAATGTAATAGGAAGATTGTTGGATGTGAGAGTTCTGAGAGGGGAGGGTGGAGGTATGTCTGACCACTACCTGGTGGTTAAGAGAAGGTAAGAGATAGGTGAGAGCTAGGAGGGTTAGGTGTGGCAGGGAAGTTTTGAAAGTGATTGAGTTGGATAAAAGAGAGAAAAAAATAGAGTTTCAGGAGAAATTGAAAGATGAGTGGAACGCAGTGAAAGATTGGGAAAAAGGCAGTGTGGAGGAGGAATGGCAGTTGTTTAAGAGTGCTGTGGTGGGGCATGCGAAGAGGTGTGTGGTGTGAGACGTGTGGGTGGTGGTGTAAGAAAAGGAAGTGAATGGTGGTGTGAGGAAGTACTGTAAGTATGGCTGTGGCTGAGAAGAGACGTGCATATGAAGTGTGGCTGCAGAGGAAGGATGAGATGTCATATGAATGGTATAAGGAAAAGAGGAATAGGGCGAGAAGGGCTGTGCGTGATGATAAAGTGGCAGCAGATGAGAGGTGGGGTAGGCGGCTGACAGAGAATTTTCAACAGAATAAGAAAATGTTTTGGAAGGAGGTGAAAAGGGTGCGAAAGGGAGAATCTGGGAAGGAAGAACGGGTAAAAGCAGAGGATGGAAGGATGTTAATTGAAATGGATGCAGTAAGGAAGAGATGGGCAGAGTATTTTGAAAGATTGTTAAATGTAGAGGAGGAAAGGGTGGCTGAGATTGTTGTGGATGGAAGTGTGCAAGGAGTAAATGTGTTGGGAGAGTTGAATGATTCTTTGATCACGAAGGAGGAAGTGGAGAAGGCAGTAAAGGAGATGAAAACAGGGAAAGCTGCAGGTATGGATGGGTGTGCTGTGGAATGCCTGAAAGATGGTGGAGTGACTATTGTTGACTGGTTAGTAAGATTGTTGAATGTGTGCTTTGTGAAAGGTATGGTGCCAATTGACTGGGCAAGTGCTTGTGTGGTCCTGCTGTATAAAGGCATGGGTGATAAGTATGAATATACTACCTTTAGGGGTATCAGTCTGTTGAGTGTTGTAGGTAAGGTGAACGGTAGAGTGTTAATTATGAGAGTTAGAGAGGGTACAGAGGGAGTGATTGGTGATGAGCAGTGTGGCTTTAGGAGAGGGAGGGGATGCGTGGATCAGGTGTTTGCTGTGAGACAAGTGTGTGAAAAGTATTTAGCGAAAGGCAAGGATGTGTTTTGGGCATTTATGGATTTAGAGAAAGCGTATGATAGAACTGATAGGCAGGCTTTGTGGACTGTTTTAAGGTTGTATGGACTTGATGATAGGTTACTAAAAGGGGTGAAAAGTTTTTATGTAAATAGTAGAACGTGTGTAAGAGTGGGAAATTCTGTGAGTGATTGGTTTCCCGTGAGATTGGGGCTGTGACAGGGATGTGTGATGTCGCCTTGGTTGTTTAATATTTACATGGATGGTGTTGTAAGGGAGGTGAATGCAAGAGTTTTAGGTGGAGGTCTGTGTCTGGAGAATGTTGATGGTGGAGAGTGGAATCTGAAGCAGCTGCTGTTTACAGATGATACTGCACTGGTGGCTGATTCAGAGGAGAGATTGAGACAGTTGGTAGAGGAGTTTGGAAGGGTGTGCGAAAGGAGGAAATTGAAAGTAAATGAGAATAAGAGTAAAGTGATGAAGTTTACGAGGTTGGTAGATGGTAGGGGGATGAATATAGTTTTGAATGGCGAGTTGCCTGAGGAGGTAGAGTGTTTTAAATATCTAGGGTCACATGTTGCTGTGGATGGAAGAATAGATGCAGAAGTGAAGTTTAGAATAAATGAAGTAGGAAAGGTGCTGGGAGGGATGAATAAAGTGTTTAGATGTCGTTCGCTTAGAATGGATGTAAAGAGAAGGCTGTATGAGGGTGTTGTGGTACCGACTGCATTATATGGGACTGAAACATGGAATGTGGGTGTAGCAGAGAGGAAAAGTTTGAATGTAATGGAGATGAGGTGTCTGAGGAGTATGAGTGGAGTGACGCGTATTGATCGAGTGCGAAATGATGAAGTGCGAAAGAGAACTGGAGTTGTTCGGGAGATGGCTGGTAGAGTTGAGCAGAGGGTGTTGCGATGGTTTGGGCATATGGAGAGAATGGATAATGATCGTTGGTGAAAAAGATAACTAGATCTGAAGTGAGAGGTGTAAGGCTGAGAGGAAGACCACGAATAGGATGGATGGACAGTGTGAAGAGAGTGCTAGATGCCAGAGGGATGTCTGTTGAGCAAGGAAGAGTGGCTGTGCGTGACAGAAATAAATGGAGAGAAATTGTGAATGAATAAGTGATGACGCAGCCCTGAGGGGATATTCTCCCGCATTTGGTCTGATGAGCTAGTCAGGTCAGGTTCGGGCAAGGGGATGGGTCTGTTGTGATGTGGCAGGGGTAATCCAGTTCTGCTGTCGGGCCCTGCTGCGGATGTCAATGATTGCATTGCGCAGTTGACCCTTGTGCGGTGTGGTGCGGTGAGGATCTGTCCGTTCTCCCCTTTGGGGCTAAGGAGCGAATGAATGTGTTTGAATGGATGAGTAAATGGGGAGTGTGTCGTCCTGTCTCGGCTAGCTCCCTTTCCTTGGGGGAAGCAGCCTAGGTATATAGAATAGATAGAATAGTATGAGATCAGAATGAAATAACACAACATTCTGCAATATTGTAAGATAATGGTTTCATAACCATGCCTTTCTTAATATGCTATATTATTTATAGTGAGTAGCTATGAAGGTACTCTACATCTCTCTCTCTCTCTCTCTCTGCCTTCCGGTCCCTTCTTCGTACAAAGGCTTGCCATCCCCAACTGACCTCTGCCCACTACCAGCGCCTTAGCGACTTCTATAGAGAGAGCTGCGACAACTGGCGACAAGGTGCTAAGTTGCCTTCCATCCTCACTTCCAAAGCTCGCACAACGTTCACCTACTCCGCTGTCCCTTGAGTTTGTCTTTTTTTGTGTTATTTTCATTTCCTAATAATTTGATGAGCTTAGACGTTTTCGGGATTAAAAATATCATTTCATGATTGCCAACATCGTTTATGGAAGAGAGTGCTTGAAATTATGAGGATATGTAGACAATGGTTAGCCTGGATGTCACTATCGAAAAAAGCCCTGCCTGCTTACGAGTATGTTTCCAAATTAAGCCCCCATTGTGATATCCTCATAACACAAGGTTAGCATAACTACTGTACCTTTTACACAATATAAAAACGTAAGAACATGACTACATAGGTAAGGCAATCTATTTATTTTAGGCTTACCCTCAAAATATTTTTATCCATTTCATTTTCCATGAACTAAGGATCTTTATTTTTTGTTTCCTATGATGACTTATAAAGTAACTCATAATAATCTCCCCCAAACAGTGGAATATGATATTCAGTATTTCGTATTAAAAAACAAAAAAAATCTTCATTTAGAGTCTTACAACTAGCATTTTGTGGAATACCACATTTGTGCGATATTTTAATACCATTACTAAGAAAACATTATATAACTGCAAGCAAGTTCTTGACCCCCTCGAAAATAAATAATGTGATTTATAGATGAATTATAAAGCACCTGTCATTGAATCATTAAGCTTACCAGTCAAACCCCGTGCCTCAATGGCAGAGATCTGCAGTTTTTGCACGACTTTTTTTTTTTTTTTCAAACACACTGTTATGTTAGGTGTTTTTAGGCCGGCTTCCCGTCCTAGGAACATCTAGAAGATAGCTGGGTTCCTTTTCTAGACTGGAGTCAAGACACAGTGTGAGAGGAACAAGGCATAAAAACACAAGGCAACAACCTTACATGTATATTACCAAATTATTCATACCGGACAGCTAGATGTTCCACAAGACTCTATACGTAGGCAAAGCTCAGACTGGCAGAGATATTGTAGGTATCATGCAGGATACCGGCCATCTCGAGAATAAGCAGACAGACACTGCACGTAATAGAAATTGGGAGTACACTTAATTATTGGGCTGCATATACGTCGTAATGATTATACACATGTCCCGTGTTCACGTGGAGCAGGATAGCAGCGTATTAATACTGTCTCGGCTTACACTTGGTGGAGTTAGAATGTTAACCTTTGTCATTATGCTCCAATTGTCACTTTCACTTTCACCTCACGGGCATGAAAGTCACAGTCACAGCAGGGGTGTGGGACAAGGAAGCGGCCGCTCGGCAACTTGCAGGTGTCAGCTCAG
Organism: Coenobita brevimanus; assembly: GCF_032717465.1. Classification (NCBI taxonomy): domain Eukaryota; kingdom Metazoa; phylum Arthropoda; class Malacostraca; order Decapoda; family Coenobitidae; genus Coenobita; species Coenobita brevimanus. The sequence continues at coordinate 37,887,442 of NC_137006.1, read as the reverse complement.
GGTCAGCTGAGTCCCCTCAGATGCCTTCTCGTCTAGGGGACACGGGACTACTTGTAGGGGCGTCGTCCTCCAGAGTGGGCTTTGATCAGGTGGGGTGAAGGGCCCCTCACTAGAGGGGCTGGGTATAGGGGTTCGGCCCTTGGGACTGAGGCCGAAAAGCTCTTGTAGGCGCTCCCGCAGGTGCCCAGTGTGGAGAGGGCATCACTCCTCATCAGGACTGGAGAGGTCGCGCCCTGGGGTGCTAGGGGCGGCACGGACATCCCAACTGCTGCAGTCTCGCTCCTGCTCCTATGCTATCAGGGTAGGGCTGCGGCGTTGCTGGTGACAGGAGTCCAACAATTGCTGGTTGCCCACTGGTGCTGGCTGGATGGAGTGCAGCCCCGGGGTCAATACAGGTCCTCTCCAGCTGTCTGTGAATGGGAGGTCCTCTTCCTAAAGGCTGCCTCGGGCTGGGGAAATAGGGGTGGGGCCTGCCTTACCACCGATAGGACGGCTCGAGCAGATCGTGGAGCCACAGGGGGTGAGGGACTTTTGGGGTGTCCCTCCCTGGTGCAGCTACTGGCCGTCGCTGAGGTCCCTTGGGCAACGGGAGGAGAGGCGGCTACTGGCAGTCCCATTCCCATCGGTACATCAACCGGCTATTACTGGGGCCCGACTCCATGACAGGACAGCAGACGAAAGGTGACTGCAGGTGCGGCTACAGGCTGTCGCCGATGTCCCGTATGAGGGGCGATGTGTAGGCGAGAGGTGGCTACAGGCTGTCCTCTGTCTACTGGCGTGGCTATGGGCCGTCGCCGGTGTCGTGCCCCTCAAGGCAACTGCAGAAAGAGAGACGGTGTGCCTTCTTTCCCCACATGTGGTAATCGGCCGTCACGGGTTCTGCAGGGGGGGGTGGACAGCACTGTGAGTGACTATTGGCCGACTCTTAGATGTGCGGCTACTGGCTGTCACAATTGCACAGCTGCAGGCCGCTGCTGGCGCTCGGCTACCGACCGTTGCTAAGGCACGGCTACAGGCCGCTGCTTGTGCATGGCTACAGACCATTGCTTTTGCACGGCTATGGGCCGCTGCTTGTACACGGCTACAGGCCTTTGCTGGGCTGCTGTCTGGAGCTGATTTATTAGCTTAACCCCGATCTTGACAAGGGTTGGATTGGTTGGAGGATAATGCACCCGGACTGAGGTGTTTGCACCAGGTGCTCTCCGTGGAATAGGGGAGCACGGCCGTATGGGACATATGCCCATATCGCACGGACATCGCGCGCGCCCTACCCCTTCCTCTGTTGTCGCCTCCTGGGAGTGTTGTGATGCCCTCTGTTGCCACAGTTGCTATTTCACATACCTGTATGACCAAAAGTTACAAGACTGCCATGGATATCCTAAAGATCATTTAATTTGTATGATTAAGTGATTCAGGGATCAAATATTAGAATTACAGGTTATATTTTTCATCTGTCTATCTATATACCTAGGCTGCTTCCCCAAATGAAAGGGAGGTAGCCGAGAGAGGATGACGCTCCCGCCTTACTCATCCAAACACACGCATTTATTTGTGTCTTAGTCCCAAGGGGAGAAGGGACAGATCCTCACCACACCACAGTGCATGAAGGTGAACCGCTCAGTGCAATCAGTGACATCTGCGGCAGGGCCCAATAGCAGAGTTAGTTTACCCTGGCCACATCATAATAGACCCATCCCCTTAACTGCACCTGACCTGATCAATTGATCAGACCAAGTGAGGGAGAATATCCCCTCAGGGCCGCATCACCATTTATCCATTCACAATTTCTCTCCAAACATTCCTTTTCACACGCACACTCTTCCTTGCTCAACAGACATCCTTCTCACATCTAACACTCTCTTTCCACTGTCCATCCATCCTATTCATGGTCTTTCTCTCAGTCTTACATCTATCACATCCAATCCAGTTATCTTTTTCACCAATCACTCATCATCCATTCTCTCCATATGCCCAGACCATTGCAACACTCTGCTCAACTCGATCAGCCATCATCTGCAAAACCCCAGTTCTCCTGAGCACTTCACCATTTCTGACCCGATCCATATGCGTCACTCCACACATACTCCTCAGACGCCTAATCTCCATTACATTCAAACTTTTCCTCTCTGCTGCTCCCATATTCCATGGCTCAGCCCCATATAATGCAGTCGGTACCACAGCACCCTCATACAGCCTTCTCTTTACATCAAATAAGCAAACGACATCTAAATACTTTTTTCATCCCTCCCAGCACCTTTTCTACTTCATTCATTCTAAACTTCACTTCTACATCTATTCTTCCATCCACAGCAACATGTGACCCTAAATACTTAAAACACTCTACCTCCTCAAGCAACTCACCATTCAAAACTATATTCTTCCAACTACCGTCTACCAACCTCATGCACTTCATCGCCTTACCCTTATTCTCATTTACCCTCAGTTTCTTCCTTTCACACACCCTTCAAAACTCTCTACCAGCTTTCTGTTTCTATTCCTAATACCGGTAAGCCACCAGTGCAGTATCATTCGCAGACAGCCACTGATTCAGATTCCACTCTCTACCATCATCATTCACCAGACTTAAAACCTCCACCAAACACTCTCGCAGTCACATCCTTTACAATACCATCCATATAAATATTAAACAACCGCGGCGACATCACACATCCCTGCTGCAGCCCCACTCTCACGGGAAACCAATCACTTACAGTATTTCCCACTCTTACACATGCTGTACTATTGATTTAAAAACTTTTCACTCCTTTTGGCAACCTATCATCAAGTCCACAGAATCTCAAAACAGTCCACGAAGCCTTCCTATCAATTCTATCATACTCTTTCTCTAAATACATGAATGCCCAAAAGACATCCTTTCCTTTTGCTAAATATTTTCATACACGTGTCTCACAGAAAACACCTGATCCATGCATCCCCTCCCTCTTCTAAAACCACACTGTTCATCACCAATCACTCCCTCTGTACCCTCTCTAACTCTCTTAATTAACACTCTACATCTTATTTACAACAATCAACAGACTTATGCCTCTAAAGCTAGTACATTGATACTTATCACCCTTACCTTTATACAACGGAACGACACAAGCACTTGCCCAGTCAATTGGCACCATACCTCTCACAACACACATTCGACAGTTTTGCTAACCACTCAACAGCAGTCACTCCACCACCTTTCAGGCATTCCACAGCACACCCATCGATACCAGCAGCTCTCCCTGCTTTCATCACCTTCACTGCCTCCTGCACTTCCTGCATCTTGATCAAAGAATCATTCAACTTTCCCAACACATTTTTTCCTTGCATCCTTCCATCTGCCACAATCCTAGCCTCCCTTTCCTCCTCTATATTTAACTACCTATGTACCTAGGTTGCTTCCCCCAAGGAAAGGGAGGTAGCCGAGACAGGACGACACATTCCCAATTTACTCATCCACTCACACACATTCATTCGCCTCTTAGCCCCAAAGGGGAGAAAGGACAGATCCTCACTGCACCACACCACATGAGGATCAACTGGACAGTGCAATCAGTGACATCCACAGCAGGGCCCGACAGGAGAGCTGGTTTAACTCTACCACATCATAAAGGACCCATCCCCTTACCTGCACATGACCTGATCAGCTAAGACAAATGCTGGAGAATATCCCCTTAGAGCTGTGTCATCAATTATTCACTCACAATTTCTCTCCATTCATTTCTATCTTGCACAGCCACTCTACCTTGCTCAACAGACATCCCTCTCATATCCACCACTCTCTTCACACCATCCATCCTATTCGTGGTCTTCCTCTCAGCCTTACACCTCTCACATCAGACCCAGTTATCTCTTTCACCAATCGCTCATTATCCATTCTCTCCATGTGCCCAAACCATCGCAACACCCTCTGCTCAACTCGATCAGGCATCTCCCGCACAGCTCCAGTTCTCCTTCGCATTTCACCATTTCTCACTCGATCCATTTGTGTCACTCCTCACATACTCCTCAGACACCTCATCTCCATTACATTCAAACTTTTCCTCTCTGCTACACCCATATTCCATGTTTCAGCCCCACATAATGCAGTCGGTACCACAACACCCTCATACAGCCTTCTCTTTACATCCATTCTAAGCGAACGACATCTAAGCACTTTTTTCATTCCTTCCAGCACCTTTCCTACTTCATTCATTCTAAACTTCACTTCTGCATCTATTCTTCCATCCGCAGCAACATGTGACCTTAAATACTTTAAATACTCTACCTCCTCAAGCAACTCACCATTCAAAACTATATTCCTCCTCCTACCATCTACCAACCTCGTTCACTTCATCACTTTACTCTTATTCTCCTTTCAATTTCCTTGTTTTACACACCCTTCCAAACTCTACTACCAACTTTTTCAATCTCTCCTCTGAATCTGCTACCAGTACAGTATCATCTGCAAACAGCAGCTGCTTCAGATTCCACTCTCCACCATCAACACTCACCAGACTCAGACCTCCACCTAAAACTCTTACATTCACCTCCCTTACAACAGCATCCATATAAATATTAAACAACCAAGGTGACATCACACATCCCTGTCGCAGCCCAACTATCACGGAGAACCAATCACCCACAGTGTTTCCCACTCTTACACACGCTCTACTATTTACATAAAAACTTGTAACTCCTTTTAGTAACCTACCATCAAGTACATACAATCATAAAACAGTCCACGAAGTCTCCCTATCAGTTGTATCATATGCCTTCTCTAAATCCATGAACGCTCAAAACACATCCTTACCTCTCGCAAAATACTTTTCACACACCTGTGTCACAGCAAACACCTGATCCACACATCCTCTCCCTCTCCTAAAGCCACACTGCTCATCACCAATCACTCCCTCTGTACCCTCTCTAACTCTTTTAATTAACACTCCACCATACACCTTAACTACAACATTCAACAGACTTATACCCTTAAAGCTAGTACATTCATACTTATTACCTTTACCTTTATACAGTAGGACCACACAAGCACTTGCCCAGTCAATAGGCACCATACTTTTCACAAACCACACATTCAACAATCTTACTAACCAGTCAACAATAGTTGCTCCACCACCTTTCAGGCATTCTACAGCACACCCATCCATGCCTGCAGCTTTCCCTGTTTTCATCTCCTTTACTGCCTCCTGCACTTCCTCCTTCATGATCAAAGAGTCATTCAACTCTCCTAACACATTTATTCCTTGCACCCTTCCATCCGCCACAATGTTAGCCTCCCTTCCTCCTCTACCTTAAACAATATTTCAAAATACTCTGCCCATCTCTTCCTTACAGCATCCATCTCAGTTAACATCCTTCCATCCTCTGATTTTACTCGCTCTTCCTTCCCAGACTCTACATTTAACAGTCTTCTAATATACTTTGCCTATCGCTCCCTTACTGCATCTATCTCAATTAACATCTGTCCATCCTCTGCTTCTACTCACTCTTCCTTCTCAGACTATCCCTTTCACACTCTTTTCACCTCCTTCCAAAACATTTCCTTATTCTGTTGAAAATTTTGTTAACCGCCTACCCCATTTCTCATCTACTTCCACTTTAGCATCACTCACAGCCCTTCTTGTCCTATTCCTCTTTTCCTTATACCTCTCATATGACACCTTCCTCTGCAGCCACACTTTATATGCATGTCTCTTCTCAGCCACAGCCATACTTACTTCCTCGCACCACCATTCGCATTCTTTACTACACCACCACCCGCTCGTCTCACACCACATCTCTTCTGCATGCCCCACCACAGCACTATGTTTCATAGAATACGTTTTTGATCTTACTGAACACAAGGGACATAATTTGTTCTCCAATATTCCAGCTAGATTTCTATTTCCCATTCCTTTCTTCTCGGAGGATTTACGAAATATCTGTGCGTCATCATCCCTCGTCCATGTCGGGTAGCGCATCCCCAGGCAACACAGTCAGGCCTGTTTAATGAAGAAGTCCAATTAATCACAGTTAAAAGCAAAAAGAGCACTGGGCATTCTGTTTGTCCACCCCTGCTGCCCGTGTCACTGGTAGGCAACATGATGCTTGTAGGTCACGTGACTGGGCGGGCTACAATACAGTTGTTGCAGTTCCCTCTATAATAGACTCACTACTAGTCAAGGCCTCGATCTGCAGGGCCGATACGTTCTGAATTCAATACAGCTGGAAGGTGGGTTGGCACCGATTTGTGTCCTACTTAGGAGTGGAAAAGGCTATACCTCTCATAAATAAGTAATAAAACTAAAATTACTATGTGAACTCTCAAGGAAAAATATACCAAATTGTATTTCAGTAGATTACCATTACAGAGATAGGTTCTATAATGAAATAAGTATTTAATTTTATGCTAGAAGGTCAATCGGTTTTGATGATCATGAAATAATGGGAGTGAAAAATAGAGTGTTCTTATATCAAACATCACCAGACTCTGAAAATACCTTCGCTTTCCACCGGCAGTCTCCTAAATTCTTCTCATGGCATTCCCCATTTCATGCTGTTCTTCATCATCGCCTTTAAGGATGGGTACTTCTAACAAGTTGTATGGTTCTTTGTAGATATTCCATTCCTCTTTCAGTTTATCCTCAAGACAGTGGTGTTCTGTTTCCTGCTCTCCCACATTCAATTCTACCTTTTGTGAGTCATATTACCTTATAGCTCGTTGCACTTCTCTCACTGCTTCAGACTGACGAAAGTTCCTGCAGTACATAAACATGATTAACAGTGCACCTCTCGCTCTCCCATTGACTAACAGAGTGCCCATTACTCTCACCCTGATGCCAGAAATGGTATAATCCACAAATTCCTCACTCGAGACACCTGAAAATATGTAGCAGCTGGTGCTAAGGCCAAATTACCTTCTCTCTCTCTCTCTCTCTCTCTCTCACACACACACACACACACACACACACACACACACACACACACACACACACACATACAGCTATTCCGGAGTCCTAACCAAACATCCTACTACTCTATATTGGTTAATAAACTTAGGATGAAGCAGCGGCTTGATACCCTCAGATAATAAAGCTGGCAGGGGGTCTGGGGGATACAGCAAGACTACATGCTGGGATTGTTTATGTCCTCACAAGTCTTCTACGAGTGCCCGAGGCTTGTCTGTGTCCCCTCTACTGTATGTTGGTTCGAAGTTACCAGTCGAACAGGGCTGTACTCCCGAGGTGGTGGCAAGCTGGTGACAAGTAGGACTGGAGCCCTTGTTTTACCACCCCTCAGAACCCGTTCTTGACCATCTCCCTTTGCTGAACATTTTCAGTGTTTTATTTATTTTTTTATTTTATAGATGAATGGAGAAAGGAAAAAGAAAGGGGGAAAAAAAATAAGCCCCTGTGCCTAAAGGCATCCTCCATTCATAAAATATTTATAACAACTGGATTTGAATTGAAGTGGATTAAATGTTTGTGGGAAACAACTTCCAGGAAGTGAATTCCAGAGAGTAGTAGTTCTGGGGATACATATATTTTGATAAGCAGAGGTTCTGCATTGCAGGGGAGAGAGTGTGAATTCATGGGCTCTCCCAGCTGCCCGAGTATTTCAGGAGAAAATGTGAAGGGGAGGAACAATTGAAGCCAGTTAGTCTGAACACTTACAGTAAAAATATCTATAAAATAATGCTAAAGAAGTAACATCTCTACGTACTGATAATGGAGGAAGGTCTTGCATGGTGGCAGGATTATTGATTAACCTAATGGCTTTATTTTGAATTTTGTCCAACTGCCTCAATGCAACCGCTCCACATCCACTCCACAGTGGTGAACAGTATTCGATCTGAGAACGCACATGACTTGTATATTGTGGCCATCTGCTCGTCAGTGAGGAACTCACGAACTCTGTACATAAGTCCCAATTTTTTGGAAGCATTTTTAGCAAGGTATTTAACATAAGCTGTCCAGCTTAGGTTGGGGTTTAAAATAACACCTAGGATATCAGTTATAGTGGATATGGGGATATTGACATCATTTAAAATTATGTGAGTCTGAGGGATTCTTTCTGTTTGAGAAATTAATGTATTTAGTTCTCTGAGCATTAAATGAGACCAGATTTGTTTTTCCCCATTGATTAATTTAAAAAAAGTCCTGGTTCAGAGAAATTGCTGTGTTTATTTGGAAATATATAATATCAAATTGTGTAAAGGAGGTACTAAATGTGAAAGAACTATGAAGGGTCGAGTCAACAGCATAAGAGTGTATTGGGTTGTGAGTGACAGATAAGAGGTCATTTATATGAATGAGAAAGAGGGTTGGCGCCAAAACTGATCCCTGAGGTACGCCAGCATTTATGGAATGAAACTGAGAGTAAATACCATCTACCATGGCCCGCATTTTTCTATTATGAAGGTAAGTCGAAATTAGAGGAACCAGTGATGCAAGGCCATAATGTGACATCTTAGACAATAAGGCCCAGTGCCATACTCTGTCAAATGCTTTTGATATAACTAGTGCTATTGTGTATTTCACCGTGTTGGTTTATTGTTTTGTTAATCTGATGGGTAAGAAGGCAAAGAATGTCTACAGTTGAATGTTCTCGTCTAAATCCATACTGCCGATCATTAATTTATTGATTTGTAGATGCTTGATTATGTGTTTGTTAATCAGTGTCTCAAAAACTTTGCCGAGAATGGAAGTTATTGCAATTGGTCTGTAGTTTGATGGATCAGAAGTTGCCCCTTTTTTAGGAACAGGATGGATATTTGCTTCTTTCCAAGAGGCAGGAAAACTTGAGGTACGGATGCATAAGCGGAAAAATTTTGCCAATACAGGAGCCAACACTGAGGAGCAGTTTTTAAGTACTGTTGAAGGAATTTCATCTGGACCAGTAGCTTTGTCTGCTGAGAGATTTTGTAATACAGCTTGTACGTATCTGGTGTGTATCATGAAAGGAGGTATTTGAGGGGAATCAAAATCAAGTACAGGAATATTGTAATTTTCTGTATTTAGGGTTGAGTTTGTTGAAAAAAATGTCAACAAGAGGTTTGGCTTTTCCACGTGGGTCACTTACTAGATTTTCAGTGGGGGACTGTAAAGGTGGAATGGAAGAGGAGGTAGTGAAGTTAGTTTTGAATGAATTAAGGGTTGACCAGAATATTTTGTTATCATTTGGGTTGTTTAGTAGTTTGTTAGCCTGTCTATGCAGAAAGTTTGATTTAGAAAGATTGATGATAGTTTTAGCATGGTTTCTGATATTTCTATAATAGTTAACACATAAAGCAGGTCAGCATACTCTCATAATACCTCTACCTCCAACTGTCTACACCACAATACATGCACATTGGATGTCATACTTATTTCCATCCCCCCTTAGCAATGGCTGCTGCATTATCATTTATTTATTTATTTATTTTTTTATGCGTCCGACCCTGGAGATAGACTTCCCAGCCTGCTCCCAAGGCCCAGAGTCCTCCTACATACCATACACTGCTACATGTCACCCAAACTCCAGTCTGCGGTTGTCCAACTATTACAGATTTTTTATGGAAGGAGGACACTCGTACTCTGGTGTATGATTTTTTTTTTTTTTTTTTTGTCATTTGTTTTTCCTTCATCTGTTCTGTTATTGTTAAAAAATCATGATAATGTACAGAAAAATGTAACTTCCTAGAGTTGCCTAGCTTTGTATCTAATATACTATTGTAGTAGCCATGTGTGTGTGTGTGTGTGTGTGTGTGTGTGTGTGTGTGTGTGTGTGTGTGTGTGTATTTTGGGCAGCCGAAACTACACATTCAAATCGCACCAAAACTGGCACAAAAATCGCAAAAATATTCGCTGATGTGAAAAAACTTGATCCCATCACGATTGAAAAACTTTTACTAAATTTAATGAGCGATCACTTGTTGACCAAAAGACGCAGCTCCCGAAGCCCGGCATTGGATCTCCGTAGAATTTCTTGCCCAGAGGAAGAACTAAAATAAACTTGGGTTCCATTCTCGAAGCTGCAAATAACACGATCAATTGGTTAGCAGCAAAAAATCCAAGTGACAACATTACACTAGAACAGCACATAAACGCGATAGCCATCCGCAGGAGCAAGTGCGAGGGGTCCCCACAAGCACTTGTCTAATATACTATAGCAGTAGCCTTGTGTCTGTGTGTGTATTTTGGGCAGCCAAAACTACGCATTCAAATTGCACCAAAATTGGCACAAAAATCGCAAAAAATTAGCTGATGTGAAAAATCTTGGTCCCATCACAATTGAAAAATGTTTACTATATTTAACGAGCGATCAAATTTTGACCAAAATACGCCACTCCTGGCGCCCGGTTGGTTGCCATGGCCGAGAGGTTAATATCTCAGACTTGTGTGCGGACAACTTGTGTTCCATTCCCGAAGCTGCAAATAACACATTCAATTGGTTAGTTGCAAAAAATCCAAGTGACAACGTTAGACTAGAACAGCACATAGACGGACCATCATGGGCCCTCTGATGTCGCCTTGACGGCCGATAGTGACAACGTTAGACTAGAACAGCAAAGAAACGTGACTTGGATTACCTGATATGATCGCAACGTGCGCACGAAGTGAGGAAACGAGTGAAAAGCACGAGGAATGAGTGCAAAGCACAAGAAAGCGAGCGCGCAGAGCAAGAGCCCTCTACAGGAGCAAGTGCGAGAGAGCCTGAAGGGCCCATGAGCACTTGTGAAAACTAAAACCAGTTATCTGTTTAAAGAAGGAATACGAAACGTTCTGTGACCAGTGTTTGAACAATAATTACAGTACGTTGCAGATAATCATTTTTAACCCCAATACATACATGAATACAAATACATAATTAACAGCATAACTGTCCATAAAGTCAGAAACAGTAGCATTTCATTTGAAGGGCTTTGGAAGGACCTTTGATCAAGAAAAAGAGTGTTAATTCCTAGCTTTTGAAAACATTTATAGCCATCAACCTCTCATTTTGTAGCTAGTTCCTCTGCTTCCAACGGTTACACTTATACACAAGAGGCCTGCATTTATCGTTTTACACAAGAAACCCCACTGGGGATAAAAATTCCCACAAATTGTGCCTTTCTTAATATTAGGCGTTCAATTAACTTGGCTGGCAGGCTGAGCAGCATTATGTGTCTTCACGAAGATGTGTGAGCTGCAACTGAATCCTTGTTGGGTTTTTGCGTACTGTAGTGATGACTGTTCTACATTTCCATATGCTGGGAATGTTGCATTGAGCATATGAATACATGCTATTATTTTTAAGGGCCTGGATACCATGTGGTTCTAAGTGTTTCAGGTGTAGGTTGATGATGCAGGACCGTAGCCAGACTTTTTGAGGGGGGGGGGGAGGGGTAGTTTTTTGCTATATCTGGACTTCCATAACAGCTGGCTGGTGAGCATTCTGCTGTATGCTTGCAATGGGGGTCTGGGTGAATGCATAAGCAGCATTGAGAAAAAGGGAGAGTGTCTCTTTTTTCACTGATTAAAAAAAAAAAAAAAAAACACCGTGAGAAAGTAAACATTTATGCATGTGGGTCGGTCGTCCGACCCTCTCGATCTCACCCCCTTCCCCAGGGCTCCAGGCTTGTCATGCCATCCCGCCATGTGCCTGTAGACGCTTTTTTCTTGATAATGTTGATAATCTTATGTGTCTATTCTGCAGTGAAAAGGGTTATGTGTGACTGAAGAGATTGAACAGCCTATGCATTGAAGAATACATTGAAGAATGTGCGTGTTGGTGTAAGGTGCCATGTCCGCATAGTGGTCCATGACAATGAGTGGTTAATTGAATGATGGGAGGGGTTGGACGTTGGTAGTGATTGTAGAGTAGGTCTTCGTGGTATTTGTTTGTTACTTAGTGATTGTGTAATGTTTCTTATAGAGACTGGATGGGTATGTAGAATGTTTGAGTGTTGTTATGAAGGCTTTTCAGTGTTCTGCTATTTTGTGTAGATTTTCTTGTCAATTTCATTCTTTAATTCTTTGAACTTTGTGATTAGGTCTTGTGTATGTGTGGTAGTGCTGCTTGTGTTTGAGTGAATAACGTTGCTTTATGATACAAACAATCTCTCTCTCGTGAAGTTTGGGTAGTAATGTCTCCCAATTCATCGTTGAATGTAGTATTTTTCTGGTTAAGTATGATATTAAGTTTATACTGTGTATGTCAAAGATGATGGTGGGTGTGTTCTTAGTGTGGTGAAGTGTTGTTCTGTTCCTCCAGTGAATTCTGTATAGTCTACTTTCTTGTTGTTTGTTTGAATGATGTGTGATCACTTTGCTTTGAGCTGTATTCTTGTGGTTATATACCATAATGACCCTAGTGCAGTCAACAAGCATACACCATGTGTTGACTGAAACTAGCAGTGATACAAAAGGATGTCATATACTCACTGTACACATATGACTATATAAATACATAAATATTTGTTGTTTTCTTCCCTACATGATACTTCCAAGACCACCCAAAACTTGACATTGATAACTTCATCTCTAAGGATGTAGAAACAGTATATAATCAGAGATTTATTGCCCCATATAACTCTCACGTTAGAGATGCTAGGGAAACTATGAAGAGATGCAATATAAACTGAGAAAAGACCTGGAACTGTACGAATTTTACACTGACTTACCATTTTGATCAAGAGAGGCATGACAAATGCAATAATCTTGATACTTTTGATTATTGACATAGTTATTGTCAGAAAAAGTAATTCATGAATGTACAAAGACCCATAAGCAAGAATTTTGAAGTTTTGCAAGGCCTGGCACAATAGTCATATAAGTAGCCACTTTTATGACTAAAAATCATGAAAAAAAGTAATTACTGATTTTTCTGCTGACGTGATAAACGAATATGACACGACAAAGCACTTGGGATACTATAACGTTCATTTAGGTTAGAGGTTATGCTAGGCACATACCACAACATCCCAAGGGATGTCACAACATGAGCACATTGATGACATCATGCAAGTCACTGTCTCACCAGGGATATCAAAAGCAATGATTACTGAGAATCTGATAGCACAAACTGACAATAAAAGTCATTTGGTGACAACAGAAAATCCCTACATTATTACCCGTCCCTGCCCCAGAGAGGCTTGGGGATGAGTAATACTTTTACTCAGTTTGTCTGTTTGTTTGTTTGTGTGTGTGTGTGTGTCTCTTTGTTAACCACTTTATGCGAAAACTTCTTCGATTTGACTAAAATTACTGGAAAGATGGACTATGACCTTCTAATCACATGAGTAAATTTTGGAACAAAGTGGGCCAATGCCCAGTCCGTATGCCCCAAAAAGGTATATATATATATATACTGTATATTATATATATATATATATATATATATATATATATATATATATATATATATATATATATATATATATATATATATATATATATATATATATATATATATAGTTATAGTTCTTGCGTCATAACTCCTTTCAATTTCGTCATATCGACATGAAACCAAAACCTAAAGTTGCATCTTTCAAATCTGCATCTTATAACATGCATCATTACATAAGGGAGGTCTTCCCCCAGTAGGCGTTAAGGGGGTCAGTGCCAGGTGGGTTAGGTCAAAAATTTCAAATGGGGACAATATCGTCAATTTTCCCCTGATTGACACCAAATTTGAAATGTGACATCTTGACTAGATATCCTGCTGTATTTATATGTCAGACTTAAAAGGACTGCCAAGGATTGGTTTGCTCTGCCTTGGCACAGTTTCTTGTTAAACTTAGGTTCTTTATTTACCAGTGTCACTCGACAGAACACTGGAGAACACTGTCACTGAAGGCCAAGCAGGAAAGGGGACATAGGAAAGTATGGGAGTACAAAGGCAACAGAGAAAACAGGAGGCCAGCTGCCAGTTGGCCCATGCTAGGTTATTTATTGGGAAAATAAAAGCCTAAGCATTCTCCCATGAATGTTTATCACCCAACAACCCTAAAAACTACATTAGTAATCCTCTGGTATTCAAAGGCACATCATTGCACCTTCGCTAAAATAAAATAAAAAAAGTCTTAGTATTTCATTGTTTACTCCTAAGTCTAATATCAAGCTAACATTCAGAACGCTGAAATCAGGGGTATTTTGTTGGTGAAGATCATTAACCTGCCCCATGCCGGCAACGTACATGTATGTCAGCCCTTATTTGCTCAGACATCGCCAGCGACATACACGTACATTGGCGATTGGATATATTTGCCAAAATTCGAATATTCAAATTAGGCGCCATATAATCGGCTGGGATATTCCCGCACCTTCTAGGCCTCTCTAGGCCTGCCTATACCATCTATATACCCAACACGAGTGTCCTTGGCTTCAATAGCATAGCTACCAATGAAGAAAATGCAGGGCTTCAGCCTTCTTTCACTCTGTTGTGGTGAAGTCTACTGGCATTACTCTGAAGATTTCAGCCACCGTCTCAGGGAGAGTCGACCTCAAAATCGACCTAAATGGCATCTGTGAGTACTTTTATAATTGTTCTCCATGTTTTCTCATCATTTGCACCCTATCTAGCCCCCCCCCCAAAAGTCGAGAATTAGCTGGCACCACGGCTCCGTGAGGGTCCAAAGTCTGCTCGCATGATGTGGGTTAAGTGTAGCAGGCCTTTGAAGAATTTCTAATAGTTACCCTTTAAACAGCTGTTCTTTTCACTGAGACCACGTTAGAAAATTGTGAATGATGGCTTGGTAAAAGAAAAAGTTGAAAAAATTTTTCCTTGCAAATTCATCTGGGAATCAAAGGCATATTACCTCAGTCTTGCCAAAATTATTAACAAACAAGCCATATATCCCTGGATACGGCCTACAATGTCTGGATTCAGTTTGCTCACTTAATTTTGAGATATTTTGGGAATACACACACACACACACACACACACACACACACACACATGAAAGTGGTACACAAACAGGATGGAATAAAAAGGAGGAAGGTAGTAGAACCATGTCATGATAAGTATATAAACATCTGAAGGTAAAGTAGTTGTAGCCAATTTGTACATGCCACCCAGATCAAACACATGGGAAAGAGATGAATATGAGGACCTGGCAGAGAGTACAATTCAGAGTTTAAGATCATTACTACATAAAATGGAAGAGAAATCAGAAAGAATTATACTAACTGGGGATTTCAATACAAATATAAACTGGAATACTCTAGATATAATTAGCCAAGAAAGCTGTTGGGACCAAAAGCTCTTGGATCTCGTACAAGAGTTCATCCTAATGCAACATGTGAGGGAAACCACCAGAAAAAGAGGATTTGATGTACCTTCAGTGCTAGATCTAATATTTACTAGGCAAGAAAATGATATTAACAGTTTAATATATCACCCTCCACTCGGCAAAAGCGATCATGCAGTACTAAAATATAATTTCAGGATAGCATATGACATAGTAAACAGCAATGACAGTTACAAAAAGAGCCTAAACTATAAAAAGGGAAACTATCAAGACCTAAAGAAGTATTTCTTAGAAGTTGATTGGGAAAATGAGCTTAGAGGACAAGATTTAAATGCTGTATATAAAAAATTTGTGAATTTTATGAAATAGGAGTCCAGAAGTACATCCCACAGCACAAAGAAGCAGATAAGAAAATACAGAAATGGTTCAATACAGAATGTAAAAAATCAAAAGAAAGTCGAGATTTGTTGTGGAATAGATACAGAAGACATAATAGTGAAAGGGCGTATAATAATTACAAACAGGCAAGAAACGATTATACAAGAATAAGGAGGGAAGCCCCAAAACAGTTTGAGGAGGATATCATAATTAAAAGTAGTGATCAACCAAAGCTGTTTTACAGCTATATCAGAAGCAAAACCAAAGTAAAAGATATAATACAATCCATTACGGACGAGGGAATCACTTATACACAAGAGAAAGATATTTGTGAAGCACTAAATAAGAATTTCCAATTAGTTTTACAGAAGAAAAAAATTTTGAGAGGGACTATGTGGAACATGCATGTCCACACATACTACCAGATATACAAATAGCAGAAAAAGTAATACAGGAGGAGTTAAGTAGATTAGACAGAGGAAAAGCCAGTGGTCTTGATGAAATTTCATGTTGGGTACTACGAGAATGTGCAAAGGAGTTAAGTAAACCATTATTTTTAATTTTCAAGAAATCCTTGAGTCAAGGTAAACTACCTGATATTTGGAAAAAAGTAAATATTGTCCCCTTATTCAAGAAAGGAAATAGACAAAATCCACTCAACTACCGACCAGTATCACTGACCAGTGTTGTAAGCAAGGTATTAGAAAAGCTTATAAGAAAAGCTTGGGTAAATCATCTAGAAGAACACAGTATGATAACAGAAAGACAGTTTGGTTTCAGAAAAGGAAAATCATGTGTTACTAATCTGTTGAGCTACTATGACAGAGTAACAAACACAGTACAGGAAAGGGAAGGATGGGTGGACAGTATCTATTTAGATTTCAAGAAAGCTTTTGACACAGTACCACACCAAAGACTTTTATGGAAACTGTACCATCAAGGAGGAATTCGAGGCAAACTGTTTTGTTGGATGCAAGACTTTCTCATAAAAAGAGAAATGAGAACAGTACTAAGGGGAAACTACTCATCATGGAAAGAAGTGACTAGTGGAGTACCACAGGGTTCAGTGCTGGCACCAATCATGTTTTTAGTGTATATAAATGATATAAACAGTAACACTGGAAATCAGAGCTATCTTAATATGTTTGTAGATGATGCAAAAATACAAAGGAGAATTACTAACACAGACTCTTGTAAAGAGCTACAAGAAGAATTAAATAAACTTCATGAATGGAGTAGTACATGGCAAATGGAATTCAATGTGGACAAGTGTCATGTAATCAAGTTTGGTAAAAGTGGAAAAAGACCTGATTGGGATTATAATTTAGGAAATAAAACCCTATACACATCAGAAAGAAAGACCTAGGTGTGATTATCAATAACAGACTATCTCTGGCTGACCACATCAGTGAGAAGGTACGGAACATGTATACACTGCTTGCAAATATGAGAATAGCATTCACATACATAAACGAAGACATGCTAAGAAGGATAATAACATCATTCATTAGAACAACCCTGGAATATGCATCAGTAGTCTGGAGTCCTCATCTCAAAAAGCACATAGATAAGATTGAAAAAGTTCAAAGGGCCGCTAGAAGATGGATACCACCAAGCTTAAGGGACCTAAGCTACGAAGAAAGACTAAATAAACTGAATCTATCAACACTACAGGAGAGAAGGAAAAGAGGTGACATGATAATGCTATATAAGTGCATATCAGGGAAGGAGAAAATAGACATAAATGATTACTTAACATATGGAGAAGCATCAGCAAGAGGACACTGCAAAAAACTGCATAAGAAGAGAGGTGATAAAGACGTAAGGAAATTCAGTTTCCCAAATAGAACAATTGATCAATGGAATGCACTACCGAATGAAATAGTGTGTGCCAAAACAATTCACAAATTTAAGGATATGTACGATAAATATGGTTTAAGACACGGGACAGTACGAGCTTGACTCATTCCTATAAAGATACAATTAGGTAAGATTTAGGTAAGGTAAGAACACACACACACAGTTGAGGCATCACAGAGACGAGACGTACGACACATCACTCCGCGTTTGGCCAACCTTGCCCACAACTTGTCATACTGAAATAGATCTTTATATGAGTCAAGGTCTGTACTAAGGTAAACTAAACGGTGTACTAATATAAAAGAGGAAGTTTAAGTAAAAACGTTGTTCAAATAAAATAAAGCAAATTAGTGCAGGAATGCACAGAGCACGCTCATCAGCTGTTTAGTGTTTTGTCTGCTGAGTGCACCAAAGAAAGCATACTCCTAAGTAGAATTTTTCTCTTAGTACCACAAGATGACCACCATCTTTAGTAAACCAAATTTGGACGGAGTTAAGAGAAGGAATAAAGGTAGAAAGCAGGATGACGATTTCCACCAGGAACTGGTTGAAATGGAGACGTTCAATAAGATGGTAGAACGGGTACACAGATTAGAGAAAGCATTTCAGAGTGAAATGGTGGATGAAATTATGAAGCAATTGCACATGCAGAAGGATTAAAATGAAAAATTAGTAAAGGAAGTAAACAAGAAAGACACAACAATAGATGAGCTGTCAGCTGAGGTGCGTTCACTTAGAAGGAAGATTCGTGAAATGGTAAGCATAGTTGTCAACCATGAGAGTATTATGGAAGAATTCAGAAATGATACACAGACAATTAGGCAAGCAAGCAATCTGATAGATCAGAGCAGCAACACCGAGAAGATGAACCAGGTGAATGAAGCGATGTAAAGCTACAAAAATGATGTGGAAACTACATATGCTGAAATGGTTAAAGAAAGACTTAGAAACAAGAGTCAAAGAAAAGAGCATTAAAATTTAAGTGAAAAAAAAAAAATCTAAAACAATCCACAATCGGTCAAAGACTCAGCATATATCAACAAATCTATAGTAATCACTGGTATAGATGGGGAAGAAATAAAAAACAAGATTTCGAGAGACAAAAAGGAGATGGCAAATGTAATGAGCATATTGAAGGAAGCATGAGGAAATCTGTAACAAAGACATAGAGGAACACAAAAGACTAGGGAAATATGAGAGAAATAAGTAACTTTCCAGAGTGTAAACACTGTGGAGGAGATACTAAAAAATGCAAACAAACTTACGGAAAAAGAGGAATTCAAATATGTAAGGATAAAAAGATGCCTAACTCTAGAGGAACTTGGATTACTAAAAGAGAAGAGGAAGGATGCAAAAACAAAGAACGAGGGAAGATCAGAGGAAGAGAAGAATACATTTTTTTACAAAGTAATTGGATTGAAGGTACAAAAGTTGTACATAACCAGGTGGGAATAAAAAGAAGGATGGTAGTAGATCCAAGTCATGACAAGTATGTAAACAAGATGATTAAGTTGATGTACTCAAAATGTACAGTAGATGGAATGGTATCTAAATTATAAGAGATGAAGGATTATATCAGAGAAAAAGAACCACATATTATTTGCCTAACTGAAACAAAATTAACACAAAGGATATCAAACGATACCCTAAACCTAGGGGAATACAATATATGGAGAAGAGATAAGAACTTAAAAAAAGGAGGAGGAATTATACTATTAACAAAGAAAATTCTACAAGTCAAAGAAATAGAACTAGATATACCCTCACAAGTAGAAATACTGACAGTATAATGCATCATCCTCCATTCGGCAAAAGCGACCATGCCGTAACCCTCTCGCGCACGCATAAGTTTTTCAAGTTTTGCCGACACACGATTTTACTCCACCCCCCCCCTACCCCGCCAGCCCGCCTGCGCGCTGTTGAAGACACGTATTCTCGCCTTATTTTCGCTACACAAACCTCTATATATTACCATGAAACCTACATATTTTATTCGCCGATGTTTGTTCTAGCCGATAAACGAAAACAAACAAACAGACAAACATGCGAATAAAAGTACATTAGGCCACCATGAATAAACATTTCCAAACATCAATTTCACTTCCCAACATCCTAGTTCGAATGTTTTCTATCATACAGAAAAATGTTATTAGAAGTTTTGATAGAGAATTTCATCGGCTTTCTAAAGAGAAATTCCGGTTATAATAAGTTTTGTGGTTTTCGAGAAAATAACCAAAAACTGAAAGCCATTTTTTGAAAAAAAAATAGGGAGCTTTTCTGCAAAAGTTTTATCGCGAGCGTTATGTTTTTTTATTTCATAATTTTGTGCAGAACTTCATGAGCTTTCTCATGGGCTGCGCCGATTTTTGATAGGCCTCATAGTTTCCGAGTAAATCGCAAAAAACTACTGGGTACTCATGGCTGTGCTGCACTTTCATGTGCGCACAATAAACTTTATATTCCCGCTTATGTAACAACGACTTTTCATCAGAGATATTACATTTTTATGTCCTGTACATAAGTAGAATTCACTGATCTATATCACAGTTCTTACAGGAAATCGTTACGTCCAATAGTTTTCCAGTAAATGGACGACAAACGTAGAATACTCCTCCTCGCCCGCAAGCAAGATAAAAACACTCCCTTTCCCTGCTTCACCCACATCTACATATTTTTGCTCATTAGGTTTTATTATTTTCTTTTTTTACTCAAAGTATACATGTAAAATATCATAAGCTTTTTTATAGTGCTCTCAGAAACTCGACATGACCACCAGTCTTTTTGCTAGGTAGTGATACTGAAGATGAACTTTCTTCCATCTCATACGTGTATATGTAAAAAACAATACTTGTTTGTGTAAAAATTATAAAAATATGTTTATAGGTCAATATACATATCAGCAAAATACGGATAACTCATTTCCTCCAGAGGTGTTGAGATGTTGACAGAACCTTGATGGGTTTGAAGACGAGGAGTTATGTAGTGTGTGTGTGTGTGTGTGTGTGTGTGTGTGTGTGGGTTTGAAGACGAGGAGTTATGTAGTGTGTGTGTGTGTGTGTGTGTGTGTGTGTGTGTGTGTGTGTGTGTGTGTTTTGTTCTCTCCTCCTTGCACTACACATGGGATGCACACAATAGATTTCTTCACGAACATTGGCTGCACGACACACGTATATATGTGTGGCATATTTCTTGTCTCTGATCCTTGTGCTAGATTTTCGCTAAGTCAGTCAATGCATGCAATATTTCTTGGGGAAACCTCGCAGCACTATTTTATTTTTATGTTTCACACTAGACCATATGCAATATAGCACTGTCTGAAATTGATACAATACCTTTTCACTAAAGTCTGTGATTGTGTGGCGTATTTGTTGTCTCTGATAATTGCGCTAGGTTTGAGCTAAGTCAGTCAATGCATGCAATATTACTTGACGAACACTTGCCGCACTGTTTTATACGTATATTTCACACTGAACTATATGCAATATAAAACACTATCACATCCCAACCTCCTCTATAATTCCCTTCCTGACTCTATAGCGTTCTGCACATGACCACTTGTTTCCTTAGTGACTAAGGCATATCTCTATGGTATACATAATGCCTGCTATGGTAGGTCAGTTATTTCACTACTCCAGGCACTATACGTTTCACAAAATATAAGTACTGGCTTCATTATAAAGGTAAAATACATCATTTACGGGCAGGATGAAGCAAAGTGGAAACCCCGTTATAACAAACCACACTCCTGCATCTAGGCCTAACGGCTGATAACAGGCCCCAATGCTTGACAAAAATATATCTATGTACCATAGACACAATCACCTCACATTATAGTAAAAAACACTATACAATCACAATATTTCAATAATGGCTTCTGCCTTGGGTGGGAGGGGGAAAATGGCGGATTTAAAGGGACAACTGACAGCAGCACTACCCTTCAGCCAGCCTGGTCGTGAGATACTGAGGTTTTTCTGCTGCACATTGGCTCATCAGAGCAGTCACAGAGTTGCCAAGTGTTTACCTTGGAAGAGAGACGCACCCACTAGAACGCTCGCTGGTGCAGTGGTAACGTTCCCGCTTGCCAACTGGTGGACGGGAGTTCGCGCCTCGCTCAGGTTGCGAAACGTTTCACTGACGAAGTGGGTGGTTACTGTCCCCCTTGAGCAAGGGGACGGGTGTGTGCGTGTGTGAAGGTCACAGCCTTGCCCTTAGATCAGACTATATGAGCTCTCAGCTCTCTTCCGGGAGGGTAAAAGCTGACCATCACGACCATCAAGTGATCTTGACCAACCCGGTGAATTACCAAAATATGACGCAAATAGGCTGAAAACTTTTGACGGCAGTATTTTCTGCTTAACAATGCAATTCGCATCTTTGTGTGTTTATATACCAAACCACAAAGAACACGATTCGTGTCAACATGCCTTGGAGGGTTAAAATGCAACTTCAGGATTGCATATGACATAGTTAACAGTTATGAGAGTTACAAAAAGAGCCAAAACTACAAAAAGGGCAACTATCATGACCTAAAGAAATAATTTTTAGAAATTGATTGGGAGAAAGAGCATAGAGGACAAGATTTAAATGTTATTTATAGAAAATTCTGTGAACTTTATGAAACAGGAGTCCAAAATCACATCCCTCAGCAGAAAGAAGCAGAAATGAAAATACAGAAATGGGTTAATAAAGAATGTAAAAAATCAAAAGAAAAAAGAGACTTGTTGTGGAATAGATACAGAAGACACAATTGTGAAAGGGCATATGACAACTATAAACAGGCAAGAAACGATTATACAAGAATAAGGAGAGAAGCCCAAAGGCAGTTTGTGGACGACATCATAAATAAAAGTAGCGATCAATCGAAGCTATTTTACAGCTACATCCGAAGCAAAATCAAAGTAAAAGATTAAATACAATCCATTACGGATAAGGGGATCATCTATACACAAGAGAAAGATATTTGGGAAGCTCTAAATAAGAGTTTCCAAGTACTTTTTACAGAAGAAAATAATTTGAAAGGGATTATATGGAACATGCATGCTCACACATATTACTAGATATACGGTATAAATATGAGAAAAATAAATATAGGAGTTAAGTAAATTAGACAAAGGAATAGCAAATGGTCCCAATGAAATTTCATGTTGGGTGCTACATGAATGTGCAAAGGAGTTAAGTAGACCTTTATCTTTAATATTCAAGGAATCGTTGGGTCAAGGTAAACTACCTGATATTTGGAAGAAAGCAAACATTGTTCCCTTATTCAAGAAAGGGAATAGAGAAAATTCACTCAACTACCAACCAGTATCATTAGCCAGTGTTGTAAGTAAGATACTGGAAAAGCTGATAAGAAAAGTTTGGGTAACCCATCTAGAACACAATATGATAAAAGAAAGGCGGATTGGATTTAGAAAGGGAAAATCATGTGTTACTAACCTATTAAGCTACTATGACAAAACTGCAGAAACATTACAGAAAAGACAAAGGTGGATGGACAGTATCTATCTAGATTTCAAGAAAGCATTTGACAGAGTACAGCACCAAAGACTTCTATGGAAACTGTATCATCAAGGAGGAATTCAAGGCAAACTATATTGTTGAATGCAATATTTTTTCCGGAAAAGGGAAATGAGAACAGTACTAAGGGGAAATTACTCATCATAGAGGGAAATGACTAGCGGAATTCCACAGGGCTCAGTGCTGGCACCAATTATGTTTTTAGTGTATGTAAATGACATAGTAACACTAGAAATGCAAGCAATCTAAATATGTTGCTGATGATGCAAAAATATAAAGGAGAATTACTAACACAGACTCTTGTAAAGAGCCACAAGAATAATTAAATAAACTTCATGAATGGAGTAATACATGACAAATGGAATTCAGTGTGGACGAGTGTCATGAAGTCAAGTTTGAAAAAAATGGAAAAAGACCAGATTGGAATTATAAGTTAGGAAAAAGAATCCTACACTTATCAGAAACAGAGAAGGACCTAAGTGTGGTTATCAGTAACAGACCATCTCTGGCTGACCACATCAGTGAGAAAGTACAGAACATGTATACACTGCTTGCAAACATGAGAATAGCAGTCACATACATAAATGAAGACATGCTCAGAAAGATAATAACATCATTCATCAAACCAACAGTAGTCTGGAATCCTCATATCAAAAAACACATAGATATGATTGAAAAAGTTCAAAGAGCTGCTACAAGATGGGTACCAAGCTTGAGGGATCTAAGCTATGAAGAAAGATAGGAAAAACTGAATCTGCCAACACAACAGGAAAGAAGGAAAAGAGGAGACATGATTATGCTAGCTAAATGCATATCAGGAAAGGAGAAAATAGATAGAAAATTAATGGATAACCTATGGAGAAGCATCAGCAAGATGACACTGCAAAAAACTACATAAAAAGAGAGGCAATAAAGACGTAAGGAAAATTAGTTTTCCAATAGGGCAACTGATCAGTGGAATGCACTATCGAATGAAATAGTTTGTGCCAAAACTATTCACAAATTTAAGTATATGTATGATAAAAATGGTTTAACCCATGGCGTCCCATCGACGTGAATTAACATCCACACGTTTTGTCATTGCCAATCCCATTGACGTACATAAACGCGAATCAATTGCAAGGTCCCTAATTTGCACAATTTTCAATTTTCGCGAGTGATTTTTGGTACATATACATGGGACACCTTCCTCTACAAGATGCCAGGCAGGGACAATGCCTTACCCAGCATGACCTCCCTCCCCCCCTGCATGCCATTGTCTCAGCAATTCACCTGTTACCAATGACCTGGCCAGTAAAGCCATGTCGTGCCACGGTACGAAATTCAGGGCCAGAGTGATTCCCCAATCGATGACAATGTGGAGGACAAACTCATTAGAGGAAGAAACAGTTAAAATGATGATCAGGTATTGTCGCTAAAAAAGGTCAGGTATGTTGATGTGCTTCATGAGTGAAACAATGCTTATTTTGCCTATATTACTGTGTGAAAACCAATATTCTCTCATACTACATATAAATTCGTACCAAATAAATAAATAAATATCGTTTATGAGTGGTGTGGAATGGTTACCCTCCCATAGAACTTGTTTTCTTTGGAGCCAGCCTGATAGAAAACACAGTAAGGTTAGGAGGTACTGCTACCAAAATCGAGTATTTTAAACCTCAGGTGAGCGATTTCTCTATGATTTTTCGATGTTTCTCACCAAAAGCGGAGGTTTGAGCCAAAAAATTTGTTTTCCAAAAATGGTCGGGATTGGGGGGAGTCAGTGGTGGAAAAGTGGTCGGGATGGGGCGGGTTAATACACGGGATACTACGAGCTTGACTCATTCCTGTAAATTGGGTAAGAACTGTTAGGTAATTAGGTAAGAACACAGATACATATGGATGCAGGCGATTTTGTTATCGCTGCATTAGGCAGGCAGTATAAATTTACTAAGATCTAACCATTCTTGATGAAAAGGAGCACAAAAGTGGAAAAAGTGACGTTTACATAAAGCACAATCAAATTGTTTTCAGCTACAAACACAGAAAGAAGTGTCTGCTGGAGACATACACAGCTTCTCACTAGGAATGTTAATCCACATAATGTATATCCACAGTCTTGTCCAAGACACCAAGACTGGTGACAGCTTTGCGTGACTGAGTGATATGTAGGTGCTAGTATGTATCTCATAACACAATGTACAGGATGTAGTGTCGCTGAAGACACACAGCATCTCATTAGGAATGTCAATCCACATAATGTATATCCACAGTCTTGTTGTCCCAGACCGTCAAGAATGCTTAATATAGGATATATCTGAAACATTCACTTTGTAGTCCAGATGCCCAAGAATTTCTTGACGGACTCAAAGACGTGCGGTAACCAACTCTAGTCAGTTAGGCCATGTGAACGGAAATATACCAGACATTACATCACACAATACATCCTCTCCAAGCTGCATATAATGCCGGAGAGATTCCCTTCAGCTCAGAAGGGGTTGGAGAAAAAGCCTGATAACACAAGGATCAGCTAGGAGGCTTTGTCGTCACGCTACATTATGCTGTAAATCAGAATTCGATATAACTGTCTCAATAAACTCCATCGACCCCAATCTCCCTATTTCATCATCCCACTTAAAATACGAAGAGGATAATTGAACAGAGAAGGCCTACACCGACATCTCCTACAACACCTCACCCTTACCCTCTCTTGGTGCCACTCCACGCTGTGGGGAGGTCACCTTGATGTAGTGGTGGGGCTTGAAGCGTGGTTGGCTGTGCCACCTACTTTGGAGGCATGTCTACCTTTGTAGGGTTCGGCATTTGTCAGCCATGTGGACCAAGCACCCCCCTCTGCATCACTGGTGGAAGAGGCCTTCTAGTGACGTTAGTCCCTGTCCATTGCCATCTAGGGCGGGACTGTTGCCTCCCCATGTGTTTGCCGTGTGTGGCGTCCCGTAATGCAGGGAGACGGGAGTCCTGGAGGTTGAGTGATGCTGCATGATGCACACTGCAGCTAGCAATACTCCTCTTTGGTCCCTTATTCCAGCTAGACGGGCGGCCTGGTTGGGCCCGACGAGGTAATTCACCTGGTCATGCGTTGGCTAGTGTCAGGTGGACACTAGGTGGCCTGGTGGCTCCTATCATCCTGGAGTCACCCTTGCCCAGGTCCCTCAGTAGTTACCTTCGTATACTCTCCTGCTACCTCTGGGGTTGCCAATGGTGTTGGCCCTGGCATAAGACCTCCCCTTGTTGGGCTCCGTGGTGGGTGGAGGGGTGGGGAAATGAAGTTTGTCTTACAAATATTATGGAAGATTAATGAAAATCTTCAGTTGACAACTCTGACATACTGCATCTCTGGAGCCTTACCAGGTCCTTGTTGAGTATCCTCCTCTGCTGCAGCATTCAGCTGAGACTGGGAGGCGTTCACAATGGGTTTTTGCAACTCCGGAATTCAGAGACAATGAAACGGTGCTGGCACATTATGCCAAATATCTAGTCCTGAAACCCTCTGTAGTGCTAGAAATGGATAATTTTGAACCACACCGTATTATATTGTCGGCTTGTGGAAGGGAGCCTAAGATCTCATCCCAGGGCAATGGGAGCACACTTATTTTAGTGTCCTCCCTTGAAGAGAGCTCCCGTTTACTAGGTCTGACCCCTTACTCTGATGCATCCATTACATGTGTCCCTCATGGCAGTTTCAATCAATGTAGGGGGTGTCATATTTTCCCGTGACCTCCTCCGATACTCAGAGGCACGGCTGTTGTAGGAACTACGGTCGTCTGGTATGAAGAAGGTTGAGCACCTTCGGAAGAAAATCGATGGAATTTTGACCCCGACCCTGACCTTGTTTTTGACATTTAACTTGGACAAATTAATGTTGCCTACATCAGTGAAACTGGCTTGGCTGTCGCTTCCTGTTATGCAATATGTGCCAACTCCAAAGTGTTGCTTCCACTGCCAGGGGTATGGGCATGTTAGCCAATTTTACCATAGTGCTCAGGTGGGTCTTCCTGGTATCTGTGTCTCCTGTGGTGGACCAAGTCATACCAGTGACTGTACAGGACCCCTTAAATGCTATCACTATGGAGGTTCTAATGCTGTCTTTTCTAAAAGCAGTCCAAGATACTTCCTGGAAAAAAAGATTTTGTCCATTCGTACACGTGAGAAGTTTCATTTCCAGAAGCAAAAAAGAGAGCCCAGACTCTCTTCTTTCAGCCTGGGGTTACTAATGCTTCTGTCCTTTCTGGAACGTCAGTGCGTCACCCTGTATCTCAGAGGCAGCCTCGAACCATTCCAGTACCCACTTCTTCAACTCATGATTTGCAGGATGCTGTCCCCATGGTTAGTACTGATTATGATAATGTTGTTTGCCTGACCGCTACTCCGACTGTTTCCACCTCCACTGCAGTGGATGACGGCTTGCGCTCTTATGTGGTGGTGGCAGACATCCACGTTGACTGGACTCCTTCTCCTATCTTACCCAGTATGACCGAGGCTCCGTCTGTACTTGGCAAATATCACCATTGCTCATCAGTGTCCTCAGAGCCTGAAGACCGGCCACCTAAAGTCTCTGTTGTCGACCCTTGTATTGACACCTCTCCTGTTCCCTCTGCCCTGCAGGCTGAGGAATCTAGCCAGGTGACAGTTGAAACTGATGGTTCTCCTCTGGCCCAGTCCCCACCTAGGGATGTTGTTGGACAACTTTTTGGTGCTTCAGATCTAAAGCATAGGAAATCCTTCTCAAAGTATTTGAGTCCTATGGACTCTGCTTCCACTTCTGGGGCTTCTGGTGGGGGCACTGGCCATCCTACACCTCCAAAGGCAGCCCCCAGGCCACCTTCCAAACAAACTGGTATGCCCGCTCCAAGAAGGAGTGTTGTCAAACTTACTTCATCATCCTCTCGTCTACCCACGGATGTTCAACAGAGGGTGTGGGTTTCTGGTGCAGGGAGGGCTCCTGTGAAGGGCCTTCATAAGCATCAATCTAAACCTGCTCGCTTGTCAGGGGTACAGTCATGCACTTAATCATCATTCCTTCATTATGGGTTCTATCATCCAGTGGAACTGTCGGGGTTTACGTGCTAACTATGAGGAACTTTGTCATCTTGTTTCTCAGTTTACTCCTCTATGCATGGGCATCCAGGAGACCATGGTAGGTGATGCTGTTCCTTCATGTCCTTGAGGCTACCATGCCTTTTATTCCAGTCCTGTGCCGGGCCAAGGTCATCATGGCAGTGCTGTTATCTTCCTTCGCCAGGATATTCCGTACAGTCATTTGGACATCACTACTCCCCTGCACGCAGTCGCTGTCCGGATGTTTTTACACCGGCTGTATACAGTTTGCAGTCTATCTTCTTCCCAGTGTTACTGTTGAAAGGGCGGATCTGAAATGCCTTATTCATGGCCTTCCTTCTCCCTTTCTGTTACAAGGAGATATGAATGGTCACCATCCACTATGGGGAAACAGTGAGGCCAACCCTTGGGGTGTAATGCTGGCCTATTTAGTGGAAGGTGAGGAGTTAGGTATTTTAAACTCCAATATAATGACTTATTTCCATAGCCAGATAGGAACTTTTACTGCCATTGATTTGTCCTTATGTTCCGCTGATGCTGTTTTAGATTTTAACTGGGATGCGTTGCCAGACCTGTATGGCAGCGACCATTTTCTGTTAATCTTAACTGCTAGTGCAGGTGGACCTCAGCCAGGTCTTCCTCGCTGGCTTCTGGATAAGGCTGACTGGCCACGTTTCAGGGAATTAAGTTCCTTTTCCCTTTCTCTCAATGAGTTTGGCTGTCTTAGTGAGGCAGTTTCATATTTAAATACTGTGTTGCACTCAGCAGCCCTATTCTCTATTCCAAGGATGAAGGGTCAGTTTCCTAAATGTCCGGTTCCTTGGTGGAACTCTGAGTGCAGTTCCACAGTGAGAGCCAAACGAGTTACCTTCTCTCGACTTCATCGTCACCATGGGAATCTTTGGTATTTGGCGGCTTATCAGGGGGCACAAGCTCATATGAGGCGGGTTTTAAAGGAGGCCAAGCATTCCTCCTGGAAGGGTTATGTTTCCTCCATCAATCTGAGGACTTTCATCACCCAGGTGTGGAACCAGGTGAGGAAATTTCAGGAAAATTTACTGTTCCCTCCCCTCCTGTTTTATCTGTAGCAGGTGGAACTGTGGCTGATCCTTTCACTCTTGAAGAGTTGCTTGTTGATCATTTTGCCAGTGTGTCACAGAAGGATGCAGATACACCTTTGGCTTGCCACCGTTGGTGCCTAGAGCCTAGTGGTCTCAGTTTTGCCTCTGCTGGTGGAGAGCCTTACAATGTTCCATTTTCAATTTCCTAACTCCAGGCGGCTCTGTCGCAGTGCGATGTTTCTTCTCCTGGTTATGAAGATATTCCTTACACCTTTTTACATCACCTGTATGATGAGTCCCTCTTGTTTTTACTTTCACTGTTTAATAAGATCTGGTGTTCTGGGGAGTTTCTGGCTTGTTCGGGTGTTGCTGTAGTTATCCCCATCCCCAAACCAGATATGGAACTCCTACAGGCGACGAATTATAGACTTATTTCTTTCAAGTCTAGTAAAGTTTTGGAGTAGATGGTCAGTGTTAGACTTGTATGGTTTTTGGAGAGAGGTAACTTCTTATCCCCTTCCCAGTATGGTTTTCAAAAAATGCAGTCTACCTCTGATGCACTATTGTCCTTGGAATCTTCTGTCTGTGAGGCTTTCTCCACTAACCAACACCAGGTTATGGTCTTCTTCGATCTGGAGAAGGCATTTGACACTGCCTGGCATCATGGGATTTTACTCTCTCTTCATGAGTTTGGTCTTCGTGGACGCTTGCCTATTTTTAATCAATAGTTCTTATCTAACCGAACTTTAAGGGTGCAAGTGGGAGGAGTGCTTTCTAATGCCCGAGCACTAGAAGATGGAGTACCACACGGGAGTATCCTTAGTGTTACTCTTTTTGCTATAGCCATTAACAGCATCATCAGTGTACTTCCTGATGGTCTATGTGGATCACTGTATGTTGATTACCTCTCAGTTTCCTTCACCACATCTAGAATGTCTCTGATAGAGAGGAAGTTACAGTTGGCTCACAAAAGAATTTCCGACCGGGCAGAGTCTCACAGTTTCTGTTTTTCTTTAATAAAGACAGTGGCTATGCATTTTTGTCATCTTCGAGGGGTTCATCCAGACCCTGACTTGTATCTCTATGGTAGGAGAATATCCTGTGTGGAAGAGACGCGGTTCCTGGGTCTTCTGTTTGATAGACGGTTAACCTGGGTTCCTCATATTCATTCTGTTAAGGCGACATGTCTAAAAGCTTTGAGTCTTTTGAGAGTTTTGGCTCATACCTCTTGGGGTGCTGACCGCCAGACCCTCCTCCTTTTGCATAGGTCTCTTATTATTCCTAAACTCGATTATGGATGTGAGGTCTGCTCCTCTGCAACAGATACCCGTCTCCAATTGTTAAATTCCGTGCATCATGCTGGTGTACATCTGGCAACTGGGACATTCAGATCATCCCCGATTTCATGTTTGTTGGTGGATGCTGGTGTACTGCCCTTGGATTTGTGATGCCAGTTGCTATTGATGAGGTGTTGGTATCGTCTTCACCGCATTCCACACTCAATTTCTTGTGCCATCGTCTCCCAGGATACCCGATCTTCTGTTTATGACATCCGTCCTAATTTCCCAAAGCCATTTGGTTGCAGGGTCCGGTCTGTTCTGTTAGCCCTCTCTGTTCCGAGAATGGCAATTTGTCCACATTAGATGCCAAGGGTGGGTTCTTGGCTACTCCCTTGTACGACATTTTGTAGGTCCACTGATGAAAAGAAAAGGCTCACTTCCCTCTCAGGTGTCCCTCTCTCTCTTTTTGGAACATGCCTCCATTCATGAGGGTTCTGTCCCAGTCTACAGTATATTGATGGGTCTAAGACTGATACTGGAGTAGGATTTGGTGTTGCTTTCCCTTCCTTTAATAGGGGTGGTGGCCTTCCTGGCATTTCTTCAGTGTATATGGCAGAACTGGGTGCAATTTTATGTGCTCTTAAATTCAGTTTTACTCTCCCCCAATCCGTTTTTGTGATTTTTAGTTCTCTGTCTGCACTGGAGTCTTTTAATGCATCCCATCCATTGGTTTTATCAATTTTAAAGTGGCTTTATCTTCTTGGCTGTCGTGGCCGCCATGTGAACTTCTGTTGGGTTCTCGCACATATTGGTGTGGTGGGCAATGAGAGGGCAGATACTTTAGCTAAAGCTGCGTCTTCTCAACATCCTCCAACCGACTACCCACTTCCTGCTTCTGATGTAACACCTTACTTGCGGTATGCAATTCGTACGTGTTGGCAGAAACACTGGGATGGTGTTGCTCATAATAAACTAAAAGAAATCTTTCAGCGAGTGGTTTTGCCAAGGTTTCTTCTCTCATTGTCTCGGTGATTGGAGGTGGCTCTTGCTAGGCTTCGCATTGGGCACTCTTGACTTACACATGGGTTCCTCATGAATGGTGAGACTCAACCGTACTGTGATGACTGCCTAGTTCCCCTTATTGTCTGTCACTTGCTGGTCGAGTGTCCGAGTCTGGGGGACCTACATCAGAGATTCCTCCATAGGCATAAGGGGTCAGATGGTGCCTACTGTTTGTTCTCTATGCTCGGTGAAGCCTCTAGGGATTTTACTAATGTTTTTAGTTTTCTTCAAGAGGCCGGCCTCCTTCCACTTTTATAAGTAAGTGATATTTTATAAACTATTCTTTTCTTATTTTCAGTGTGTTATTCCTACTAACAGATATTAACCTTATTTGGAATATGCACTTTATTTTGCTGCGTCTTTTACCTTGTTGTCTGGCGGCATATGACCCTGGCAGTTGCGCCGCCAGATTTTAATTATTTTCAGTTAGTTAATTCTGGTGCCACTCCCATCGACGATACAACCACATAACCTTCTCTGTCTGATTAAAACCCTCGGCTACGCCTATTAACACTGATGACACTACACACGGAAAATTTACAGGTTGTAAACAAATACAGGAGAAAACAATTATTAATCATAAACATTTATTCGAGAGTATGTTAACAATGTTATCTGTGTCACGAGAGAGGATGCTAATGTCCCCAGAATGTCAAAATTCTTAATAAAGTAGACAAAAAAAAAAAAAAAAACTAGCCAGAGGGTCTAACCACCCCTCCATTTATTAAACAGGTCAACTCTATGGCTATCTTGCTCTCTCTGTATTTCCTACTGCCACAGTCTTTTAAACAATGTAACCAGACCTATGTATGTCTTATGTATGTTTTCCTTCTGTATTTGTTCACTTTTTCTCACGTGTTGTGTTTCCTTCCTTATATATAATTCTTGTAATATGTGGGGTAACTTTTATCTCATGTATTCGTCACTGTATCCTCTTGATTAATTAATTCTGTACAAATACAGGAAAACAATCAAGTAAGGCATTGCCGATACTCTGCCGGGAATGGACCCCGGGACTCTTAGATGTCTGCCAGGCATCTTTTCACTGTATCACATCTAGGTAAAAGTTGTCTCACCTAGTCAGCTATAGTACTTGTAACCAAGGTACCCTCAACCCCAAGTGTGGGCCGGATGTACTCTGGCAATTATTAAAATCTACTTGCACGAGTGCCAGGGGGCTGTCGCTTTCCTTTTAGACCCACAGTTGAGAGGAAGGTACCTTGGTTAATAGTATGTAACAAGGTAAGACAAACTTTACCTGGTCGTGATGTAGTGTGTTCGATTGCCGGCACAGTTTTGACAGTATGATAGTTTTGTGGATCCCTTTGCTCACATGTACCCTTTTCTGCATGGCCTACAAGGACAGCATTCCCCAGTGGTGTTACTTTTACTGATAGGTTAGAAAAAAAATGTACGTGTTTGGGTTCATCCTCAAGAGTGGGATACAAGCCACGCAACAAAATACGCACGCATGCACGTCCGTGCATGTGTGTGTGTTCTTACCTAATTGTTCTTACCTAATTGTATCTTTACAGGAATGAGTCAAGCTCGTACTGTCCCGTGCCTTAAACCATATTTATCGTACATATCCTTAAATTTGTGAATTGTTTTGTCACACAGTATTTCATTCGGTAGTGGATTCCACTAATCAGTTGCTCTATTTGGGAAACTAAATTTCCTTACGTCTTTATCACCTCTCTTTTTATGCAGTTTTTTGCAGTGTCCTCTTGCTGATGCTTCCCCATACGTTAAGTAATCATTTATGTCTATTTTCTCCTTCCCTGATATGCATTTATATAGCATAATCATGTCACCTCACCTCTTTTCCTTCTCTCCTGTAGTGTTGGTAGATTCAATTTATTTAGTCTTTCTTCGTAACTTAGATCCCTTAAGCTTGGTACCCATCTTGTAGCGGCCCTTTGAACTATTTCAATCTTGTCTATGTGCTTTTTGAGATGAGGACTCCAGACTACTGATTCATACTCCAGGGCTGGTCTGATGAATGATGTTATTATATCTTCCTTAGCATGTCTTCATTTATGTATGTAAACGCTATTCTCATATCGGCAAGCAGTGTATACATGTTCCGTACCTTCTCACTGATGTGGTCAGCTGGAGAGTCTGTTATTGACAAGCACACCTAGGTCCTTCTCTCTTCTGATGTGTGTAGGGTTTTATTTCCTAATGTATAATCTCAATCAGGTCTTTTTCCACTTTTACCAAACTTGATTACATGACACTTGTCCACATTGAATTCCATTTGCCATGTACTACTCCATTCATGAAGTTTATTTAATTCTTCTTGTAGCTCTTTATAAGAGTCTGTGTTAGTAATTCTTCTTTGTATTTTTGCATCATCTGCAAACACATTTAGATAGCTTTCATTTCCATTGTTACTGTCTATATCATTTATATACACTAAAAACATGATTGGTGCCAGCACTGAACCCTGTGGTACTCCACTTGTCACTTCTTTCCATTATGAGTAATTTCCCTTTAGTACTGTTCTCATTTTTCTTTTCATGAGAAAATCTTGCATCCAACAATACAATTTGACTCGAATTCCTCCTTGTTGGTACAGTTTCCTTAAAAGTCTTTGGTGTGGCACTGCGTCAAAATTAATGCTTTCTTGAAATCTAAATAAATACTGTCCACCCATCCTTCTCTTTCCTGTAATGTGTCTGTTACTCTGTCATAGTAGCTCAACAGATTAGTAACACATGATTTTCCTTTTCTGAAACCAAACTGTCTTTCTGTTATCATACCGTGTTCTTCTAGGTGATTTACCCAAGCTTGTCTTATAAGCTTTTCTAAAACCTTGCTTACAACACTGGTTAGTGATACTGGTCGGTAGTTAAGTGGATTTTGTCTATTCCCTTTCTTGAATCAGGGAACAATGTTTGCTTTCTTCCAAATATCTGGTAGTTTACCTTGACTAAAGGGTTTCTTGAAAATTAAAAATAATGGTTTACTTAAGCCACCCCATCCCAACGTTTTCTGGGCAGTGGTACGCCACAGTCCCAACATTTTTGGACTTTTTTTTTTTTTTTTGGCTCAAACATCCGCTTTTCGTGAGAAACATCGAAAATTCATAGAGAAATCGCTCACCTGAGGTTTAAAATACTCGCTCCAGGTAGGAGTACCTCCTTACCTTACAGGGTATTCTATCAGGCTGGCTGCAAAGAAAACGAGTTCTATGGGAGGATAACTATTCTACACCACTCATAAACGGTATTTCTTTATTTATTTGGTACGAATGTATATGTAGTACGAGAGTATATTAATTGGCTTTCAAACGGTAATATAGGCATTATAAGCATTGATTCACTCACTAACCCATCACCATTCCTGACCTTTTTTTGCCACATTACCTGATCATCATTTCTGACTGTTTCTTCCTCTAATGTTTGTCCTCCACATTGTCATTGATTGGGGAATCACTCTGGCCTTAAATTTCGTACCGTGGCATGAAATGACTTTACTGGTCAGGTCACTGATAACAGGTGAATTGCTGAGAAAAGGTCATGCAGGGGGGGGGAAGAGGTCATGCTGGGTAAGGCATTGTCCCTGCCTGGCATCTTGTAGAGGAAGATGTCCCGTGTATACGTGCCAAAAATCACTCGCGAAAATTGAAAATTGTACAAATTAGGGACCTTGCAATGTCCTTGCAATGTTACTGCATTAATTTACGTCTCCGGGATATGAGTGCACATCATGTGAGGACGTGAATTCACGTCTCCTGGATGGGGCGGG
Organism: Coenobita brevimanus; assembly: GCF_032717465.1. Classification (NCBI taxonomy): domain Eukaryota; kingdom Metazoa; phylum Arthropoda; class Malacostraca; order Decapoda; family Coenobitidae; genus Coenobita; species Coenobita brevimanus. Next base: position 37,852,289 of record NC_137006.1, on the reverse strand, counting down.
TTAACTCCTTTGCACATTCACGTAGCACCCAACATGAAATTTCATCAGGACCGTTTGCTTTTCCTTTGTCTAATTTACTTAGCTCCTCCTGCATTTCTTTTTCTGATGTTTGTATATCTGGTAGTACATGTGGTCATGCATAATCCCTCTCAAAATTTTTTTCCTCTATAAAAACTGATTGGAAATTCTTGTTTAGTGCTTCACAAATATCCTTCTCTTCTGTATAGGTGATTCCATCATCTGTAATGGATTGTATTTTATCTTTTACTTTGGTTTTGCTTCTGATGTAGCTGTAAAATAGCTTTGGTTGATCACTACTTTTATTTATGATATCCTCCACAAACTGTTTTTGGGCTTCCCTCCTTATTCTTGTATAATCGTTTCTTGCCTGTTTGTAATTATTGTATGCCCTTTCACTACTGTGTCTTCTGTATCTATTCCACAACAAATCTCTTTTTTCTTTTGATTTTTTACATTCTGTATTGAACCATTTCTTTATTTTCTTTTCTGCTTCTTTGTGCTGTGGAATGTACTACTGGACTCCTATTTCATAACGTTCACAGAATTTTTCATATATAGCATTTAAATCTTGTCCTCTAAGTTCCTTTTCCCAAGCAGTTTCTAAGAAGTACTTCTTTAGGTCATGATACTTTCCCTTTTTATAGTTTAGGCTCTTTTTGTAACTTTCATTGCTGTTATCTATGTCATATGCAATCCTGAAATAGAAATTTAGTACTGCATGGTCGCTTTTGCTGAATGGAGGGTGATATATTAATTTGCCAATATCGTTTTCTTGCTTAGTAAATATGAGATCTAGCATTGAGGGCACATCGAGTCCTCTTTTTCTGGTGCTTTCCCTTACATGTTGCGTTAGGAAAAGCTCTTGCACAAGATCCAGAAGTTTTTGGTCCCAACAGCTTTCTTAGCTTATTATATCTAGAGTATTCCAATTTATATTTGTATTAAAATCTCCAGTTAGTATAATTCTTTTCGATTTCTCTTCCATTTTATGTAGTAATGCTCTTAAACTCTGAATTATACTCTCCGCCAGGTCCTCATATTCGTCTCTTTCCCATGTGTTTGATCTGGGTGGCATGTACAAATTGGCTACAATTACTTTCCCTTCAGATGTATTTATCTCTACTGCAATCAGTTCCACTTGTGAGGGTATATCTAATTCTATTTCTTTGACTTTAAGATTTTTCTTAGTATTATAATTCCTCCTCCTTTTTTTAAGTTCCTATCTCTTCTCCATATATTATATTCCTCTAAGTTTAGGATGCCATTCGATATCCTTGGTGTTAATTTTGTTTCAGTTAGGCTTATTATATGTGGTTCATTTTCTCTGACATAATCATTCATCTCTAATAATTTAGATACCATTCCATCCACATTTGAGTACATCAACTTAATCATCTTGTCTATATACATGTCATGATTTGGTTCTACTACCTTCCTCCTTTTTATTCCCTCCTGTTTATGTACCACTTTCGTACCTGCAATCCAAGTACTTTGTAAAAAAGTGTATTCTTCTCCTCTGATCTTCTCTCATTTTTTGTTTTTGCTTCCTCCCTCTTCTCTTTCAATAATTCCTGTTCCTCTTGTGTTAGGCATCTTTTTATCCATACATTTTTTAACTCTTTTTTTCCATAAGATTCTTTGCATTTTCTAGTATCTCCTCCACGGTGTTTACACTCTGGAAGGTTACCTTTAGGGGTCTTGTCTTGTTTTTCTCGTATTTCCCTAACCTTTTGTGTTCCTCTATGTCTTTACTACAGATTTCCTCTGATACTTCTTTCAATATGCCCATTACTGTACATTTGCCATCTCCTTTTTGTCTCTTGAGATCTCGTTTTTTACTTCTTCCTCTTCTATACCAGTGATTACTATAGATTTGTTAATAACTACTGAATCTCTGACTAACTTAGGATTGTTTTGGATTATTAATTTCACTTCCTTTTGAACCCGTGGCATCCCGTCGACGTGAAATAACGTCCACACGTTTTGTCACTGTCAATCCCGTCGACGTACTTTAACGCGCCACAATTGCAATGTCCATAATTTGCACAATTTTCAAAATTCGCGTGAGATTTTCGTTTCGCCCATCCAGGCAAGCCTCCCCTAACTGCCACCAGGCGGGCAGCCTCCCAGACCCTGCGTGACCCGCACGCGCCCTTTTCTCGGTCACTCACCTGTTAGCAGTGATCCAGGTCAGACATGGCGCATAAAGGTCTCTCTGAGGACGAAATACAATCCATCCTGGATGCCTTCACTGGAGATAGTGATTCTCCACTGGATGATGATGTGGAGGATAGGGATTATGTGCAGCCTGAGGAGGAAACAACCAGCAGAGATGAGGAGGTCCCTTCGCCGAGGATAAAGCGGTATGTTACATACCGTAAGGTGAGAGAAGGCCAGCCTGCACCCCATACATATGCACGGACCACTCTCCAGCCCTTAGAGAGAGATTCTGATGAGGACGAGGATGAGGACGGTGGCGTAGGACGTGATGTAACCTCATGGTTGGGGAGGGAGAAAATTTCACCTTGAGGATCAGAGGGTGCAGTGAGAAGACAAATCAGGTATGGTCCTTCATTGTCTGGGGAAGGCGAAAGTGGTGTGGTGGAAGTGAGGGGTGAAAGGGAAAGTGGTGTAGCGGGAGTGTGGGGTGAAAGGGAAAGTGGTGTGGTGGGAGTGAGCAGTGAAAGGGAAAGTGATGTGAGGGAGGCAGCACGAGCATGTGGTGTACGTGGGCATCGGGGAGGCGAGGTGGAGCCGCTCCCTAGCACATCTTTTGCCCCACAATATTCCCTCACTTCCTCCCCACAGCCCCATGATGTGGGGAAAGGAAGGAAAGGGAAGGGAAAGGGGAAAGAAAAAGGGAGAGGGAAGAGAAATGGGAGTGAGGAAGGGTGCCGCTCTCCACCTCCCCAACCTCCCCCACCATGCTCCCCTCCCCACCCTAACGAAGGCGATGATGGGGACGAGGCTGGAGATGGTAGTGTGTCATGGAACTGGGAAGATGGGAGTAATTTTACTCCCATCATTCACTCTTTCACTGAGGAGTGGCGGTCTGGTTGCACAGCTCGAGGTATGTATGCGGCCTCCACTAGGGTGGATTTCTTCCACCTGTTCTTTGGGGAGGAGTTTGTGGGATGCATAGTGGAGCAGACGAACCTCTTTGCAAGAAGCCAGCGCCGTGAAAGTGAATGTCTAGGTACTACAAGCAGGCACTCCCAGCAATATGACTATCCTCTAACCCTTGCTGAGATGTTCCCATTTTTTTGCCCTGGTTCTCTTGATGGGTGTTTAAGAAAAAAGCAAATTACTGCATATTGGACCATGGACCCAATGACCAGCACATCTTTCTTTGGAAAGGTAATGGGTCATAATCGATTCCAGCAGATTCTCAGCCGCCTCCACTTTTATGATGCAGACGACCCTGCTAATGCCAATAACACAGATAAAATGAGGAGAATTAGGCTTGTCTTGGATCACCTACGGGAAATGTTCCACTCGTCATTTTATCCTTACAGAGACCTCGTCATAGACGAGTCTTGTGTTGTGGAGAGACAATAGTTCCTTTTGCCAGTACATACCCAGCAAGAGACACCATTTCGGGTTCAAGATCTTTGTTATGTGTGACTGTAAGACTGGTTATGTGCAAGACATAGTCTTGTACACGGGCGCACTGACAGACATAACAGAAGATCGTAGTATTGAACTCTCAGGGGCCGTGGTGAAGACAATGATAGAGGAGTACCTTCATCGTGGTCATGTGTTGTATCTGGACAACTGGTACATTATCCCTCTTCTTGCTCGGAGTCTGTGGTACAGTAAAGAGAAACCGTCGCCATATGGTCAAGGTAGGGAGGAAACTTGACAAGAACGAGGTGGTTTTCTTCCAGGCAGATAACATCCTTGCCACCCTGTGGAACCACAACAGGGAAGTTTGCCTCCTGTCGACTGTACACAGCTGCCTGATGCACCACACAGACTCCGCTGATCACCACAGCGAGAGGAGGTGCCACGTCTGGAAACCTGAGTCGGTACTGGACTATAATCTCAACATGAGGCAAGTGGATCAGTCAGACTCCATGATTTCCAGTTGGACTGTGCCAGGACCACGATGAAGTGGTACAAAAAGCTCTTCTTCCACTTGCTCGACATCACAGTCCTCAATGCACACTACCTCCATGCCATGACAACGGGAATCTCTGAGACCTTTGAGGGGTTTGTGAGGGAGCTGTCTCGTGAAATTATCGCCAGGTACGCACAGGACAGGCCCCCACACTGCACCCGCACCCCCATGGCTGCCCAGACTCCCCTATGCCTCGCAGGACGCCACTACCTGAGCACTATCCCTCCCCAACCAAACCGTTGTAAACCCCAGCGCCGTTGCCATGTATGCAAGCACTCAACAGTAAGACCAGCCACTCAGAGAAAAGACACAAGGTACGTGCGTGCAGAGTGCAATGTTGCGTTGTGCCTTCAACCCTGTTTCAAAGAGTATCATAACTACCTACACTACTGATACTGTGTGATGGCGATGATATGACGCTTAGTATAATGGTAAGGCCAGTAAGTATGTGATAAGAATTATATAAAGTTGAAACGTGGATAATGTTAGTGGTAAAATATTAAATAAGTTGAGAAATAGTGTAAGTTGAAACAAGTGATATCACAAGTACACCCACTGTGTAAATCTGCAAAAATATGACGCTTATTAGAACAGTCGGGTCTGTAAATATGTGATAGCAAAGATATAAAGTGGAAACGGGTGTAATGTTAGTAGGAAAGTAATGTTTAAGTTAATAGTGTAAGTTGAAACAGGTGATATCACGAGTACACCCACTGTGTAAATCTGCAATAATATGACGCTCAGGATAACAGTCGGGTCTGTAAATATGTGATAGCAATGATATAAAGTGGAAACGGGTGTAATGTTAGTGGGAAAGTAATTTATAAGTTGAAAAATAGTGTAAGTTGAAACAAATGATATTGCGATTACACTCACTGTGTAAATATGCGATAATATGACACTCAGTAGAATAGTAAGGTCTCCAAATATGCGATAGCAATGATATAAAGTGGAAACATGTGTAATGTTAGTGGAGAAGTATTATATAAGTACAAAAATAGGTTGTAAGTTGAAACAATAGTCATAGCGACTTCACCCGCTGTGTAATTATGCGCTATTATTATGCTAAATATTATCGTAAGGCCTGAAACTATCTCAAAACAGTTCTCTAAAGTGGAAAAGGGTATAATGTTATTGGAAAAGTATTATGTAGGTTGAAAAAAGAGAATGCAAGTTGAAACAACAGTCATAGCAAATTCAATCACTACGTAAATATGCGCTAACATTACGCTAAATATTATCTAAAGGCCTGTAAATACTTAAAAACAATTCTCTAAAGTGGAAAAGGGTATGATGTTATTGGAGATGTATTATGTAAGTTGAAAAAATGATATGTATGGTGAATCAGCAATGTTAGCGATTCATCGGTGAACAGTTTGGGCGATTTCGCTAGGTTCGCCCAATGGAACCATGCTTATTTCACCTCTATTTTTGTATAAAATCCAATTTACTCTTGTACCACATGTTTTTTTGTTTGTAATAAGTACATATCTACCTACTTTTATTGGTTTCCCAGACTTATAATACCATAGAAAACGTGAGAGCCACAGACCACCTCCACAGAACACAGTACCAGGTGTAACAAAGGTATACCTGTTTAGGCCACTTATGGACCCCGGTGAACACTTTCTTTGTGATTGGCCATTGTTTCTCACCAAAAGCGGAAGTTTGAGCCAAAAAAATTTTGGTCCAAAAATGGTCGGGATTAGGGGGTGTCAGTGGTGGAAAAATGGTCATGACGGGGCGAGTTAATGCTTTTTTCTTCCACCCTTGTTTCCAAGTCTTTCTTTACTTTCACCATTTCAGCATAAGTGGTTTCCACATCATTTTTGTAGCTTTGCACAGCTTCGTTCACCTGTGTTATCTTCTCCTCAATATCACTGCTCTGATCTATCAGACTGCTTACTTGCCTAATTGTCTCTGTATCATTTTTGAACTCTTCCATAATACTCTCGTGGTAGACTACTGTACTTGTCATTTCACTAATTTTTCTTCTAAGTGCACCCACTGCAACTGTTAGCTCATTTATGGTTGTGTCTTTCTTGTTGACTTCCTTTCCTAATTTTTCTCTTTCTTCCTTTTGCAAGTGCGTCTGTTTCTTAATTTAATCAATCTTATTTTGAAAAGCCGTCTCTAACCTGTGTACACGTTCAATCAGTTTGTTGTGAGTCTCCATTTCAGCCAGTTCTTGGTAGAAATCTTCCTGCTTTCTACCTTTATCACTTTTCTTTTCCAAATTTGCTTTACTAAAGTATGTGATCATTTTGCAGTACTAATAGTACTTACATTCCCTGGGGCAGATTGTAGACTAAACAACGATCAGCTGATTGTGCGCATTCTTGCACTGCTTGTTTACTTTTCTGTTTGACCAAGTCTGACTTAAAACTTCTTCTTTTTTATATTAGAACACCATTTAGGCTAGTCTAACCTTGTACAGAGTTTGACTCATATAAAGATACTTATTTAGATAATGCCACTGACCAAGTTGGCCAGGTATAGAGCGGTGTCAACGTGCGTCTGTTCTCTCTCGATGTCTCGGTGTGTGTGTGTGTGTGAAATTCACCGGGTCGGTCAGGATCACTTGATGGTCGTGATCGTCAGCTTTTACCCTCCCGGAAGGGAGCTGAGAGCTCATATAGTCCGATCTAAGGGCAAGGCTGTGACCTTCACATACGCACACACCCGTCCCCTTGCTCAAGGGGGACAGTAACCACCCACTTCTTCAGTGAAACTTTTCGCAACCTGAGCAAGGCGCGAACTCCCGTTCACCAGTTGGCAAGCGAGAACGTTACCACTGCACCAGTGAGAGAGAGAGAGAGAGAGAGAGAAAGAGAGAGAGAGAGAGAGAGAGAGAGAGAGAGAGAGAGAGGAATTCTTGGTGGTATAGGGTGACTATGTAGCATTTATTTCTTTGTCTTGTGTCTTAGGGCCATTCAGAGATTTCGTATCCCACAAGGAGATGCTGGGTACTAAACCAGGAGTTATGATGGGTTACTGAGAGGTGTGGGTATAAAAAAAAGTTTTATATAACAGGATAATAGTGGTCGGTGGGTGTGTCCATTATTCACCCACTTACTGTATTTCAGGGTAGCTCTACACTGAGTGACAAGCCAAATGATTTCCTGTAAACCAGAAAATCATTTGAAACGTTGTGTTGTAACTAATAACCGACCAACACCTTCCCTATGTGTCATCAAGTGGGTTGGCGGAGGGCTAGTGCCCCTACCCGGAAAACATCTAACTAAAAATGCAAACATGAAGTCTCGGACCAGGACTAAGCAACTGGTGACGACTAAGGACCGAACAAAAGACATGGTACGGAAGGCAACCTGGAATGTAAGGGGTGCAAATGATGAGGTGAGAGAGAGAGAGAGAGAGAGAGAGAGAGAGAGAGAGAGAGAGATTGCCCAGGTGCTGGGGAGTGCAAAATGGACATATATGGACTAACAGACTAAATGGAGAAGTGAAAGTGTGGATGGGATATATATGCAACAGCAGGTGAGAATGAGAGTACAAAAGAGGAAGTATGTACTGTTGTGTGCAAGAGATGGAAAGAGAATATAAGGGAGTTTGGATCAGTTGGTTCAAGGATTGCATGAGCGGGCAAAATGTGTGTGTGTGTGTGTGTATGTGTGTGTGTGTGTGTGTGTGTGTGTGTGTGTGTGTGTGTGTGTGTGTGTGTGTGTGTGTGTGCGCGCCAATGCAAGATCTTGCAAGCATAATGAAAGTATCAATAAACGTAACCAAGGGTTTAAGTAGATAGAGAAGGTTATTTGGTTGTATCGTCGATGGAAGTGGCACCCGGAGAGAGAGTAATGGTGAGGCGTTGTAGGAGATGTCAGTGTAGGCCTTTTCTGTTCCATTATCCTCTTCGTATTTTAAGTGGGATAATGAAATAGGCAGATGGTGGTCGATGGAGTATATTGTGAGACAGTTACTGGAATAAAAGTTAAGAGCTTGGCATGATCTGTTAATGGTTAATAATAGCAGTGTGTGCTTGTTAATACATCCCCACTCTCTAGCGCTTACTTTCTCTTTCCTTCCTTCTTCCCTGGCTGTCTCTGGTTCTCTGACTCTGGCTCACAGTCTGGCTCTCTGAATCTCCTGCATGTGATTTCGGACATAATTACATCCCACTCTGACTTGCGGCTAAAGTGTGTGGGATTACGTGTGCGTACGTATGTGCATGTGTGTCGGTCACGTTTCCAGCACCTGATCCGAAGGTGTTTGGTATTCTTAATTAGTCTAGGTTAGGGGATGTGTAATTGTCTCTTCCTAGACATAACTATATGTTTTACATATTGTTACCTATAGCTATATAGTTACATAGTTATTAATTCCTACAAAAGGAGAGTTCAGGACACCTGTTACAGCGTGCATGGAAAAGTTTGAGAGGAATGAGAGAGTGTTTTTGATTGGTGATATGAATGAAAAAATAGGGAATGTGAAGGTGGATGGAGTAGTTGGTGACTGGGGTGCCTGATAAAGTGGATGAGAATGGCAGTGCTGTAGTGGACATTTGTGAAGGGAGGGAATTGGTGATAGCCAATACCCTCTTAAGGCACAAAATGATTCACAGGTATACATGGCGAGTGATGAGAAGGGTGGGTGGTGAGCTGAATGTACGAAAGGCAACGAGTGATTATGTGTGTGGATGACAGAATAAGAAAGTATGTAATGGATGCAAGAGCACACAGAGGTTGGGGGAGTCGACTTTCTGACCACCACTTGGTGGTGGTGAAAGTCAAGGTTCAGGAGCAATAAAGGAACACAGAGAGGTAAGCACAGGATCAGGTAGTCCATACATGGTGGATAGAAAGCCTGCAAGAGGATGGAAAAGCGGCAGAATATAAGAGAGAAGTTGGGGGACAAATGGAAAAATATTATTTGGAGCAGATGAGGGAGGTGGAAGGTGTGTGCAAGATATTCATAGAAAAAATCTGTGCAGCATGTGAGGTGGTGTATGGGGTGAAGAGGAGACGAAAAGGGGTGCAAGGAACAGCATTGTGGAATGAAGAGGTTTGGCAAGCAGTAGCGCAAAAGAAGAAAACACTTAGTGAGTGAATGGGAAATCGAGGCATGGAGAGAGTTGAAAGATGGAAGTAAGAGTTATACGTCGAGAGGAAGACAGAGGTGATAAAGTGACGAGAGAGTAAGAGGAGAGTGGAGGAGGATTTTGTAAGGAATTTGAGTGTAATGTGGAGGGAATGTAAGAAAGTGTTCTCGACAGAGGTAAAGGGCGTTAGACAGGGTGATAAAGAAGTTAATAGGGGAGCGAAAGATAAAACTGGAAGATTGCTAGGGGAGAAGGGAGAAAAAGTGAACCGATGGAGAGAACATTTTAAAGAACTGTTAAACGCAAAGAATGAAAGTAATGCGAGTATTAGTGGCTTAGGAATGGCTGGCAGAAGAAAGTTGGTGAGAAGGGAGGAAGTGATTAGTAGGATGGAAGTAGTGGAAACAATGATAAAACTCAAAATTGGGAAAGCCCCAAGAACTGATGAAGTGTGTTGTGAAACGGTGAAGCATAGAGGAGAGATAGTAGCAGAATGGATATGGAAGATGTGTAGATTGGCCTAGGAGGAAGGTAGAGTCCCAGAGGATTGGTCTTCACGATTAATCATTCTCCTGTACAAAGGAGAAAGGGAAAAAGAAGTATGTGGTAGTCTTAGGGGCATTTGTCTTCTTAGTTTAATAGGAAAAGTATATCGTAGGGTAGGCCTACTTATTGACAAAGTTAGGTGTCGTGAATTCGCCAAATTATCTTTATACAAATTCATGTCATTGTATTATTATGGGAAAGCAAGATTATGGGTGAAAAACCCACAAATATTCACTCAGCTAACCGTCCTGACAGTGCTCCAATCAGGATTGTTCTCAAACCGTTTGTAACTGTTTAACTCACGATTGTTTTTATGCACGCCCTTGGTGCATTACTAAGTGATACTTTTGTGTATTTATTGTTCCTCCAACCAGCCTCTTTAACTGTTAAGCTAAGCCACGCCTACCTCCGGTGATCATGTACTGCTTTGTGCCTGGCGTGAGAACATTAGTTGGTGTTGTGCTCCCACGGGAATAGGACGTCGAGAACAGTGCAAAGAAGCAAAGACCCCCGTCTTAGAGGCTACAGCCTCTAGCAGTTGTACGGCCCCCGCATCTCCTCACCGAATTGGTGATCAGCATCAGTGGAGCAGTGAGCAGCGCCACGGCCTGAGTAGCAGAGCCACCCAGTCTCTTCGCAGCCAAGACTCCATTTTCTCCACTGACTAGTATTTTCTTTTTGTGTTTTCTATGCTTAAGAGTATTAGCTAGTTGTTTGATTGAGTGAGTGTTTACTAGTTTAAGTTATCTTGTAATGTTAGAATTCATTTTGTTTGTAATTAATATAGTTACAGTTCTTTTCTTAGGGCTTAATTAAATGTAAGAATCGTGTTTCGTTTCCACATATTGTGCTTACTTTAGTTTGCTACTCCCAGTTTCCAAAAACTTATATTAATCACGACTTTTAGTTCAGACAGTTCTTTCATATTAATTCATAAATCTTTTTTTTGCCAGCCAGGAGTTAGCACCAGCAAGAATCTGTCTTTATTAATTTTAGTTATCGATTGTCAGGGGTAAGGACACTTTGTCAGAGGCCAACAGTATCAACAATTCTGCATTCTTGAGTGATTAGTCTCTACTGTGCACAGTTGAGTAATTTATGAAATTCTCATCTTTAGAGAATCGGCAAAATGAGCCAGAATACAGTATAGTAAAACTAATTTATTTCATAAGTTGACAGCCTTCGTGTCCGTGGTGACTTTTTTTTTCCTCTCATAAGTAGAGATATATTCAGTATATTTCTTTTCCCACCGTGACAACTGACGACTTATTTGCAACCTATTTCACTTCCCCCCTTGACATCTGACGACTTCATTCCAGGATGGTAACTCCTAGCATTAAAGTTATTGATGGAATAGTAATTTCACTCTCTCATCTCCAGTTATTGGTTAAAATAATTAAAATTTTTAGGCACTAACTTACTGGTTGTTACTGTTTCTGCTTTATTAATATTATAACACTATTTTCCTACCTAGTTGTATTTTCTTCTCTCTTTCCTTACCAGTTTAAATAGCTATAACTGGTCACCACCAGCCAAGGCGTATATTCTTAATTTTCAGTTATTAGCATTTGACTGCAAAACAGCAGTCGGTACGTCAGTCTTCAGTTCACTCAGTCTCAGTCTGAGTTAGCACCATGGCTACTGATTCATAGATACAGGAAGCCAAAGATATGGGACTTACCAATCCCCAGGAAATTAAAGACTATACTGTATGCTCTGGCAGTACACTTATGAACAGCAACGTGAAAGTGATGTCCATGAAGAGCTTAAAATTCAGTGTGAAGAATTTTAGAGAGAACACGAACACGAGTGAGAACAGAGCGAGGAACATGAGAGTGAATGCGAACACGAACGTGACCAACGTGAACACGAACGTGCCGAGCACGAGGCACGCGAGAAACACGAGCTTGAGCTACTGAAACTCGAGACTCCTTGGCTTCGAGCACATCTGGTGCAGCCGACCCTAGCTCCACGAGTGCTCTCCCAGCACTCGTTTTGGCAACCCCATACCTCAAGCTTCCATCATACAAGGATGGTGGTGAATCAAGCCGTTCATAGTTCGTTTTGAGGACACGGTGCAGCTGTACCAGCTGGACGAGGCAGCCAAGTGGCTTCAGTTTCTTAGCTTGTTTGAGGGCCCTGTCCTCGATATTCTCCACAGAATTCGCGGAGACAATCTCACTTATGAGATGATGAAGGCTGCACTCATTAAAGTGTACGGTCTCATGGCTGACAATGCCAGGAGTCAGTTCACGAGGGTGCATCTCTGAGAAAAGGAGACTGCTGTCTAGTTCCTTGACCATCTCACCTCTTACACAGATGAGTGGGTAGAGAAAGACGAGATCCCTCGCACTCGAGAGGGATAATTAGCCTTATACTGCGTACGCAGTTAGAAAAGTCATGACCTGCTGAGCTTATGGCTCAGCTGAAGATTTGTCTAGTAAAGGATGCCAGCCAAATAGTGGAGAAGGCTGACACATTCTTCACCGCGTGTGGGTACCAAACTCGTGAGCAACAGCCCTGGAACAAGAAAGATACTGCCAGGTCTGGGAAGCCATCTCAGAGTGAATCCCAGCATCAAGGCCGTTCTTAGAATAATGGCTACGCCACAAACAAACCACAGGAAAAGGACCAAGGGCAGAATACACGGAAAACAAATTGGAAGAGGCACAAGCAGTACCCTAACCAGCAGCAGTATCCCAAGCAGCAGCAGAACAAAGACAAACCACGTAACCATCAATCAGGACAATCAAATCTAGTGTTTCATAGTCAGGAGACAAATGCTGCTTGAATTCCCCAACAGCCATATGGCAGTGCCGTCCCTACCAGCACAGGTCCTCCTCCACAGTTAAGTAGTCCTCCTCAGATGGTGAGCCCTCCTCCACAGGTGGTCAATGCTCCAAACTCCTCAGATACTGAGCATGGCTCCTCAGGCATCTAGTTCTGGGGATGCCACGTTTGCAGCATTGTTTGTTCTGCATTCTCATCAATGACTGGCTGCTACCTCCTCAGACCTTCCCAGAAGCAGCAGTGCCTTTCTTGTTCAGCCAGGGTTTGTGGGAGGTGTTTCCATAAATGTTCTGAGAGACAATGCTTCCTCAGGTTGCTCTGTCGGGCAGAGACTAGTTCGGCCTGAGGAATACACAGGTAAGCTGATTTAAGTTAGACTTATTGATGGATCAGCGAGATTGTTACCTGAGGCACATAACCAGGAGGCATCTCCTTTTTTACACTGGCTTGACAGTTGTGGTTGTCATGCCAGAACCTTTGTTCGACCTTATAGGTAACATACAGGGGGTCAAAAATAGTTGTGCCATAGACATTGCTACTCAGACTTCGGCTGCTGCAGTAACACGAGCCATGGCTAAGGCTCTGAACCGTGTCGCCCCATTGACCATTGCAATGCCGCAAAATCTGATTCATAGTCAAGATGTTGTCTAAGAACAACAGTCTGACCCGACACTTACGAGTACCATAGTGCATAGGAAACTGCAGGAGAATGTGAATAAACATTCACAGGGAGGTCGAGCCAGGTTCCTTCGTAAACAAGGACTGATGTACTGTGAGTAACAAACACCCCAGGGCGAAGTTCAACTGCAGTTTGTTTTTCCTGCAAAGTATCACCGAGTTGTGTTCAAACTGGGTCATTTTTCAGTGATGGGAAGTCACATGGGCCAAAAGATAACCTTTGACCACATCCAAAGTGACTTCTGGCCAGGGATGGGACAGGAAATAATTAGGCTTGTGAGTTCCTGGGATGTGTGTCAACATACCGCTGACCGGGAGCTTGTTCATCCTGCATCACTGAAACCAATGCCTATAATTCCTGAACCATTCGAGAGTGTTGCAATTGACACTATTAGCCCAATCACTCTTAGGACTACTAATGGATCGAAGTATATCCTCACTATCGTTGATTTCAACACACGGTGGCCTGAACCCGTGGCCCTTAAGAATGTAGAGGCCATCGTTGTTGCATAGACTCTGACTGAGGTGTTCTGCTGCTTACGTATCACCAAGGAGGTCTTTAGGGACTGGGGTTCACAGTTCACCTCCGTGGTGATGAATGAAGCATTCAGGTTGTTGTCTATCTCAGGCTTGAGAACTACGCCCTACCATCCTATGTGTAATGGGTTTTGTTAGAGGTTTAGTGGGACTTTCAAGATGATGCTAAAGTACATGGCAGCCAAACAGCCAAAAGAATGGCCATGGTTCATTGTTCCTCTTCTTTGTGCTTATCGGGAAGCCCCACAGCATTCCTTGATGTTCTCTCCTTTTGAACTGGTGCATGAAAGGTCTGTTCATGGGCCACTTCAAGTCCTTCATGAGTAATGGGTCAATGAAGAACCTGATCCTGAAGTCACAACCACCTACACCTACATCCTTGGTTTAGCTGATCGCCTCCAGTCGACATGTCAGTTACCTAAGGAAGAATTGATCAAGGTGGGCAAAGTTCAGAAAGCTTATTTTGATAAGAAAGTAAAGCTTCAGAAGTTCAGTCCAGACAATAAATTCTTGATGTTACTCCCCACTGCCCAGAAAAAGTTGTTGGCACAGTGGAAGGGTCCATGTGATGTAGTAAAGCGCACTTCAAACCTCAACTATATAATTCAGATGGGGAATCTCCGTAAAAGCTTCTACATTCACATGTTCAAGGCCTATCATAAGTCAAACCCTGAGGAGACTGGCCTACAAGTAGTCGATGACAATGACCTGTTCCCTGAAGAAACCGGGGCAACTGCGGTGTTCCCAGCTGATGATCACGATGACAAGCCCTTAACCATTCAGTCCCATCAGGAGGAGGCTGTTGGGAACGTCTTCCTTAACACTGACTTAGCATTAGGTAAGCAGAATGCCACAAGGTCAGTGCTTTGTATGCTGATGTATTCTCTGACCGACCTAGACTTGCAGTGGTTGAGTGTCACAAAATTGAGTGTTCTGGTGCTGGACATCGTTTCCATGAGGTGTTGGAGTCTCACACTATTTTTACATATTACATACAGAAATGTTTATTCATAATTAAAGAGTGTGTAATATAGTGTGAAGATAATCAACCAAACACCACCTTAGTATAAGTGTGGCATGGGATAGGATGGGCACCCAGACCTGCAAAGCCAACATTTCTCTGATATAAACAATGAGGGTAAAGGAAGGCTATAGAGAAATATCAAATGTACATACGTTTAAGTCTTGGAGAAATTTATATCCATACTAATGTATTTAATGTATTTAATACTGCCTTGTTGAGGTGTCTGACGTGCATGGTAGAGTTATAATTCACTTCTACTCATGTACAAATCCCAGAGTGTCTAAGGGATATGGCGTCTCTAAAACAGCTGACCTAAGGGCTGCTCCCAGAGTAGAGCAGGGCAGATGTAGCAGACTACACTCAGCCTTCAAGAGAGAGAAACGTACTACTCTAAAAATACTCTCTTGTCACAATTGTTTCTTT
The DNA here is from genome assembly GCF_032717465.1 of Coenobita brevimanus. NCBI lineage: Eukaryota > Metazoa > Arthropoda > Malacostraca > Decapoda > Coenobitidae > Coenobita > Coenobita brevimanus. The sequence continues at coordinate 37,837,094 of NC_137006.1, read as the reverse complement.
CTGTGGCGAATAAGAGAGATAAAAACACATCTGCTCTAGTTTCTGTTCACCTACACGCTACCAGACTTCTGACTATAGGATCTACACCAATATATTCCCACCATCTGCTGTAGCAGAGGGACATTGCGGTAAGTACCAGCTGTGGAACTCAGTGGAGTCACGCCTAAGCGGCTACATAAATAAGTTGGTGGTCAGCTATGAGATTCTTACGCAAGCTGGAACATGAGCTGACCAGCAATAATTCCATAAAGGTTAAGACATATCCAGTTCCCATGCGACTACTGCACGCAGTAGATATGGAAATTGCTGACATGGAGACTGCAGGTATTGCTGAAAAGGCCTCCTCTCCTTACTGTAGTTCAATGGTAGTAGTCCACAAGAAGGATAGAGTCAGGAATTGTGGCGACTATAGGAGGCTAAATGCAATCACCAGTGTGGATGCTGAGCCAACAAGTGACCATACTGTCATTTTCTCCAAGCTGGCAGAATCAAGATATATCACAAAGCTTGATTTAGCGAAAGGATTCTTCCAGATACCCCTTCATTTCGAGTGTCGTCAGTTCACTGCCTTTGCTACTCCTAGGGGGTTGTAACAGTGTAAAGTCCTTCCATTTGGACTTACCAACTCCCCAGCAGTATTCAGTCGAGCCATGAGACAAGTGCTTCATGGTATCATAGGAGCAGGAATGTTCATTGACGATGTCCTTGTTCATTGTGCCAAGTTGGAGGAGCACCTCAGACTCTTGGAAGTTGTCTTCAGTAGACTCTAGAGTTTCAACATGACTGTGAAGCCTAGCAGGTGTAGAAGTGTGCACAGTGAGGTGGAGTTCCTCAGGCATATTGTTGGCAATAATCGGTGCAGGTGTCAGAGCGATAAGATCAGGAAAGTTAGGGAAGCCCCGAGACCCATGACCAAGAAACAGGTTAGGGTATTATTCGGTTTATCAAGGTATTATTGAAGTTTTGTCCCCATCTTTGCTCTCATTGCCCAGCCGTTGTACGAGATGCTTCGGAAACATGCTCCTAATACCACTGAATGGGGAGAAGTGCAAAAGAAATCTTTTGCCCTCAAGAACATCCTGTGTAAAGAGCCTATCTTGCACCTTCCTGATTCCAATAAGCCTCTCAGATTGTCCATCGATGCTCCACAAGATGGAGTAGATGCCGTGCTAATGCAAGAATCAGGAGGTGGAATTTTCCCAGTGGCATATCACAGACGTAAGCTAAAACTCTCCGAGAGCAATCACAGTACTGTTGAGATGGAACTCTTGGCTGTGACTGACGGCGTTAACAAATATTACTTTTATTTATATGAGGCACCGTTCACATTGGAAACCGATCGTATGCCACTCTCCAGGCTCATCACAACTAAGACAGTTGATGCAAGACTGATGCAGTGGATATTGTATTTGCATCAGTTAAACCTTGTTGTGAGATACATCAAGGGAAGTGACAATGTAGGCGCAGACCTAGTGTCTCGCCTGCTAACTGATGACTAACAGGGGCAACTGTTGTACAATTGGTTCCGTAAGACAGGAGTCCTCAGCAATTTGGACAATCCAAGGACTAGCTCGGATCCTAGTTAAATTAATAGTATACTAGAGAGACCTGACGTCTCGCCCATGGGTCCCACAAGACACAATACGTCCAGGGCTTGTAAATACATATGTACTGGAGGTTAACTCATTGGCTGCAGCATTTAGTTCAAAGGGACCATTTGCTAGTGAGGCTTTCTCACCAAAACTCAACTCTCGCAAAACATGACTTATGTACTCGCCATATATCTGCATATCCTCTGGTGAACATTTTATTTATTTATTTTTAATATCGTGGTACTGGCGAAGTTGTAAACAGAATTTGGAGAAGTTGGTGACATAAAGCATCTTACATTTACCGAGTGTGAGAGAAAATGGAGCACCAGAGCGGACCCTAAAATAAACTGAATACACCGATACAAATGTAAGCCACATCGGGAAATGGGTGTGCTAATAAAGTACAATGCTGATGTGGACCGTGGAATATAAGAACAATATATGGATATGGCATGGATATGAATGATAGGGTTATGGTCAAGTCACACCGACATAATTGTGCACATGATAATAGCTCAATAAAATGCCCTGGTATGTTTACAATAGAGCTAGTTAGTGACACTATAAGAATGTGTGTGTGTGTGTGTGTCCTGAACAGCCACTAAACTGTGTAAGTCAGTGCAAACACAATACATGGGGGAAAGGGGGGAGTACTGATGAAGAAGCTCATGTGTACTGTGAAAAACAGGAAAAAAGACCACTAGCTACACCACGCCCCTCATGCAAGACGTCCGTGTTTTGGCAGCCTTAGACACACACACACACACTCACACAAGACGTCAGAGAGACAACACGTCGTATCACCTCGCTCCGAGCTGGCTTCTCTTGGCTACAACTGGCTATACCTAAATAGTATCTTTATGAGTCAAGCTCTGTACAGGGTTAACTAAATGTTGTTTTAAAATAACAGAGCAAGTTTAAGCAGAAGTTGTAGCCCAAATAACAGAACACAGCCAAATAGTGCAGGAATGTGCTAATCAAGTCCCAGCTGTTTCTACTACGGTACCACAGACGAGTAAGATGCATAATAATTGTAAGTAAACACTCTTTTCTTTTTCTCAGTATTAACCCATGGATTGTGCAATTACCCTTTTTTATCCCACACCGTGGTGCGCAAAAGATGAAGGAAAATTTTTTTTTTTATAGTTTTTTTTTTTATAATAAACTTGAAGATAAACATCCAGGGCATCATCTGGTGAAAAAAAAAAAAAAAAAAAAAACTCTCCGTCTTTGCGTATGGCCATGCGTAAGTTTACGTATGGGAGTAGTGAAGAAACGAAAAAAGAATGTTTTTGTTTTGTATACACTTGAAGATAAACATCCAGGGCATCATCTAGTGAAAAGAAAAAAAGTCTCTCTCTCTCTCTCTCTCTCTCTCTCTCTCTCTCTCTCTGCATACTGTTGTGCCATGCGTAAGTTTGCGTACTTGCGTTGGGGTCGAGTTGTTTTTCGGTGATGCACGACCAGCACAGCCTGAGCTTTGGCTCACAACGCAGTGCTACCCAGCCTGAGCTGTGGCTCACAATCCACGGGTTAACACAAGAGGACCACCAAATTAAGTGAAGGAAATATAGAAAGAGCTGGGAAGAGAGAGAGGGGTAGAAAACATGATGCTTTCTAGCAGGAATTGGTTGAAATGGAAACATTCAACAATTTGTAGATTGGGTAAAACACTGGAAAGGGCATTTCAGAGAAAAGTGGATGAAACTAAGAAGCAATTGCGTATGCAGAAGGAGGAAAATGAAAAATTAGTGAAGGAATTAAACAAGAAAGACACAACAATAGATGAACTATCAGTTGTGGTGGGTTCTCTTAGAAGGAAGACTGGTGAAATGGCAAGCACAGTTGTTAACCATGAGAGTATTAGGGAGAAGTTCAGAAACAATACAGAGATAATTAGGCAAGCAAGTAGTCTGATAGACCAAAATAGTGACACTGAAGAGAAGATAACCCAGGTGAATGGAATGATGCAGAGTTATAAAGATGATGTAGAAACTATGTATGCTGAAATGGTGAAAGTTAGGAAAGACTTAGAAACAAGAGTCGAAGAAAAAAGCATTAGAAAGTGAAAAAAAATAATCCAAAACAACCCAAAATTGGTCAAAGATTCAGATGTAAATAAATCTACAGTAATCACTGGTATTGAGGAGGAAGAAATAAAAAACAAAATTTCGAGAGACAAAAAGGGGATGGCAAATATAATGAGCATATTGAAGGAAGTATCAGAGGAAATTTATAATAAAGACACAAAGGAACACAAATGGTTAGGTCAATATGAGAGAATTAAGTCAAGGATCTGAAAGTAACCTTCCAGAGTGTTACACTGTGGAGACAACTAAAAAATGCAAACAAACTCATGGAAATAGATGAATTTAAAAAAGTATGCATAAAAAGATCCCTAACTCAAGAGGAACTGGGAATACTAAAAGAGAAAAGGGAGGAGGCAAAAACAAAGAACGAGGAAAGGTCGGAGGAAGAGAAGAGTAAGCCTACATATTTTTTTTTTTTTTTTTATAAAGTAGTTGGAGTGCAGGTACGAAAGTGGTACATATCCAACAGGGAACAAAAAGCAGGAAGGTAGGAGACTCAAGTTATGGCAAGTATGTAAACAAGATGGTTAGGTTGAAGTGTACTCAAATGTACATGGAATAGTGTCAATGTTATTAGATATAAAAGACTACATCAAAGAAAAGGAACCACACATTATTTGCCTGACTGTAACAAAATTAATCCCAAAGAGATCCAACGATTCCCTAAACTTAGAGGAATACAGTATATGGAGAAGAAACAGAAATTTAAGAAAGCGAGGAGGAATTATAATCTTAACAGAGAAAAATCTACAAGTCGGAAAAATACAACTAGATATACCCTGACAAGTAGAACTGATTGAATTGGACATTAAAACATCTGAAGGGAAATTTACTGTGGCAAATTTATACATGCCACCCAAAACAAACACCTGGGAAAAAGGTGAATATGAAGACCTGGCAGAAAGTACAATTCAGAGTTTAAGAATATTATTACATAGAATGGATGAGAAATCTGAAAAAAAATATATTAACTGAAGACTTAGCTCAAATGTAACTTGGAATACTTTAGATGTGAAAAGCTATGAAAGTTATTGGGATCAAAACCTCCTAGAACTTGTGCAGGAGTTTATCCTAACACAGCATGTAAATGAAAACGCCGGAAAAAGAGGACTTGATGATCCATCAGTACTAGATCTTATATTTACCAGGTTGTGTCCCCCCCTGTGGCGGGGGGGACACAACCTGGCCGCACTATGGGGTGGTACTACTACTCTGCGGCCAGGTTGTGTTAGGAAGAATACTGCCACCGTATTCCCTGCGTGTCGTAAAAGGCGACTAAAAGGGGCGGGGTGAGGGGACTAGGGACCCCCTCCTCTGTTTTGTAGTTCCTAAAAAGAGACAGGCCAGAGAAAGGGATGGGGGATGGAGTTATCCCCGTACCCTGAAGATTGGGTCTATGAATGTGCGTGGATGTAGTACGATTGAGGCTAAAAGGGAGGAGATTGGGAGAATGTTTGTGAGAAGAAAGTTGGATGTGTTAGCTTTGAGTGAAACGAAGATGAAAGGGAAGGGGGAATCTATGTTTGGAAGTGTGAATGGAAGATTGTCAGGTGTTGATAGAGGAAGGGCAAGAGAAGGTGTGGCCTTGTTAGTGAGTCCGGAAGTTCAGCAATGTGTGATTGAATGGAGGGAGGTGTCATCGAGACTGATGTGGGTGAAGGCGAAATTTGAACGTGAGTTGTGGGTGTTTGTGAGTGCATATGGGCCTGGTAGTGAAAGGGATGAACAAGAGAGGGAGTCTTTCTGGAATGATGTTGATGAGTGTCTGCAGAGTTTTGAAGCGAATGTGAATGTGGTAATGATGGGAGATCTGAATGCTAGAGTGGGAAATGTAGCAGTTGAAGGCGTAGTTGGTATGCATGGTGTGCCTGGAAGAAATGAAAATGGGGAACGAATGATAGCGATGTGTGTTGAGCGAGAGATGGTGATTGGGAATACGCTGTTTGAGAAGAGATATTTATAAGTATACATGGGTGAGACAGGAGGGTGGAAGGGTTGTTGATAGAGCCTTGATGGACTATGTGGTTGTGTCTAGGAATGTAATAGGAAGATTGTTGGATGTGAGAGTTCTGAGAGTGGAGGGTGGAGGTATGTCTGACCACTACCTGGTGGAGGGAAAGTTAAGAGTAGGTAAGAGATGGATGAGAGCTAGGAGGGGGTTAGGTGTGGCAGGGAGGTTTTGAAAGTGAGTGAGTTGGATAAAGAGAAAAAGATAGAGTATCAGGAGAAATTGAAAGATGAGTGGAACGCAGTGAAAGATCAGGGAAAATGGCAGCGTGGAGGAGGAATGGCAGTTGTTTAAGAGTGCTGTGGTGGGGCATGCAGAAGAGGTGTGTGGTGTGAGACGTGTGGGTGGTGGTGTAAGAAAAGGAAGTGAATGGTGGTGCGAGGAAGTAAGTATGGCTGTCGCTGAGAAGAGACGTGCATATGAAGTGTGGCTGCAGAGGAAGGATGAGATGTCATATGAAAGGTATAAGGAGAAGAGGAATAGAGCGAGAAGGGCTGTGCGTGATGCTAAAGTGGCAGCAGATGAGAGGTGGGGTAGGCGGCTGACAGAGAATTTTCAGCAGAATAAGAAAATGTTTTGGAAGGAGGTGAAAAGGGTGCGAAAGGGAGAGTCTGGGAAGGAAGAACGAGTAAAAGCAGAGGATGGAAGGATGTTAATTGAGATGGATGCAGTAAGGAAGAGATGGGCAGAGTATTTTGAAAGATTGTTAAATGTAGAGGAGGAAAGGGTGGCTGAGATTGTGGCGGATGGAAGGGTGCAAGGAATAAATGTGTTGGGAGAGTTGAATGATTCTTTGATCACGAAGGAGGAAGTGGAGAAGGCAGTAAAGGAGATGAAAGCAGGGAAAGCTGCAGGTATGGATGAGTGTGCTGTGGAATGCCTGAAGGGTGGTGGAGTGACTATTGTTGACTGGTTAGTAAGATTGTTGAATGTGTGCTTTGAGAAAGGTATGGTGCCAATTGACTGGGCAAGTGCTTGTGTGGTCCCGTTGTATAAAGGCAAGGGTGATAAGTATGAATGTACTAGCTTTAGGGGTATAAGTCTGTTGAGTGCTGTAGGTAAGGTGTATGGTAGAGTGTTAATTATGAGAGTTAGAGAGGGTACAGAGGGAGTAATTAGTGATGAGCAGTGTGGCTTTAGGAGAGGGAGGGGATGCGTTGATCAGGTGTTTGCTGTGAGACAAGTGTGTGAAAAGTATTTAGCGAAAGGCAAGGATGTGTTTTGGGCATTTATGGATTTAGAGAAAGCGTATGATAGAATTGATAGGGAGGCTTTGTGGACTGTTTTAAGATTGTATGGACTTGATGGTAGGTTACTAAAAGGGATGAAAAGTTTTTATGTAAATAGTAGAGCGTGTGTAAGAGTGGGAAATGCTGTGAGTGATTGGTTTCCCGTGAGAGTGGGGCTGCGACAGGGATGTGTGATGTCGCCTTGGTTGTTTAATATTTACATGGATGGTGTTGTAAGGGGAGGTGAATGCAAGAGTTTTAGGTGGTCTGAGTCTGGTAAATGTTGATGGAGGAGAGTGGAATCTGAAGCAGCTGCTGTTTGCAGATGATACTGCACTGGTGACTGATTCAGAGGAGAGATTGAGAGAGTTGGTAGAGGAGTTTGGAAGGGTGTGTGAAAGGAGGAAATTGAAAGTAAATGAGAATAAGAGTAAAGTGATGAAGTGTACGAGGTTGATAGATGGTAGGGGGATGAATATAGTTTTGAATGGTGAGTTGCTTGAGGAGGTAGATTGTTTTAAATATCTAGGGTCACATGTTGCTGTGGATGGAAGAATAGATGCAGAAGTGAAGTTTAGAATAAATGAAGTAGGAAAGGTGCTGGGAGGAATGAAAAAAGTGTTTAAATGTCGTTCGCTTAGAATGGATGTAAAGAGAAGGCTGAATGAGGGTGTTGTGGTACCGACTGCATTATATGGGTCTGAAACATGGAATATGGGTGGAGCAGAGAGGAAAAGTTTGAATGTAATGGAGATGAGATGTCTGAGGAGTATGTGTGGGTGGCGAAGTATGGATCGGGTGCGAAATGATGAAGTGCGAAGGAGAACTGGAGTTGTTCGGGAGATGGCTGGTAGAGTTGAGCAGAGGGTGTTGCAATGGTTTGGGCATATGGAGAGAATGGATAATGAGCGATTGGTGAAAAAGATAATTAGATCTGATGTGAGAGGTGTAAGGCTGAGAGGAAGACCACGAATAGGATGGATGGACAGTGTGAAGAGAGCGCTGGATGCGAGAGGGATGTCTGTTGAGCAAGGAAGAGTGGCTGTGCGTGACAGAAATAAATGGAGAGAAATTGTGAATGAATAAGTGATGACGCAGCCCTGAGGGGATATTCTCCCGCATTTGGTCTGATCAGCTAGTCAGGTCAGGTGCGGGTAAGGGGATGGGTCTGTTATGATGTGGCAGGGGTAAACCAGTTCTGCTGTCGGGCCTTGCTGCGGATGTCACTGATTGCATTGCCCAGTTGACCCTTGTGCGGTGTGGTGCGGTGAGGATCTGTCCGTTCTCCCCTTTGGGGCTAAGATGCGAATGAATGTGTTTGAATGGATGAGTAAATGGAGAGTGAGTCGTCCTGTCTCGGCTACCTCCCTTTCCTTGGGGGAAGCAGCCTAGGTATATAGATAGATAGATAGAAGAAAATGAAATTGACAATATAATGTATCGCCCCCCCATTTGGCAAAAGCGACCATGCAGTATTAAATTGTAGCCTCAGGATTGGAAAGAGGTGAAAAGAGTAAGACAGGGTGGCAGTTAAGTTTGCAGGGGAGTGAAAGATAAAAATAGTAGATTACTAGTGGAGAAGGGAGAAAAAAGTGAGCAGATGGAAAGAATACTTTAAGGATTTGTTGAACATAGAGGATGGAAGGAATGCGAGTATAAGTGGCTGGGAAATAGCTGGGAGAAGAAGGGAGGTGAGAAGACAGGAAGAAATCAGTAGGATAGAAGTTGTGGAAGCAACGAAGAAAGTCAAATTGGGGAAAGCCCCAGGAATTGATGGAGTGTGTGGTGAAATGCTGAAGCATGGGGGAAAGATAGTAGTAGAATAGATGTGGACGATGTGCAGATTGGCCTGGGAGGAAGGTAGAGTCCCGGAGGATTGGAAGTCTGGTATAATTATTCCCTTGTACAAAGGAAAAGGGGAAAAAGAAGTGTGTGGTAATCAAAGGGGCATTTGTCTTCTTAGTGTAATAGGAAAAGTGTATGGTAGGACACTTATTGACAGAGTTATGGAAAGAACAGAGGAATTAGTTGAAGAAGAACAGGGAGGCTTTAGGAAGGGGAGAGGTTGTGTAGATCAGATATTCATTCTTAGATCTTTAGTCGAAAAGTTTCTAGAGAAGGGAAAGAAGTTGTATGAGGCTTTCATGGATTTGGAGAAAGCATATGACAGGGTGGATAGACATGGATTGTGGAAAGTATTAATAATATATGGAGCAGATGGGAAGTTGTTGAATGCTGTGAAGAGTATGTATGATGGTGCGAAGGCTGCAGTGCGTGTGGATGGTGAACTGAGTGTATTTTTCGTTTTGAATGTTTCGTTTGAAACAGGGATGTGTCGTGACTCCATGGTTGTTCAATCTGTACATGGATGGGGTAATAAAAGAGGTACAAGGTAGGGGGGTGGATGTTGAAGTGGCCCTGGTGAGAGAGGATAGTGTTTGGAAACTCCCTGTACTGTTGTTTGCAGATGATACTGTGCTGTTGAGTGAAGACGAAAGGGAGCTGCAAGGCTTGGTGGATGAGTTTGAGAGAGTGTGTAAGAAACGGAATCTAAAGGTGAATGCAGGGAAGAGTAAAGTGATGCTCTTTGAGAGAGGTGAAGTCAGTGAATGTACTGTGAGGTTGGATGGTGAGGAAATGGAAAATGTGAGTACATTTAAGTACTTGGGTAGTGTAAAGATGGAAGTTTGGAGGGTGAAGTGCTTGAAAGGGTACAACAAGGAAGAAAGGTTCCTGGTTCCTTGAAAGCAGTGATAAGAAACAGGGAAGTGAGCATGGAAGTGAAAAAGTTACTACATGACAGTATTGTGATAGCAACTCAAACGTATGGAAGTGAAGCTTGGACGTTGTTGGAAGGACACAAGTCAAGAGTGAGAGCAGTGGAAATGAGTTGTTTAAGAGGAGCCTGTGGAGTCACATGGAGAGACATGCTGGCATATGAGGAAATAAAGGAGCATTGTGGTGTGGATGTAGATGTGATAGGAAGCATTAGGAGGAACACACTGAGGTGGTTTGGCCATGTAGAGAGGATGGAGCATGAGAGACTGATGGGGAGTGTGTGAGTGAGGTGGAGGGGGGGGAGAGGGAGGGGGAGGCCGAGGATGAGATGGAGGGATTGGGTGGAGAGGTATATGAGAGAGGGGGGTGTGAGTTGGGAGTAGGGCAGTGAAATGGCGGGGGACAGGGCAACGTCGAGGCGATTTGTTTGTGGCCACCCCGTACGGGATTGAGGCGTCTGGCAATAGATAGATAGATAGATAGGACTGCGTATGACGTAACCAGGAATGAGAGTTACAAAAAGAGTCTAGATTACAAAAAGGGCAACTAGCATGACCTGAAGAAGTACTTTTTTGAAACAGATTGAGGAAAAGAACCTAGAGGACAAAATTTAAAATATTATATATAGAAAATCCTGTGGTCTTGTGAAATAGGAGTCCAAAATCACATCCCACAGCAAAAAACAACAAAAATTATAATAAAGAAATGGTTTAATACAGAATGTAAACAATCAAAAGACTTGCTGTGGAATAGATACAGAAGACACGATTGTGTGGGGGCATATAACAACTATAAACAGGCAATAAACGATTATACAAAGATTGAGGTAAACTCAAGACAGTTTGAGGAAGACATTATAAATAAAGGTAGTGATCAACCTAAGCTTTTTTACAGCTACATCCGACGCAAAAGAAAAGTTTAAAAATATAATACAGTCCATTACGGATGAGGGGATCATATATACACAGGAGAAAGGTATTTGTGAAACACTAAATAAAAACTTCCAATCAGTTTTTACAAAAGAAAGAATTTTTGAGAGAGATGATATGGAACATGCATCCATCCATCCATCCATTGCCAGACGCCATGTATCCCAAACGGGGTGGCCAAGGGCTTAGAGTTAATTGTTTTACAGGGAGGGGCACTAATCCTCCACCAACCCCACTTGACACGTAGGGATGCCAACAGCATCTGGTGTTCCCAGGCGGTCACCCATCCAAGTACTAACCAGACCCAAACATGCATGCCCACATATAATACCAGATATACAAATATCATAAAAAGAAGTACAGGAAGAGTTACATAAGTAGACAATGGAAAAGCAAATGGTCCTGATGGAATTACAGGTTGGGTGCTACATGAATGTGCAGAAGATTTGAGCAGACCATTGTATTTAATATTCTAGGAATCCTTAGGTCAAGGTAAACTTCCTGATATTTGGAAGAAAGCAAACATTGTTTCCCTATTCCAGAAAGAGAGTAGACAAAATCCACTCAGCTACCGAGCAGTATCAATGACCAGTGTTGTATGTAAGATAATAGAAAAGCTGATAAGGAAACTTTGGGTAAAACATCTAGAACAAAGTATGATAACAGAAAGGCAGTTCTGTTAGAAAGGGAAAAATCATGTGTAACTAATCTGTTAAGTTAATATGATAGAGTTACGGAAACATTACAGAAAAGAGAAGGATGGGTGGACAGTATCTATTTAGATTTTAAGAAAGCATTTGAACAATGTACCGCACCAAAGACTTTTATGGAAACGGTACCATCAAGGTGGTATCCAAGGCAATCTGTTCTATTGGATGCAGGATTTTATTAGAAAAAGGGAAATGAGAACAATATTAAGGGGAAATTACTCATCATAGAGGGAAGTGACCAGCAGAGTGCCACAGGGCTTGGTGCTTGCACCAATTATGTTTTTAGTATATATAAATGACACAGACAGTAACAATGGAAATGGAAGCTATCTAAATATGTTTTTGGATGATGCAAAAATTCAAAGGAAAATTACTAACACAGATTCTTGCAAAGAGCTGCAAGAGGAATTAAACAGGCTTCATGAATAGGGCAATGAATGGCAAATGGAATTCAGTGTAGACAAGTGTCATGTAATTAAATTTGGTAAAAATTAGAAAATACCAGATTGGGATTATAAGTTACGAAGATCAACCCTACACATATCAGAAAAAGAAGGACCTTGGAGTAATTGTCAGTAACAGACTACAGTATCCCCAGATGACCATATCAGTGAGAAAGGATGTAACATATACATTGCTTGCTAATATGAGAATAGCATTCACATATATAAATGAAGACATGTTGAGAAAGATAATAAAATCATTCATTAGACCAACCCTGGAATATGCATCAGTATTATGGAATACTTATCTAAAAAAATATAGATAAGATTGAAAAAGTACAAACGGCAGCTACAAGATGGATACCAAGCTTAAGAGATCTAAGCTACGAAGAAAGATTAGAAAAACTAATTCTACCAACACTACAGGAGAGAAGGAAAAGGGGAGACATGATTATGCTATATAAATGCATCTCAGGGGAAGAGAAAATAAACATAAATGAATATATAACCTACGGGGAAGCATCAGCAAGAAGGAGACTGCAAAAAAACTACATAAAAAGAGAGGCTATAAAGACGTAAGGAAATTCAGTTTCCCAAATAGGGCAATTGATTAGTGGAATGCACTACTGAAGTAGTGTATGGCAAAACTATTCACAAATTTAAGGATATGTATGATAAAAATGGTTTAATGCACGGGACAGTACCAGCTTTACTCATTCCTGTTAAGATCCTATTAGGTAAGAACAATTAGCTAAGAACACATAGAATGTAAAAAAAATATGTGGATATGGATATGCAACAAACGATAGGGGGAAGTAAAGGGTGTACTGATGAAGAGGCTGATGTGTACCATGAAATATAAGGAAATAAAATATGTTAACACCACTGGTGTTAATAAAAACCAGAGAGAGAGGGGGGGGGGGAATAAAACACACACACAGTTGGGGGATGGGAGAGACGAAAATGGGGATCAGGTCAAGGCCATTTCCACAGGAGAGATGAGGATGAAGGGGGGGCTGCCGGAAATCAAGTGTGCAGAGTGAATTGCACCTATTTCCTGGCTCTAATAAATCAATTTCCATACTCATGAGATGTGATTATCGAAGATTACTAACAATCTGTTGCCAGATGAGGTCGAGGAAGCCTAATGTTCATATATTGTGGATGATATATCAGGGTCGTCACTTTAGCGGGATTAAGTTTAAGATTTCCTGCAATCTTCGCATTCCTTTGGCATTGTATTGTACGGAATGATTATAATGGATAGGGATGAAAGGGTTATGTTCAAGTCATATAGGCACACATACAGGGTATATAACTGTGGATTGGAGAACAGCTAGCTAAAATGCCGTCTTTTGTGTCGGCTTATGTAAGGGTGGTTTCACTGAAGCGGGGTCAAGGTATAGAATGATAAAGTATCCTGCCTTCTGCACATTCATTTGAAACTACATAGTACTGAATGATAATAAGCATGGGAATGGATTAAAGGGATATGGTCAAGTCATATAGACACACATAACTGTACAGGGGATATTAGCTACAGTAGCTGTAAGTTGCGAAATGGTTCAAGAAAGTAGGTACTTTATTATAGTCTCATTATAAATTTTTTCACTTAAAGGAATATGGGAAAATATGGTTTGAATGTTTGACTTTCATTTCCAAGGGCCGTGATAGCTCAGTGATAAACGATTGACAGTGGTGACAATGACAGGTGGTGGGCTGTGGAAGTACATAGAGGGTTTTTTATCATTTTGGTTTATGTTTGATTTTTTTTTACTAATTCGTGTCATTTACCCGAGGAAAATGACACGAGTTTGAAGAAAATGAAATGATTTTATTTTTATCATTTCATAGTTATTATTTTCATTATTTATTTCTTTATTATTTATACACTAAGACTCTCCTAGCCACAGAAACATAACATAGAACATAACATTTATTGGAATAGTATGGTTTGTGGTAGAATACTCCCATGACTACTGGTTACATCCACCCTCCATCGTGACTGGCAGGTGACTGACCCGGGAGACGGTGAGAAGGTGTTGACAGGTGTCGCTGTGACCTACAATATGTCCCACATTGGGAAGTAGGTCTGGACTAGTTGTGGGTGCATCACGCACACTCAGGAAAGTCCAGATATGGGTGTTTTGAAGCTTACGGGTTAAGGGGGAATTTGAGGCAGTCTGAATTACCTTGTGGTGCAGATGGAACTGTGCGCCTTTCTGAGGATTCCCGGGGAATACACGCTTTATCCACATGGGTGTTCACACCCACGCTGGGTGTTAAAATGTGACCTGCTGGAGTTTGCATAGGGATTCTCAGCTTACCAATATTAGTCATAAGTGTAGAGTTATAAGGGTAAGTATCCTCTTAGGAGATCCGAATGAGCAGGAATAAATACCGTTGGACAGTACTTAGACTAGGAGCATAAGCGCAGAGCCCTGAGTTAATTATCACCACTCTTACTTCCGACCTGTGGTGGGCTGTGAGTCACTGAGGGCCCTGTTAGTTTATTGGCACCCATTGGGATCTTTTTAATGTACCAGGGGTTGATGCTGTAGGAGATGGATCAGCTAAAGTGAAGCATGGTCTCGCAGATGAGAGAAGAAGCTGGCGCCTGATTGACTGCTGTCTTCCTTGAAAGCACCAGGCAAGGCTCTGGACCTCAACCCTTATATCCACACTGTGTCTATGCGTTAACCAGGGAACAACTTGTTCTCCGGTTAATAGAGATACAGGTTAAACCAGTAAACTACATGCATCCTCAGTGATTTAGGCAATCAAAGGACTAGCATGTTTCCTGGTTAGTATTTTACCCAGTAAGAAATTAATGGTGACCTCAAATGTATGAAACTTTGGTTGTCACTTAAATTTTCAGTTAAGGAGTACTTTTCATTGCATATGTATTGACTACTAGGCAAAGAATAGTTGTATTTTAATACAAACTGTCTGTCGCATCGACACTATTGATGCTCCACCTTGATTGATTTCATAGGTAGTGCTGGAGGGTAACCACCCTGATTGATTTCATAGGTAGTGCTGGAGGGTACCACCCTGATTGATTTCATAGGTAGTGCTGAAGGGTGGAGCATTTTTGCTATGCAGGTACAGCGATAGTTGTAGCGGTTTTACCGTGCAGGTCAGCTGATCATCCCTGCTGCACACTGTTGTCTCTTCTCCTCTGCCCTTGGTGTCTCCATTTGTTATTAATTTATATTATATAATTTTAGACATGGGTACAGTTACACCACAGCTGTTACACCTACACCATGTATCACATACACCAAGCTACATAACTAATAGTTGTTAAATAAATGTAGCAAACTCAATTTGAGTTGAGTTTGACCAAGGTACAGGATTTTGCACTTTCGTCACAGAGTTTACATTCCCCTCAAGTTTGCTTCTGTTAATGGAAATACGAGGTTTTTCCACTCATTGACAATAATGCTTTTTGCCTGTAGCAGGATAGTACACACACCACAGTCTGAATTTTGTGTGACTGACTTAGGATGTATGTATTACCTACTGTTGAATTTGTCATAAAAAAATTCATTTTGATGGGGTGTAATGTCATGAATTCACCAAATTGTTTTTATACAAATTCATGACATTGTATCTGTATGGGAATGCAAGATGCATTAATGAAAAACCCAGAAATAATAACTCGGGTAACCATCCTGACAGTGCTCCAATCAGGATTGCTCTCAGAATGTTCGTTATTGTTTCAATCATGATTGTTTTTATGCACGCCCTTGGTGCATTACTGGATGATACTTTTGTGTATTAATCATTCCTCCACCCTGCCTCTTTAGCCGTTAACCCCTAACAGGCGGGCGACGTTACGTAACGTCCGTGTGTGGGGAGGTGGGTGACCTTACGTAACGTGCAGCCATTTTCAGTCCTAAATTATTGGTGAAACTGGGCGATAAGGCATCTTTATCACCTATTGACCTTGCCTCTACTCTCCCAAGCCTTGAAACAAGTAAAGTAGAATATCCATAATATATAAGTTGTAGTGTTATAATTGTTCAAGTAAAATAGTATGTACATACGTAAGTTTTGTTGTTATAAGCGTTCAAGTAAAACAGAAAACACATACCTAAGATTTAGAAGACAATGAATAGTGTAAAGAATGCTTTAAATGATAAATATGGTGTCCAGTGGTGAAGAAAAAGCAGATGAGTAGTTTGCTAGCCTAATCCCAGGCGCACCTGGTGATAAGCTACTTGCCTGCTCTCCTCCCTCACTCCTCCCCTCCTCCTCCCACAGGCAGCAGAGACGTATTACCGCGCATATAACACCTCCTGCCTTCGTTTCTCATCCATTTTTAACCCGCCCCGTCCTGATGACGTATGGGTACGTTGCAACGATTTGCATTTGCCAGTCCCGGCGACGTACCAGTACGTCGTGCAATTGCAATGTGCATAATTTTGACAATTTTCAAATTTCGCGCTTGATTTGCGGTACGCACCCTCGCCTGACCTTCCCCTACCTGCCACCAGGCGGGGACACTCAGCGACCCCGCGCGACCCGCGCTAGCCCGCCACTCGTCCACTCACCTGGTAGCCACGGTCCTGCTCAGACATGGCTAAGAGAGGTCTCTCAGAGAGCGAGATTCAAGTCGCCCTGGACACCTTTACCGGCGACAGTGATTCCCCACTGGATGACGAGGAGATGGACAAAGATTATGTGCAGCCAGAGGAGGAAGAAACCACCAGCAGTGACGAGGAAGTTCCGTCACCCAGGAAGCGGCAGTACGTGACTTACCATGCTGCTAGAGAGGGGCAGGAGGCAAAGAAGGCACGTGGTATATCCTATCCCTATCCCCAGCGTGCTTTGGAAGGAGAATTTGAGGTCGAGGACGAGGACGAGGACGAGGACGGAGCCGTGGGATGTGCTGCCACGTGGTATGGACGGGAGGTCATAACACATCGTGGCCCAGAGCGCACACCACGTCGTATGAGCAGGTATGGGCCTAGCATTCTGTTTGGGGAGCTAGGAAGTCAAGTGGAGGGAGTGGGGAGTGAAATGGAAAGTCCTGGGATTAGGGAAAGTGAGAGTGACGTGAGTGAGTCATTGCTCTCCCTACGTAGTGTGAGGCGGCAGAGTGGATCACGTGGGCCAGTGCGGGTGCGTTCTTATCACGTGGGGTTGTGAGGGAGGGGGAAGGTGGGGAGGAACCACTCCAAAGCACGTCTTATGCTCCCCAATATCCCCTAACACGTGGTCGAGCTAGGTTGCGTGAGAGAGCACGTGGTGTGGTAATGGAGGGGGAAGGTGGGGAGGAACCACTCCCCAGCACGTCTTCTGCTCCCCAATATTCAACTATTTCATCCCCACAGCCCCCTAATGTTCCTCAAGGCCGTAAAGGTAAGGGAAAGGGAAAGGGTAAAGGCAGAGGGAAGAGGAGTGACAGTGGGGAAGCCCTCCGTACTCCTTCTCCCCCACCTCCCCAACCAGGATCTCCTCCCCACCCAGACGAAGGCGGTGATGGGGACGAGGGATTTGTGTCGTGGGATTGGGAGGATGGGAGTGATTTTTCTCCCCTCATTCACCCCTTCACTGAGCAAGGGCGATCTGGCTGCATTGCACCAGGTATTCACAGTAATTCCACCAGGTTGGATTTTTTCCACCTGTTTTCAGTGAGGCATTTGTAGATCAGATCGTTTATCAAACAAACCTGTTTGCAAGCGCCCAGCGCCTAGAAAGTGAAAGATTGGGAACAAGGAGTAGGCATTCTATGATCTATGATTACCCTGTCTCCCTTCCAGAAATGTTCTTATTTTTTGCCCTTGTCCTTTTGATGGGTATTATAAGAAAGAATAGAATTCCTGCTTACTGGACAAGGGACCCTGTTATGTTTACCCCCATATTTGGTCAAGTGATGAGCCGTAATCGGTTTCAACAAATTCTAAGTCGCCTCCATTTTTATGATGCTCATGACCCTGCAAATGCAAACAACACTGACAAAATGAGGTGAATTCGGTTGGTCTTTGATCACCTCAGGCAAACTTTTCGATCCTCATTCTATCCCTATAGAGATCTCGTCATAGACGAGAGTCTCGTGTTGTGGAGAGGCAATATTTCATTCAGACAGTATATACCCAGCAAAAGGCACCGTTTTGGGTTCAAGATCTTTGTTATGTGTGACTGTAGGACTGGATACGTGCAAGACATAGTCTTGTACACCGGTGCACAGACAGACATAATAGAAGATCGAAGTATAGGACTTTCGGGAGCAGTGGTAAAGACGATGATACAAGACTACCTTCATCGCGGTCACGTTCTCTACCTCGACAACTGGTACACTAGCCCTCTTCTCGCTCGTTATCTTCACACACATGAAACGGGAGTCTGTGGAACCGTAAAGGTGAACCGGCGTCACATGGTCAAGGTAGGGCGGAAACTTGCAAGGAGTGAGGTTGTCTTCTTCAAAGCCAACAACATCCTTGCAACAATGTGGAACCACAACAGAGAAGTAAGCCTCTTGTCCACGGTTCACCGCCCCTTGATGCACCGTACTGATTCTGTAGATTACCATAGCGAGAGCAGGCGTTGTGTTTGGAAACCTGAGTGTGTAATGGATTACAATATAAACATGCGCCTCGTGGACCAGTCTGACTCCATGATATCGACGGTAGAGTGTGCCAGGACAACGATGAAGTGGTATAAGAAACTGTTCTTTCACTTACTAGATATCACTGCTCTGAATTGCCACCACCTTCACGCCATGACCACAGGAGTTCAGGAAACATTTGAAGGGTTTGTGAGGGAGCTCACAAGAGAAATCTTCGCTAAGTATGCTGTTGAAAGGCCCCAACAGCGCCCCCGCACTGCCCCTATTACCCAGACTCCCCAGAGAATATCCGGCCGCCATTTCCCCACTCCTATCCCTCCCCAGCCCAACAGACCTAAGCCCCAGCGCAGGTGTCACGTGTGCAGTAATTCCCAGGTGAGACTCACGACACAGAGGAAGGACACCCGCTATGAGTGCGTGCAGTGTGACGTGGGTCTGTGTATTCACCCATGTTTTAGTGAATATCACACGTTGATGCAATTTTAGCATGGTGTGAATGCGAAAGGACGCTGAAATTATGAGGTAAATGCGACAGACAAACGCTCAGTGAAATTATCAGTCATGTGGATCTCCAAATATTAGTATAAAGTGCCTACGGGTAGAACATAAGTGAAAACATTGGGTGTAAGTATATAAATCTGCCCTTAGTTGAAACTTACATAGAGAGGGTTGTATGATGCGATATTCTGTCGCTCAGTGCAATAAATACGGCTCGTTATTATATAATTATTATTATGTGACATTCTTACGGGTATAATATAAGTTCAAATTATTGTATATGATGATGTATATTCTAAGTCAAATATTCATAGCGTGTGTATAAAGATAAGATTTCCTGACGCTCAGTCGAATAAATAAGGCACGTATTAGTCAAAATAAAAGTCAGCAAGTGATAAAGTGAATAATTAGTACGAGTATATAAGTGTGTGAGTGAATTAGTATATAAGTGTGTGAGTATTATGTATGACGAAACATTCCTTGCGAGGGTATTTTCAGGCGATATTCTCACGCTCACTTGAATAAATAATGGCAGTAAGTATGTACAGTGCATTCTAGGGGTGTAAACGTGTGTAATGTAAGTGGGAAAATATAATTGGAGTGAATAAATAAAGTAGATGATGAAACACGAGTGTTTGAGATCGTGGTTCCTACGTGAATATGCGCTAGCATATCGCTAAATGCCCTCGTAATGAATGAAAATAATTGAAAACCTTTACAGTGGTGGAGGAAAGGTTCTATGTAAAGGGGAATATAATTGGAAAGTGATAAAACAATTTGGTATGTTGAAATACGAGTCATAGCGAGTGCGCTTACTAAGCTGATGTGCGCTAAACTTATGCTGCATGTCATCATAATGAATGAAAACATCTGAAAACACTTACAAACAGTTGTAATTGGTAAATTGTCATTGAAACAGAAGTATACAAGTAGAAAAAATGATAGGTTGACTCATACCAGAAACTTAGCATATAGCATGTTACGACTCGGACCAAACTCGCTATGCTCGCGCGATGGTACAATGCTTATTTTTCATATATATGTGTCTGAAATCCATTATATTGTTACTGTTATTGTTTATTAGTTCAAATTCAATAAATGTAGAGGTGTTGTGTGTTGTTTCTCCCATTATTCCTTATCATAGAAAACGTAAACGCATATCCAGCCCATTACAGAATACGATACCTGCGGGGGGAAACCGCACCTGTACAGACCACTTATGGACCGCAGGGACCACTTTCTTTATGATTTTCCTTCGTTTCTCGACCTAAGGGGAAGTTTTAGCAGAAAAACTTTTTTTCCAAAAAGGCTCGGGACTGGGGGATGTCATAGGTGCGGAAAGCCTCGGGACGTGACGGGTTAATAGATTTATGCATGTCTAGGCTTATTCCTTGATACTTTATTTTTCCGAAAATATGCCGCCCTACACGGCCGTACAATTGGTAAGTTGCCTGCTCATAAGGGGTTAAGCCATGCCCACTTCCGGTGATCATGTATTGCTCTGTGGCTGGCATGAGAACATCAGTCAGTTTGTGCAGTGCTGCCACAGGAAGCGGACGTCGAGAACAGTGCAGAGAATTGAACACCCCGTCTTAGCGGCTACAGCCTGTAGCAGCTGTACGGCCCCCGCATCTCCCCACCGAATTGGTGATCGCCAACAGTGGACATCAGCAGTGTGCAGCACAGTGGTCTGAGTAGCAGAGCCGCTCAGTCTCTTCACAGCCACAACTCCATTTTCTCCACTGACCAGTATTTTCTTTCTGTCTTTTCTGTGCTTATGAATATTAGCTAGTTGTTTGATTGCATGAGTGATTACTCACTTGTAACGTAAGAATTCATTTGGTTTGTAATTAATAAATTTACAATTCTTTTCTTTGGGCATTATTAAATGTAAGAAAAGTGTTTCATTTCTCCATATTGTGCTTACTTTAGTTTGCTACTCCCAGTTTGCAAACACTTATATTAATCACGACTGGTAGTTAAGGCAATTCTTTCATATTAATTTGTAAATCTGTTTTTGCCAGCCAGGAGTTAGCACCAGCAAGAATCTGTATTAGTATTAATTATCGATTGTCAGGGGTCAGGACATTTTCTCAGAGGCCAACAGCATCAACAATTCAGCATTCTTGATTAGTCTCCGATGTGTACAACTGAGAAAGTTTATGAATTTTCATCTTTAGAGAATTGGCGAAGTAAGCGAGAATAAGGTAAAGCTTACTACTTCTTTTTCAGAAGTCGATACCCCTCTGTTAGTGGTGACTTTTTTTTTTTTCTCCCATAAGTAGTGGAGATATATTCAGTGTATTTCTTTTCCCACCGTGACAACTGATGCCTTTTTTGAAATTTTTTCATATTTCACTCTCCTCCCTCCCTTGACAGTAGGAAAATAACAGAGGAATTAGTTGGAGAAGAGGGAGGTTTCTGGGAGAGAAGAGGTTGTGTAGATCAGATATTCTTAGGTCTTTAGTGGAAAAGTTTCTACAGAAGAGAAAGAAGTTGTAGGTGGCCTTCATGGATTTGTTGAAAGTTTATGACAGAATGGATAGACAGGGAATGTGGAAAATAGTAAGAATATGTGGTGTAAATAGGAAGTTGCTGAATGCCGTGAAGAGTATGAACGAGGGTGCTAAGGCTGCAGTGCGTGTGGATAGTGAACTGAGTGAATTTTTCCCTCTGAATGTTGGATTGAAACAGGGATGTGTCATGTCTCCTTGGTTGTTCAATCTCTATATGGATGGGGTTATAAACGATAAAAGGCTGGGCAGTGGATGCTAGTGAAGCCCGAATGAGAAAGGGCAACATCTGGAATCTTCCTGTATTTTTATTTCCAGATGATACTGTATTGTTAAATGAAGACGAAGGGGAACTGCAAGGCGTAATGAATGATTCAGGAAGAGTGTGTAACGAACTGAAGCTAAAGATGAATGTAGGGAAAAGTAATGTTATTGTGTTGCAGAGAAATGAAGTCACTGAATGTACAATGAGTTTAGAGGATGAGGATATGAAAAATGTGAATGCATTTAAGTACTTTGGTAGTCTGAATAAGGATGGACATTTGGAGGATGAAGTGTTTTAAAGTGTACAACAAGAAAGAAAGGTTGCTGGTGCTTTGAAGGCAGTGATAAGAAATAGAGAAATGAGCATGGAAGTAAAAAAGTCATTGCATAACAGTATTGCGATACGAACTCTAATGTATGGAAGTGAAGTTTGGACCTTGTTGGAAGGACACAAGTCAAGAGTGACATCAGTGGAAATAAGTTACTTGAGAGAAGCACGTGGAGTTACCTGGAGAGTCAGACTGACATATGAGGATGTGAAGGAGCGTTGGGATGTTGATGTGGATGTGACAGGAGAAATACACTGAGGTGGTTTGGCAATGTAAAGAGGATGGAGAGTGCTAGACTAACAAGAAGAGTGTATGTGAATGGAGTGGATGATGAGACAGGGAGGGGCAGAGGATGAAACTGAGGGATGGAGTGGAGAGGTACATGATAGAGAGGAGTATGAGCTAGGAGGAGAGCTGTGAATCGGCAGGGTACAAGGCGACATGGAGGCGATTTGTTTATGGTCACCCCTTGTGGGATTAAGGCGTCTGGCAATAGATAGATAGATAGATAAAACATAAATGATACAAATGTCGTTTTAATTGGTATGGAATACATCCCCTTATCTATGGTCACGACCCAAATTATCCTTGTACTGTTACAGATATCATAATCTACATTAATGAACATATGACAGTGATGACAGCTGGAAAGACTGGCCGCAGCTCTTCAGGGGTTTAGACGAGCCTGCTCGTGGAGTGCTGCCTTGCAATGGTGATTAGGTTTGAGTACTACTTCGACTACGTGGGGTCATACTTTAAGGCCTACAGTATTCGCGGTAGCAAGATAAAAACCGCTCCCCCTCAGCCGGTGAGGGGTAAGGATAACCCAATTCAGTGAAGGTCGCAAGCCTGAATAAATGGGTAGAGTTGCCTTCAAAAACCAAAACCATGCACATCGACCCCATATAAAAGTGGGAAAAGATGGAAGAAAAATGAATAGTTGAGATGATAGTAGCCCCTCTCACGAGACAAGACGAAACCGTTACTAAAGGTACCTATGCCTAACAGTGCAGGTGACCACCGCGTGCATCATTTTAGCAATATGTGCACTGTGGAAAGTTACCAAAAATGATAATTAGAACTTTGGAGCAAATTTTAGAGGCTGGCCGACCTCTGCATATTATTCAGCTCTTAGTGAGAGTCAGACTGGAGAAGGGGGTTCAGAGTTGTGTTATATATCAGTTTGGAGGGAGGGAGTGGGTTGGTGTTTCAGAGTGTTACATAGGGAATGGGGGTATATATTTTGGTTAGAATAGGTGCAATGTGATGTATGAAGGGCCCCTTTGGCCTACTGAGCCATAATATTATCTTGTAAGTTATTTTTGTCTCTTACGTCGATACACTCTGTATAAAAAACATACACGGGGATATCAATGTGTAATGAGCAAAAGAGATCGCTAAAAGAAATGTGTTGCGAAATATCTGAGGTAAACGAAACTATGGATCTATGTTAAAAGGGAACGCACTTGCACAGTATGGCAAACAATCTACAGTATCTCCATTTGCTAGTAAATTATCTAAGTTTGTACAGGAGTGCAATAAAATTCATTCCCAACTACTGTATGTATCGCCATTGTTGTGTTTAAATAGCAGTAGGGATGCCAGGTTTTGCTCAGGCAAAACCCTATAATCGTGAATATGGCCATTTCCAGGGTCGCCACTGCTCGGGACGGAATTTTTTTTCATCGTATAATTGGTCATCCAGTCATATTGGCACCGTCGGATTGAGGGCCTCGAGAAAAGACTCTGCAAAGTCACATTTTCAACACTTCCAAACAAAATAAGGTACGGTATTATGGTAGGTTAACGTTAGATGTGGCCTTTTTTTTTTAAATAAATATATGAGGCTTCACAGCCTCATCCTAAGGCCCATTAGTCCTCCTACATACCAAACACCTCTGCATGTCACCAATTCGGCGCTAACACCCATCTCCCATACTCAATACATGCTAGGGCTGTCTCATACATGACTGGTGTATTGGTATTAGCGGGGATATTTTTACGACATATTAGCGGATCTTCTGGGAGATCAGTAAAGTCTGATTTTTATGAAATTCAAATCCTTAAACTGTTCCCTGCCCCAGCGGGGATTAGAACCTGGGTCCAGTAGTACTGCAGGCCACCTCTCTACCGAGTGAGCCACCGCATATGTTGATTTAATGTGAAAAAAAAAACGGCATTTATATTTTGGTTTGATTAGCCGAATTTGTTTCACCTATTCCTGAGTGAAGATGCGCCGTTGCCGAATCATTTCTTGCTGAATTTGCTCCGACGTTGCCAATATGACGGGATGCCTAAGCGTAGCAGAAGAAAAAAAAAAAAGTGCCTGGGACTCTGGGGGACCCTAGGTGGTCATTCCCCGTGTCGGAGATGACCCCTGGGGTAAAATTTTATCCATTGCGCCTATGTTCCTCCTTGGGCCAATTTCCCTAGGGATATGTTGTCCATGGACCTACTTTCTTAAAGCCCATGCACCAACCAACCCTGCCCACCCACCCCACCAGCCCTGACCCCCCCACGAATCCGTCCACCCATTGGACTCTTGGTAGCTAATAATGATATGGCTGTAAAAGTAAAACACTCTTCAGTAGACTGGCTGGCAACCATATTTTCACCATGTTGATGATTATTCCCAATTAGTTCTAAACATCAGGGGTGCAACTTTACCAACTGTATTGCACACATCTATATTCACCTCAGAAAGTGACACTTCACAGAGAACAGACAGACAGACAGACAAGCTTTCTTATATATATATATATATATATATATATATATATATATATATATATATATATATATATATATGTGTGTGTGTGTGTGTGTGTGTGTGTGTGTGTGTCCATCTATCCATCTATCTGTCTATCTATCTATATCTAACTATCTATTTACGTATCTACCTATATCGGCTTTGTACTTATCACACATGCCATTTATTTGCAACATGTGCTGAATCTATTGGTTCTTTTTATTATTTGTGAAGGATAAACATAGATCTGGATCATATAATACTCTATCCTACTATCCTAGGAAAGAAAGTTTTCACAGTATAATAGTAATGATGATGATGATAATAATAATAATCATCATCATCATCATCATTAATAACAATAATAATAATAATTCATTCAAATGTTTTTCGAAGTGATACTATTTACAAGTTTGTCATCGCATATTGTCGTAATACAGACACATTTATTAATATTTACAACCAGGTGACACACACACACACACACACACACACACACACACACACACACACACACACACACACAATGAAAAAATAGGACAAATATGCCGTTTCCAGTGGAGTTCAATTGGTAGGAATGGTTTGTTGTTGTCATTGTCGGTTAAGTCGCACCCAGTTAGAGTCTAAATTGGTAGGTGTAACTGGTCGTTGTAAGTGAGAGGAATAATTTGTTGTTGTTATGGTCGATTGAGTAGTATCCAGTTGAGTCCAAATTGGTAGGTATAATTTTTCTTTTTTTTTTTTGTCGATGTTATTCTGCTACAGAGCCAGGGGGGATCCCATGAGCACTCTCTGCCCGTCGACATCCCTGGGATTCTATTGTATCCGTATCAGTATCAAACATTTCTCCTGTAAGTCTATGTATTTTTCCTTTCAGATGATTGAAGGAGTTTCAGTGACGATGATACGGCATCTTTAATGTCTTATGTATTTCTGTTTTGAAAAATGTTGACTGGGGATTTTTCTTGTGATCTGTTGGATTTTTGTAGTAAAGTTTTCCAATTTTGTACTTGCCTTTGCGACACGCAGCAGGTATGTTTCCCGACAAATCTGGGTATGATACAGTTTCAAAATTATAATAATCTCTTTTATCATAGAGTTTTGTTGGTATAATTTTGTTTTCTATTTTGATATTAATTTCCAAAAAGTTTGCTTGGCAGTTGTCGGTGTTTCCTTTATTTAATAGTAGTCCTTCCGGGTATGTCCTTTATCCTTTCATTCCCCCCCCCCTCATTTTTAAAGGATATTAGATCGTCAGTGAATCGTCAAGTTTTGTTAAATTTCTTCTCAACTGAATATTGAACTTATGACATTCGTTCCATCCACTTGAATTCATAACTATATAAGTACATTTTTGCCATGAATGGGGCTGGGTCTGTTCCCGATGGGCATTCCTATGCACTGTTTGAAAACCATACTTCCACATGTAAGAAAGCAGTCTTCTACAGACACACACACACACACACACACACACACACACACACACACACACACACACACACACACACACACACACACACACACACCAGCTATGCTTCTGCATATCTCCTTTTTTATGGAAGGAACATAAAAGAACGCAATATGAATCAAGAAATGGTGTGACATAAATTTGTGTATCAGGATAGACGATAAAGTACATTTACTTCGAAGTGAAGGCAAACAGTAATTTCACTGAAAAGCAAGGCCAGTATGATGGACAGTCTTATAAAAACCACACTCACTTGCACCTCGTCATGCGCTGCCAAGGCTGCGACAGTACACACATTAACGCCACCACTCATAGTCCTCGTTTGGCTCAGTGTTCTCTGGTGGCCCGCAGGATGTGATGCAGGTAACTTGTTTTCTGTGGTAAAGACAAGAAAAAAGGAGAATCCGATGTGGCATAGACAGCTGAGACTTCTCCAGGAGGTTGTCTCAGGGCCAGGTAAAGGAAAGTCTCTGGTACTGCACTTAGACCCTGAACTTCCTGAAATTCAGCATGCTATAACAAACCTGTGTGAGGGGCAGGACACACCTCGCCTCACTGTGAGTCTTAATCTCAATCATACTTGGAAGCAACAAGCCTCCTCTCTCCTCCACGTGGTGCTGTTGCTTTCACACAGAACCCAGTTGCTCCTGTCACTGTGGCACCACTGGCAACCCCACAACCTGCTACTTCTTAGCATGGCACCGGCCATAAATACCTCTATTCTAGTGGAAGATGCTCTGAGGAACGTAGACAAACTGGCAATGATCACAGTCGAGGCGCTGGTATACACTGTGCTGCCCTTCTCTTCACCCACGCCGCACCTGCTTGGCCGCTGGCACCCTGATCGCTACACCCAGTGGCACCAGTTATTCATACAGAGATTTGCAGAGTTCCAGGGCTGCACCTTCCACCTCGCTACGTGGATAGATGATGCCCCAATGATATACTTCGGGGACGGTTCAAACAGAAAACCGTTGGGTATTGCGGTGGAAATGCTTGATGCTCTCTCACCTCATCTGAACTTTACCTATACCATGACGGCAAGTCCACCAGACAAGAAGTATGGAGTATTCGAAGATGGAGTGTGGGTTGGCCTCTTGGGAATGGTCCACAGAGGAGAAAAGAACTTCACAGTTAACCCATTCTTCCTGTCACTGGACCGCATCGACGCTTTTGATGCCTCAGTAACTTTCTGGCAGACCGGGTATGGAGTCTTCCTGATGAAGCCTGGCCCCCTACCCGCCTGGACCAGTCTGTACCTACCCTTCAGTGGACCGGTGTGGGCTGCCGTGGCAGTGTCATTCCTGGCAGCCACTATTCTACTGTTACTACAGGTATAATGTGCGTGTGTGTGTGTGTGTGTGTGTGTGTGTGTGTGTGTGTGTGTGTGTGTGTGTGTGTGTGTGTTGCAGTCATTATGATCCTTTCAAGACAGTGTGGATTTATTACTAGTTGAAAGACACTGTCTTTATTTGTAGACATTTAAAAGTTATGAGTTTAAGAAGTGGATGAAAAAAAAAATCTTTGCCTTCCACACCCTCCGACTATGACCCACACAGGAAAACTGAAAGTAAAAAAACTGTGTAGGAATAAAACACATGACAAAGGTTTGTGTTAAAATACAGCACTTAACCTAACTCTTAACACTGGCACTGAGAGAGAGAGAGAGAGAGAGAAACATGTTATCGATATCATCACATACAGACCTCAGATTTAGGTGTGTGTGTGTGTGTGTGTGTGTGTGTGTGTGTGTGTGTGTGTGTGTGTGTGTGTGTGTGTGTGTGATCAAAATAACATAAGATAGTGAAAGAAGCTTAACTAATATGTTTTGAGCAAGTCTGTGCTTGTGCTTAGATGAAAGTCATTGGAAGGACTGTTACATCTTATTCTCTTGTGTTTGTATTATCTCACCCGTTGATGAGTGATCAGCTAGTCTTCTTCTGAACACGTTTAAATGGAGTTGTATCTTATTTTCTGAAAAATTATTCCAACAAGCACTCACGCCACTGGAATAGAAAGCTTTTCTATAACCGTCATTTTTGTTACCTTTAAGCTGTTAACTGATGCAGTTCCATGGCAGTTCAGAGACAGTGATATGACTTCATACCTGTCATCTGTTATCAATGGGTGTGTCTCATAAGGGTTTACTACATTACTTACCGTACATTACACTGATTCTGGAATTACTTTCATCTTGCACATAAGACGAAGCCCGAACTACACAACATATTTCTGATCTGGACATGTACAAGGGGATGATAATGTCTATTTTTAAATGTAAAATTTCGAAAGATAAATTCTTTCTGGCAGTTTCATGACATCCCTAATAGAGATTCAGATCTTTAGCAACAGTCACTCGTAGATCCTTAACATTTCTACCACTTTTATTTCCTGTTGTGTAATTTTTCAAAAAAAAATTTGCTTGGGGCTTCCAATTTGACTGTCTATCTCTCTATTACCACACTCCTCAATCCCGTAAGGGATGGCCACAAACAAATCACCTCCATGTCACCCTGTCCAACGCCATTTCACTGCCTTGCTTCCAGCTAACACCCCTCTCTCTCATATACCTCTCCATCCCTCCATCTCGTCCTCGGACTCCCCCTCTCTCTCCCACCCTCCACCTCATTTATGTAACCTCTCCTCGTTAGTCTCTCGCTCTCCATCCTCACCACATGGCCAAACAACTTCGGTGTATTTCTCTTAACGCATTCAACCACATCCACATCCACACCACAATGCTCATTCACTTCCTCATTTATCACTCAGTCTCTCCACATGCTCCTCTCAAATTACTCATTTCCACTGCTCTCGCTCTTGACTTGTGTCCTTCCAACTAGGCCCACGCTTCACTTCCATACGTTAGAGTTGGTATCACAATACTGTCATGAGGCGACTTCATTACATCCTTGTTTATTTCACTGTTCCTTATCACTGCCTTCAGGGAAGCAACAACCTGTGTTCCCTGTTGTACCCTTTCAGCATTTCACCCTCTAAACTTCCGTCCTTACTCATCACACTACTCAAGTACTTAAACGCCCTCACATTTTCCATTTCCTCTTCCAGCCTCACTGTACATTCAGTTACTTCATTTCTCTCAAAGACCATAACTTTACTTTTTCCTACATTCACCTTTAGATTCCATTTCTTACACACACTCTCAAACTCATTCACCAAGCCTTGCAGTTCTCCTTCGTCTTCACTTAACAATACAGTATTATCTGCAAACAACAGTACAGGAAACATTCGTCTTCACTTAACAATACAGTATTATCTGCAAACAACAGTACAGGGAGTTTCCAAACACGGACTTCCCTCATTATTGCTGCTCCTCTGCCCTACCTTGTATCTCTTTTATAACCCCATCCATAAACAGATTGAACAACCATGGGGACATGACATATCCCTGTTTCAATCCAACATTCAGATAGAAAAATTCACTCAGTTCAGTATTCACAGGCACTGCAACCTTAGCACTCTCATACATACTCTTCATGGCATTCAAATAAATTCCCATTTACTCCGTATATTCTTAATATTTTCCATATTCCTTGTCTATCCACCCTGTCAAATATTTTCTCCAAATCCATGAAGGCCGCATATAACCTGTTTCCCTTATCTAGAAACGTACTCACTAAAGGCCTAAGAATGAATATATATCTGATCTACATAACCTTTTCCTTTCCTAAACCCTCCCTGTTCTTCTCCAACTAATTCCTCTTTATTTCCCTACCTCTGTCAATAAGTATCCTATCATATAATTTTCCTAGTGCTTTAAGAAGACGAATGTCCCCATGATTACCACATATTTCTTTTTCCCTTTTCCCATTGTACAGGGGAATAATTATACCTGACTTCCAATCCTCCGGCAATCTACCTTAATCGCAGGCCAATCTGCACATCTTCCATATCCATTCTACTACTATTCCTCATACTTCAGCATTTCACCACACACTCCATCAATTCCTGGGGCATTCCCCATTTGACTTTCTTCATTGCTTCCCCTGCTTCCATCCTACTGATTCCTTTCTCTCTTCACACTTCCTTCCTCCCAGCCATTCCCCAGCCACTTATATTCACATTTCTTTCATTGTCTATGTTCAACAATTCCTTAAAGTGTTCCCTCCATCTGCTTTCTTTTTTTCCCTTCACCACTAGAAATATACCATTAATATCATTCACTCTCCTACTTATTTCTTTATCCCCTTATCTAACTCTCTTTATCTCATTCCAGAATATTGTCTTACATTCCCTCCACTTTACACTCAAGTACCTTCCAAATTCCTCATCCACGCTCTTCTTACTTTCTCGTACTATTCGTTTCACCTCTCTCTTTCTCTCTACCTATAAACTCTCTCTTCGTCTCTCAACTTCCTTCACGCCCCTGTTTCTCATCTAATCACGATATGCTTCTTTTGCGCCACAGCCTGTCTCACCTCTTCATTCCACCATTCTGTTCCTTGCACTCCCTTTCGTCTTTGCTTCACCAAACACACCACCTCACATGCTACACAGATTTCTTCTGTGAATATCCTGCACATACCTTCCACGTCCCCCATCTGTTCTAAATTAATTTTACGCAATCGACCCTCTACTTCTCTCATATGTTCTGCCTTATTTTCTTTTCCATCCTCTTGCAACCATCTACCTTTCGTGTGTGTTCTACTTCTTCCTGTCCTTCCTTTCTTCAGTTTGTAACACTTGAAATTCGTCTCTATTACATTACAGTACATTTGGAAGTGATTCAGAAAAATGTTATCGGAATTTAGCTTCTTCCTGGCGTTCAGTTATGCTTCCGTTTCAGCTTCAGTATGGTACTGTAACAGTATTACAACACTGTTATATTATCTGTAACACAACTTCACTGCAAAACTTTGCAAATAATCTAGATCAGTGATTCTCAAACGGAAGGCACTTGACTCCCAGGGGAGGAGTCTCATATCTAAGGGGAGGAATTTTAGCCACGGGAGGAATGAGGGAGGAATTTCAGTCAAAGAAGGATCTCGAAACTGGGAAAGAATGTACCTTGTACACTATATATCTATTATCTATCTATCTATGTCTATATCTATCTATCTATATCTATCTATGTCTCTCTCTCTCTCTCTCTCTCTCTCTCTCTATATATATATATATATATATATATATATATAGATAGATAGATAGATAGATATAGATATATATATATATCAAATGAAATATCAATATACACAACTGTAAGGGCGATCACGAAGTAACAGTTAAAAAAAAAAAAAAACTGCTGCTTCAGACATAATTCCGTTTGGGACTATTCAATTATTGAAGTTTGAAAAACGTCCTCATGGTATGATGATGCTCTGGTGGCATCTCGATAGCTGTAGCTATTACAAGTTGCCAACAACTGGCGGTCTGGACATGACGGTCTGGAGGGGAAAGCCGATATCACTATTGGCCGAGTGTATGAATCCCGAATTGGCAGTGACTGTCTGAAAATATTATGGGACAGTACTGGAAAACAAGCTTCATATCTAAGTCTGTCTTTTTCAACAAAGTTTAACAGTTGTTGACAGTTGCGGACTAGTTGAGACGATAAAAAACATTTAGTGACAACCAATGAATATTTAGCGATATTTCAGACAGTCACCTGCAAGTCCAAATTTGTACCCTCGGGCAATAGCAATATAAGATTTGAAATAAGATTTCTTTTCTTCATTTGATTGCAGTTAATAAAGTAATTTAGTTTCATAAATTGTTTCAATAATTGCCATTGTAAAAGTATAATGGTGAAAAAATTACTAGACGGTAAATCGAAATGGGGTAGGAATTGAAGAAACCTGGGATCACAAGAGGAGGAATGTGACCTGGGACTCTGAGAACCACTGATCTAGACTAACTTAAGTCAAAGTCATTTTTTCCTGTACATGTATAATTTCACGGAACATTATCATTCAGAAACGTCATGTCAGAAACGTCATTTTTACGAAGTAGAAGATCTGAATGTATTCTTATTATATGATAATCTGCTGCCGTGCTTTAACATACATTCCACTGGGCAGACAAGAAAACGTGATAACAAGATTAAACAAATCTTGTTCACACACAATCACATCGAAAGAAATTAATTAAGATATCAGGACAGGAAAGCCGCCAGAAATGTTGTATGGTGTGTGTGGCGCCAGTGTTGTAGTGGGAAAGACAAAAGAACATTTAATCGTTTATGGACGTAAATGGTATGTAATTTAGGTCACAGAGGAGTTCTTCTGAGGATGTGTAAATGCCCCTGCACTGGCGAAAGTGAGAGGGACACCTTGATGTGATAGCATCAGCAATACCAGTAACCCTGCGGCTCTGCTGCGAGGCGATGCAAAAGTCTCTCACCGCCCTTCTTATCCCTCAAAAGGACCTATGTGAACTATAGGAGAAGAGCAGCTTCAGCCTGCAGTCCACTGAGTTCACTTTCAGACGACCTTGAGGCTACAGCAATATGAGCAATATTGTACTAGGATTGAACAAGTGATAAACATATCTAACAACATTCCAGTTGTCAGGATTAACACTTTCTGCAGGTAGTGACGCAGTTTGGAATATTATTTATGGTTAAACCCTAATCAGGGTATAATAATTTTCTGAATAAATTATTGTTAGAAAAAAAAACGGGATTGATATCGTCAAATACAGAAACACCGTGGCAGTGGTTGACAGTGGTACCGCTAGGATTTTTGTACAAATATTTCTGAGGGATATTGTTTAAAGTTTTAGACTTGTTAAAATTAAGATGTCACATAATCAGGCTATAATAATGTTCACAATAAATCATTCTTAGAAAATACCGGGAATGATATCGCCAAATACAGAAACACCTTGGCAATGGTTGACGGTGGTATTGTTGGGATTTTTGTGCAAGTAATTCTGAGGGATACTGTTGAAAATTTGACATTAAAATTAAAACGGCACATGACTTATTTAGGCATTACCGAGACGAATTTCATTAAGGGATATAGTGATCAGATGGATATAGTGATCAGTGTAAGTATCATATTGCTGCTTGTGATTATGTCTTTAAATGTCATCTTTCACAGACAGCGGTGCTGAGGCAAGAATGGGCCGGAGGAGTGGCTGTTCTACTGTACGTTCAGAGGGCCTTGTTACGTCAGAGTGTCTCAGTGACGGCTGGTGACCCAGGCTTAAAATTTTTCTTGGGCCTGTGGCTGCTATCCTGCTTGGTCATCACCACTGCCTACAACAGCAGCCTCCTGTCCCTCCTCACCATCCCTGCTTACCCCCCTCGCCTCACGTCTCTTCTAGAAGTAGCTTACAGTCCTTACAGGTAACACTTACTTGGGTAGAATTTAGTACCGTACTGAGTACAATATGTTTTCACTGTGACAATGTTGTATGTGCCATTGTTTGTATCCCTTTAAGATTACTTAGATACCTTAGAGGATCGTAAGAAATAATTAGTTTTTCTCTTGAAGTATGCAGGCATTTACCCTTGCGACTCTTAGATCACCTCCTTATGCCGCATACATGATATTTCAGAAAAATGTAAAATTTTACTTTTGCCACTGACCTTTTTTTTTTTTTTTTTTTAAATACATTTTTAGTCATTTGCTCATCTCTCAAAGATGCATCTTGCTGCTTCTAACGTGACTGGGGATAAGATGTAAAAGTGACTGGTTGTTGTCAGACTCAGATGTGGGTTATCCCCCACGCCTGACAGACTCGTAAGATCAGCAGTACAGGCAGTCTTCCACTTTCTGACACAATACTGTGATCAGGTGGGCGGCAGTTTTCCTCTGTCTGTCACAATATTGGGATTACTGGTAGAGGCAATATCTCACACTCTGACATAGTTCGGGTGGAATCTCCAATACATCACTGGGATATCGCCCAGGTCTTATTATTTTCAGGAAGAAACAAACATAAGACACTCACTCACCTTCACTCAAGTGCATATAGCAACTTCCTTGATCCACGCACAGAGCTCTGTATCATCCCTTTTCTGTCCAACTCTACAATGCAAGAGTTAACCGTTACTCCCAGTCCTTCATTTATGCAACAGGTCAACTCTGGAACTGTCTCCCTCTGTCTTTACTTCCTGCTTCCTATGATCTCCAGTCTTTCAAACGCAGTGTGTCCAGGCATCTCGAAATGATCGGATCTTGAATTTGGCTCTCTTGTATTTTGTTTTTATCTTGGAAGGAACAATTTTGCGGGCTCGCGGCCTTTGGTTCCTTCTTCCTTACTTAAAAAAAAAAAAAATGTGTACTTGCACCACA
This sequence comes from Coenobita brevimanus, assembly GCF_032717465.1. Taxonomy (NCBI): domain Eukaryota; kingdom Metazoa; phylum Arthropoda; class Malacostraca; order Decapoda; family Coenobitidae; genus Coenobita; species Coenobita brevimanus. The sequence goes on along the minus strand of NC_137006.1, from coordinate 37,802,659 downwards.
CAGCTGAACTGACTCTGTCATCAGTCAGTTGTTTGCATCATCGGTACATATTACCCGCAGGTAAGAGGCTTAGTTTGTCAGCTGATATGCACCTGTTTTTTTTTTTTTTATTGTAAGAAGCTATCATTTACATCCCCTGTATCTATTGAACGAAAATAGTTGACTTTCTGTGAAATTAAGGGTAAAATGAAAATGACAACACTGAAGGTATGTGTATGAATGGTCTTAGTTCCTCGAGGAAGCCACCACATCTGAAGCCTTGAATGATGAATGAATGAACTTTTATCTGGACACTATCAGTGATGTCCCCTGCTTGACCATGGGACTATTTTATTCATAAAGTTGCCAAAGAGAAGGTGGTAACGATTTTAAAGTACACCATCTATAAGTATGATGTGTGACAACAGAACTGGTTGATCTGTCACCCAGCGATAACGCCTGACCCATTGGCAGGACACTAATGAATCTGAGAATCCCTCCCCCTCTTTTTTATACAATATGTGGTGCAAATTTTCTCCATACACCAGCACATTCAACCCCCACCGCGCTCATCGCCTCATATGAGGCGATATGCAGGCCACCCTTGGCCACGCTGATCGCCTTATGTGAGCCAATGGGCCTCTGCGCCATAATTTCAAGCACGAGGAAGCATCAGTGGTTTCCATGGGAACGTTGACTTTCCCTGTAAGCCATCAGGGCTGTTGCCAAACCGTGCCATACCGCAGTTGCCAAATTACTGCATATTTAGTAATTCAGATATGCAGGCCACCACTGGCTGCGCTGATTGCCTCATATGAGGCGATGGGTCTCCACGCCATAATTTTATGCACGAGGAGGAATCAGTGGTTTCCATGGAAACGTTGAGTCTCCCTCTAAGCCTCCAGGAGCTGTTGCCAAGCTCTGCCACACTAGGGTACAGTACCTACATACTGAGAGTAGCCTCAACTCAAGATTGGACGCCATTTTGACTCCAGCCTAGCGCCATCGCTGACTCCTTCCTGCCCGGCGTGCATGCTGGTCTCTGTCTGTCTGCCTGTCTGTCTGTCTCTCTGCTGCAAAGCCACATTACTCTTTCTCTCTCTCTCTCTCTCTGGTGCAATGCCGCAGTACTTGCTGTGAATACTGAGGAAAGCATAATATAAGAGTAGAAGGTGATGAATGAGAAGTAGGATGTTTACAATTAATTTTTACTATATACAAATCTAGCAACACTGTGGGACAGGACCTACTGATTACTTACATTTTTACTAGTTTTCTCACTGCAATAATTTTGCCATCAAGTTCTATCTTCTTCTCCTGTGTAGTTTAAGCTCTTCATTCATCTTTCTGCAGTAGAAATACATGTAAGCGTTAATAATCTCATCATAAGTTAATTTTTCAGGTTGTGACAGGTAGGAAGGTCAGAGCCCTTTGATTAAATTTTATTGCTTCATCCATTTTTTTTTTTTTTTTTTTTTTTAGACATTTGCCTTTCCTATTAAATCACATTGACCTTTCCTAAACATAAGCTGTACTTTGAGGAGCATATCATATGCTTTGTCTGACACTGTAATAAGTTTTCGTTTTTATATTTCTTTAGCAAAGTAAGATCTGCTGCTTTGTGAACTGCCTGATAGGGTGATGCTATACCTTCTCTAAACACACATTACAGGTGGTCTCCATGTTTTTATCGCTGTGAACACAATAACCTCTGAAGTTATACAAGCTTTCACTCTCTGTCATTGACAAGTCCTGCTCGCATTCATCAGTGACGGACTTTCTTTATCTACTGTATATGTTCCATCTTTATGGATTTGCAGAAAATCTGTACAGCATAAAACCTTCCTGTAACCTACTTGTCCATCCATAGACACAGCATCACGCTCACTTTTATCAACAAGATTCAAGCAACTGTGTAGAAGAAGACATTGCAATGCAGTGAATGAGAGGACGAGATGGAGTTAATATGGCGACCGGCGGCCCCGTTCTCTCTTATACCGGGACCCCCCTGTGGCGTTGCTCTTAGTATGTAGGTACCCTGTGCCACACCGCAGTTGCTAAATATCACATATTTAGTAATTCAATTCTCGCTGGTAGCCCAGCAATGGCAGATTCACGCTCGTCTACCTCCCACTGTGCTGACATTTTATCGCCGTCCTCACACCCACCCAAGAGGCATAAATTACATAAATACTAGGGTGATAAAGAGTTCAAGCTTAGAAACATTTGATCTGATGAAACAAAATCAACTTAATCTAAAAAAAAAAAAAGGTCCTAAAACAATGACTCTGGGAAGGTAATCAGTTTCATAAGAATTAGCATGGCAGGTGTTAAAATCTACGAAATGAAGCATATCAGTGTTACTTAACAGAAGTTACCTAACACAAGCCATTAGTCAGCCGATAACGGGAGATTTTGTAAGTATATACCGTAATCACTGTGCGTACGTATAATAAAATTTATTATACGGACCTCGCTTCATTGGTATAAACGTGTCATCACTGAATATAATTCGCTAGTACCCAGAGCGATATGTTTCATCAGAAGTTTAGTATCTGTTTAAATGAAACATGAGTAATGGTAGGCTACGTGATATTTAAACAGGCTCTTTATAATCTCTCTTTCTCCCGTACTGCAGTAAGACCAAAGCGGTTTGACGTCATTTGCTTTAATATGCGATATATTTTTTTACATTGTGTAAGTAATGAACAACTGTTAATGGCTACCACTTTAAGACTTGTATGATTATTAAATTCACATATAGCAGAATGATACAAATTAATAATTGTGGTGATACAGAAAATTAATAATGAACTCCAAATATTTTTTTTTTTACTTCACAATATTAAACTTGCCAACTTACCGGTACTGCATTGTTCATGGATAGTCATGATTCTTTTACTCACTCGTGGTATAGTGGTATTCCATTACATAATGGATTTTCTTTTGTGAAAACATTGCATTAACAGTAACTGGGCAAGGAGCGATTTTCTTTTTCTATCGAAGTTGGTTTTCCTGCCACATTTAAATCCTAGTTACTTTAAAAAAAAAGCTTACTGGTTGGCTGTGATAACTCTGTCCGAAAGCATGTTTAAGTTTGAGGTTTAAGTCCTGGAATACTCAATCTCGAATTATCTGTAACGGAGTCAAACAATGTGAATATGACTAAACTTTTCTTTGTGATCCAAGAACAAATAATCCCCAGTCTGTGGTTTGATCCAGCCTTAAACCCGAGGTTTAAACCGTCATCCAGAATTCGGACCTTAAAGTTCCGAACTTAGTCCGCAGGACATTTTTTTTTTTTTTCCTCCTATATTTCGTAGTCACATTTGTTTCCATAGCCTGTTTGTTCATCTGTCTTTTTGAATATGGATTCAGCCCACAATTAGAGGGGCATACAGTGGAGCACATCTCTGTAACAAGGGCAACGTATTTTCCAAACCACTCTTCATAATGGGTTAGGTTTTCTCATCATTGATAAGCGTTTTGCGAAATATGTTTTCCGGATCCAGAATCTGTAACACGATTCGGATCTGTCCCACAAGCTAATCTATTGTTCCCTGGGACAGTGGGACTGAGACTATCTGCCCACCAAATTCTGTCCAAATCTCTCTTTTAGTTTTTGAGTAATCTGGCTAACAGATAAACAAATTAACAAACAAACAAACAACAAACAAGAGTGAAAACGTACTCTCCTTGTTGGGGTGACCTGAGTAGGGTTTTGCAAAAACAGTGTTCCAGATCCAGAATCTGTAATACGATCTGGATTGGTCCCAAAAGTTAACAGATTGTTCCCTGAGAAATGGGCTATCTACCCTCCAAGTTTGGCCCAAATATCTCTTTCCGTTTTTGAATAATCCTGCTAACGGACAAACAAACTTACAAAGAAATGAAACTGCCATAGCCAGAGCGCTTGCAGGATGGATCCCTCATCTTTCCCCTTATCCCCCCTCTTTTCCCCCCCCTCTCCCCTTTCCCCATCTTTCCCCTTTCCCTCTCTTCCCCCTCACCTCGTCCTCCCTTCTCCTCGTCCTCCCTTCTCCTCTCCCCCCCCTCCCATCTTCCTCCCCCACATCTTCCCCATTCTCTTCCCCCCTTGCTTGATGGATCAGACTGTCTGCTTAGTTTTCAACGACGAGTGAGCAGTAGAGCGCTTGCCGGATGGGTTCAACTGTGTCTGATTATTCATAGCGTTTACCAGCGTGTCGGCAGACATTTGACGAATTTTTTCGTCCTTCATTGCGAAGCACAGGATGGGTTTAGGAAGCTAGCATTTGCATTGCCAGGTGCACCAGACATTTCATTTCAGTTTGGTGAGGAAAAAAAAAAAATCGATTTTCGAAAAAAAAAAAAAAAATGGTACCAGGGAGAGCTGGCCACTGGGTCTCGGCGATTTCCTGACCTACGACCCTTGACGGGTTTCACCCCCCCCCACCCAGCCCAGGGCCTTTGACCGATTGTGGTGAAAAACAATAGGCTACCAGGGTTTATGGATATCTGCATTTTGAATATTTTTTTTTTTAGAACGATTGGTGGATTATTGTGATCTGTAGACAGCAGATATACAAAAAGGCAGACAGATAGATAAATGAAACTGTCACAAGCAGAGCACTTGCCGGATGGATTGGATTGTGTTAGCTTAGTTTTCACTGGCAAGTCGGCAGTAGAGCACTTGTCAGATGTATCTGATTGTGTCTGCTTAGTGTTCACTGGTGTGTACAGTAGGCAGTTATTTGGTGAAATATTCCGCGCTCTACTGTGATATACAGGTTGGGTTTAAGACGCTAAAAATTGCATTGCCATGTGCACCAGACGTTTCTCTTCAATTTGGGAAGAGAAACAATCCATTTACGAAATTTTAAAATGGTGCCTGGGCCGGCCACTGGGTCCCAACGATTTCCGGACCCACGGCCATTAAAAAGGTTTCACCCCCCCACCAAGCCCTGGGCCTTTGATCGAATTTGAAAAAAAAAAAAAAAAAAAAGGTTTCCTGGGTTTATGGATACCTACCTTCTAATTTTTTTTTCTGAACGATTGGTGCAAAATTGCGTTGTGTAGGGAAGAAAGGGAGAGAGACAGATACATGGACATGATCAACATGCTTGCCGAATCTTTTGATTCTAGCAAGCAATGAAACTGCCATAGGCAGACTCCTTGGTAGATGGATCCCGCCTCTTCCTCCCTCGTTTCCCCCCTTTCTTCCTCTCCTTCCCCCTTTTCCCCCTTCGTTTCCCCTCTTCTTCCTCTCGTTCCCCCTTTTCCACTTCTCTCCCCTCTCCTTCCTTTCTGCTCTTCCCTCCCCCATCAATCTTCCCTCATCTTCCCCCCCTCTCCCACCCCCTTGCTAGATGGATCCAATGGGGTGCTTTCAAAGCTACTATTCCGGTAGATGTCGCCACCATTGGGACAAACACATCCCCCGCGCTATTTAAAAAGCATATTTTTCTTTGTTAAATATCTACACTGTTGTGTGAAACTGTGAATCACAGTAATGTCATATACCGTAATATAAATAATACAAATAGAACCCGTATATATAACGTAGCATGAATTGTTTATATTTATTATAAACGGGAATTAAAATATCATTGATGGCATATGGTGGCAACCCGCCTTTTCAGTGGTCTTATATTATTTAATTTCTGCTACATTTAGTGCAAGTTCGGTTCTTAATACATAGTTTGTTCGGACTGTAAATTACGCCTAGTGGGTATCTTGACTCATTCAGTCTCTATGTGGGCAGAAATTTAATGTTGAGTAAATACTGGGACTCAACATTTTGCTCACTCCCTTCACGCATGCGCACAAGACAGTCCAGTGTTTGAGGTTTTTCACGAGCGATTTGTTTTCAAAACAAACGCACGATGACTAATGCTTAAAATAATACATTTTAGACTACTTATGGTCTAGTTAGGTTAGATAAAGTAAGATACTGTAATTGCTTTGGAGGGTCTGAGGGGGCAACACCACGGCCTTCTCAAACCGTTGCAGCACGGGTATTGTGGTGTGCATGGGTGAAGGGAGTGGGCAAAATGATGAGTCCCAGTATTTACTCAACATTAAATTTCTGCCCACATAGAGACTGAATGAGTCAAGATACCCACTAGGCGTAATTTACAGTCTGAACAAACTATGTATTAAGAACCTAACTTGTACTAAATGTAGCAGAAATCAAATGGCGGGTTGCCATCATATGCCATCAGTGATATTTTAATTTCCGTTTATGATAAATATAAACAATTCACGCTACGTTATATATACGGGTTCTATTTGTATTATTTATGTTACGGTATATGACATTACTATGATTCACAGTTTCACACAACAGTGTAGATATTTAACAAAGAAAAATATGCTTTTTAAATAGCGCGGGGAATGTGTTTGTCCCAATGGTGGCAACATCTACCAGAATACTAAGCTTTTCAAAGCACCCCATTGCCTGCTTATATTTCACCGGCGTGTTGGCAGTACAGCGATTGGCGGATGGATCTCATTTTGACTGCTTTAGTTTTTACCAGTGTGTAGGCAGTCATTTGCTTCACTGGGAAGCACAGGATTGGTTTAGGAAGCTAAAAATTGCGTAGCCAAATGCGCCAGACGTTTCTCTTCATTTTGGTAAGATAAAAAAAAAAATAATTTTCGAAATTTGTAAATATGGTACCAAGGTTGGCCAGTGTAGGCTGTAGCGTAATAATCTATCCCCCTGTCCAGAGCTGTCCGCCCCCTAAGGCGCATGCGCGGGGGGTTGCCAGATGCCGCCACAAATATGTCATTTGTACTTGGCTCTCTGTAGGGGAAACGTGATCGGAGCCTCTCGTCCTTTGTATACAGACAGCAAATGGTCATTCCAGCTTCTCGTATCATTCGTCTCAAGACTTTCTCGGATAGTTTCCGCCCTTAAATTAAATTAGGTTACGTGGAAAGCAGTAAAAAATCGAATTTCTAAGGTATGAATGAGTTAGATTGAATAAACATAGTTATAATTAATCATCTGGGGACGAATTATCTAATCTCTTATAGTCGTTCTATTTTATGAAGGCAGTTTGGGTGGGGCAGCCTGAGACCTCACACCACTAGCACTGTTGCCACATCATTGCCGCCACACACGTGTAATTACGCTTGCCCATTTCTCTATCCCTCTCTCTCTCTCTCTCTCTCTCTCCTATTTTAATTTAGTAACTACTTATAAATGAATTTTAAATACTCTGTGTAGATGTAATTAAAAAAAAAAACTATAGTATAGTATAAATCCGGTAAGACTTGTCAGAGTTGCTTTTGCGACATTGTCAAATGGAGTGACACGGGAGGTAGCCTTGTGTGTGTGGCTCATACTTGGTCAGTCTCCCGCCATGGAAGCTTGCCCATCAAACTTCAAAACAAGAGCAAAAAAAAAAAGGAAAGAAAAGAAAAACAGAAGTGGTTAATGTAAACATAAATATGAGAGAGAGAGAGAGAGAGAGAGAGAGAGAGAGAGAGAGAGAGAGAGAGAGGGAGGGAGGGAGGGAGAGGGAGGGGGAGAGAAGTGTGTGGCTGCGATATGGCAACAGAGCTAGCAGTGTGAGGTCTTAAGAGGCCCCACCCAAACCGCCTTCATAAAATAGAAAGCCTATAGGAATGAGGATCGCCTTTGATTTGTGGACAGTAACTGATGCATTGTAGTTCTCATTGTGTTAAATCTGACTAGTGTACAGGTATTTGTAGACCTCACAGGTGGTAAAGAGGGATGAGTAAAGGACTCATGAATGGAATGGAATGAAATGGAATGGAATGAAATGGAATGGAATAATAAAAAAAAAAAAGAAAGAAAGCGAGCACCAAGCCACTCAATGACTAAGTTTCCCACTGGGGAGGGGGGATAGAATACCTCCTCAGTATCCCTGCTTATCGTAAAAATCTACTAAAAGGGGAACTTTAATCTTCATCCTTCCTCTTTTCCCCCTCTGCTTCTCGTACTTTATCTGTCCCACCTCTCTGCCTTATATTTTCATTTTAATAATTACCCAGCTCCTATTGTAGTGCCATATAATCATTGAATGGCTTTGTGCTCCCTTTCTTTTTTCTTTTTTTTATCCATACATTCTTCAAATGACTCACCTAAATATGTTCGTCACGCTGTTATTCATTTCACTGGCAAAATTCTACAGCATCTTTACTTCCAAGTTTAACTATCTATCTATCTATAGCCTGATGCCTCAATCCAGTAAGGGGTGGCCACAAACAAATCACTTGCACATCACCCTGTCACTTGCCATTTGACTGCCCTCTTCTCCCCCCCACCACATATCTCTCCAATCCATCCCTCCGTCTAATTCTCAGTCTCCCTCTCCCCCTTTCACCCTCCACCTTGCTAACATATACTGTCTAGTAAGTTGATCATCCTCTATCCTCTCCACATGACCAAACCACCTCACTGTATTTCTCCTAACTTTCTCAATCACATCCACATCAATACCACAATGCTCCTTCAATCTGTCTCTCCAAGTTAACTCCACATGCGCCTTTAAAAGTACCAGTAATTCATATCCACTGCTGTAACTCGTGAAATACAAAGCTTCACTTCCATATGTTAGGAGTAGGGATCACAATAATGTCATGGAATGACTATAACTTCCACACTCACTTCCCTATTTCTTATTACAGCGTTGTGAGGGCTCCAGCAATGTTGTACCCTTTCAAGCACTTCATCCTCCAAACTTCCATCCTCACTCAGCACTGCCCAAATACTTAAATGCATTCACTTTTAACATTTCCTCACCGTCTAGCCTCACTGTACATTCCATAACTTCATTCCTTTCAAAAACCAGTGTCATCTGAAAACAACAAAACTGGAAGCATCCAAACCCTACCCTCACTCACCAGGGCCACTCCAACATATAACGTACAGTATATGGTGCCCTACCTTGGGGGCAGCATATACTGTAATATCTTTCCTTCTCCTGCTACTTTGCCACTATGTATCTCAGAACTAATATCTGATCTAAACAACCTCTCCTTTCCTAACCTTCCTTGTTCTTGAACTAAATCCTGATATTTCCCTAACCCTATCATGAAGTATCCTACCATATATTTTTCCTATTAAACTTAGAAGACAAATGCCTCTATGATTACCGTACACTTCTTTCTCACCTTTTCCTTTTTCTTTATGTAAGAGAACAATTATACCAAACCTCCAGTCCTCTGGGACTCTACCTTCCTCCCAACCCAGTCCACACATCTTCCATATCCATTCCACCACTATCTCTCCTCCACATTTCAGCATTTTGCCACATACTCCATCTATACCTGGGGCTTTCCCCATTTTGATTTCTTCATTGCTTCAACCACATTCATCCTGGTAATCCCTTCTTCCATCCTCAAAACTCTTCTTCTCCCAACCATTCCCCACCCAAGTCTAACACTGCCAAATTTTTATAACACAGTTTCTCCACATCTACTATAGGTCCATTACGTCAGTAAGGGGTATTAACCAAGTTTCACCCCATCATTATGTATATCTTTTTTTATTTTTTACTTTCAAAAGTCACAACTAGGAACAACTTTCCATAGTGACACTTCATTGGATATCAATATTAAGTGAGGTACAACATTTGGAAAATTATTATTACTTATCAGTAGGTCTGTATTGCACAACGTTAAAATTAATTGCAACTACAGAAAAAAAATACTTGCCTAGGTAAGGATGGGCTGCTAATTTTTGGCCAGTAAAGATATTGGTCACAAACTACAATACACCTTGTTCTTTCTTCCTCTGTCCATGTAGGCTAGTATATACTATTTCCTCAACTGTGTCCATTAGCTATTGAAAATAAAAAAAATTCTAGACTTTTCTCTAAAACTCCAATTCACTGAGTTTGCCTCAACTTTTTGCCTTATTGGACCAAACATTTTACTATTTCAACAACTACAGCTTTACAGTGATTCAAGGTAATGATAGTACCACAAATCACATAACAGCCCATCAATTCCTTTCCCAGCAATAGTACATTAAAATTCACAGTGGCTACAAACATCTTTCTAGTGTCCATTTCTTTTTTCCACTGCTTATGCATAAAATTCACAATGGCTACAAACATCTTTCTAATGCTCATTTTTTTTTCACTGCTTATACAAATCTTTTCTTCTGGGATGCATTAGAGAAACATCCTACCTTTACTCTTAACCTCCCAATAATGAAAGGGGTGAGCAATCAATGTCAATTGATAGTATTCAAAGGCGTAAGGTACATCTTGACATATCTGCATCCAATGAGCCTGTCTTCCTCCTCCAAAACAAGGAGTAACATGCTCGGCTTCATTAATTGTGGAAAGTATTAAAAATATATGGAGTAGATGGGAAGTTGCTGAATGCCGTGAAGAGTATATATGAGGGTGATCAGGCTGCAGTGCATGTGGATAGTGAACTGAGTGAATTTTTCTATTTGAAGGTTGGGTTGAAACAGGGATGTGTCATGTCTCCATGGTTGTTCAATCTGTATATGGATGGGGTTATAAAAGATATACAAGGTAGGGCAGTGGATGTTGGAGTGGCCCTAATGAGAGAGGGCAGTGTTTGGAAACTCCCTGTACTGTTGTTTGCTAATGATACCGTGTTATTAAGTGAAGACGAAGGAGAGATGCAAAGCTTGGAGTTTGGGTGAGTGTGTAAGAAACGGAATTTAGATGTGAATGTAGGAAAGAGTGAAGTTATGGTCTTCGAGAGAAGTGAAGTCAGTGAATGTACGGTGAGGTTAGATGATGAAGAAATGGACAATGTGAGTACAGTAAAGTACTTGGGTAGTGTGATGAGTAAGGATGGAAGTTTGGAGGATGAAGTGCTTGAAAGGGTACAACAAGGAAGAAAGGTTGCTAGTTCCTTGAAGGCAGTGATAAGAAACAAGGAAGTGAACGTGGAAGTGAAAAAGTTTTTACATGACAGTATTGTGATGCCAACTCTGACGTATGGAAGTGATGCTTGGACGTTGTTGGAGGGACATAAGTCAAGACTCAAGAGTGAGAACAGTGGAAATGAGTTATTTGAGAGGAGCCTGTGGAGTCACATGGAGAGACAGACTGACAAATGAGGATGTGAAGGAGCGTTGTGGTGTGGATGTGGATGTGATAGGAAGCATTAGGAGAAACACACTGAGGTGGTTTGGCCGTGTGGAGCAGTTGGAGCGTGAGAGACTGACAGAGTGTATGTGAGTAAGGTGGAGGAGGAGAGAGTAGAAGGCCAAGGATGAGATGGAGGGATGGAGTGGAGAGGTATATGAGAGAGGGGGGTGTGAGTTGGGAGCGGGGCAGCGAAATCGCAAAGGACAGGGTGACGTGGAGTCGATTTGTTTGTGGCCACCCCGTATAAGGGATTAAGGCGTCTGGCAATAGATAGATAGATAGATGTTCCAGGTTTCCACAATGCAGTCCCTAATTAGGCTATTATCAACAGCCGAAGTACTGGGCTGTTATTATCAAGTGATTTTCCTGATTGTTTTGGCCTTATTTTGGGTGTTTTAGAATGAGAGGCTTTTCTTTTTCTTCCCTGTGCAAAAGCCTAAAAATTGAGTCTAAGGACATCTCAGAAAATGCCACCCCCAAGGACCCAAAGTACGATAAAATCAACCAAAAAACACAATCCAAATGAACACAAAATGAAAACCTCAAAATCAACCACAAAATATAAACAACCTACCCTAACCTCACTAAAACAAGAGGAAAATCAGAAGATGCCTTACATTTGCCCCCTACTCAGCTTCTCGAATACGCTGCCTACAACATCAAACCAAAACAACGTGCATAGTTCAACACGAATACTGTCCATATCAATCAGCAATGAAAAGAATACAGTAAACTCGGACCTAGCACCATACTTAACAATGATATCCTTTCTTCATAACCTATACCGATATATGTATATATATATATATATATATATATATATATATATATATATATATATATATATATATATATATATAAATATATATATATATATACATCTATTGCCAGACGCCTCAATCCCGTTTGGGGTGGCCACAAACAAATCGCCTCCAAGTCGCCCTGTCCCCCGCCATTTCACTGCCCTGCTCCCAACTCACACTCCCCTCTCTCATATACCTCTCCACCCCATCCCTCCATCTCATCCTCGGCCGGCCCCGCCCTCTTCCCCCCGCCACCTCACTCACAAACACTCTCTTCGTCAGTCTTTCACCCTCCATCCTCTCCACAAGGCCAAACCACCTCAGTGTGTTCCTCATAACGCTTCCTATCACATCCACATCCACACCACAACGCTCCTTTATATCCTCATTCGTCAGCCTGTCTCTCCACGTGACTCCACAGGCTCCTCTTAAATAACTCATTTCCACTGCTCTCACTCTTGACTTGTGTCCTTCCAACAATGTCCAAGCTTCACTTCCGTACGTTAGAGTTGGTATCACAATACTGTCATGTAGTAACTTTTTCACTTCCATGCTCACTTCCCTGTTTCTTATCACTGCTTTCAAGGAACCAGCAACATTTCTTCCCTGCTGTACCCTTTCAAGCACTTCACCCTCCAAACCTCCATCCTTACTCATCACACTACCCAAATACTTAAACGTACTCACATTTTCCAATTCCTCACCATCTAACCTCGCTGTACATTCACTAACTTCACCTCTCTCAAAGACCATCACTTTACTCTTCCCTACATTCACCTTTAGGTTCCGTTTCTTACACACTCTCTCAAACTCATCCACCAAGCCTTGCAGCTCCCCTTCGTCTTCACTCAACAACACAGTATCATCTGCAAACAACAGTACAGGGAGTTTCCAAACACTATCCTCTCTCATCAGGGCCACTCCAACATCCACTACCCTACCTTGTACCTCTTTTATTACCCCATCCATGTACAGATTGAACAACCATGGAGACATGACACATCCCTGTTTCAAACCAACTTTCAAAGAGAAAATTCACTTAGTTCACCATCCACACGCACTGCAGCCTTCGCACCATCGTACATACTCTTCACAGCATTCAACAACTTCCCATCTACTCCATATATTCTTAACACTTTCCACAATCCTTGTCTATCCACCCTGTCATATGCTTTCTCCAAATCCATGAAAGCCGCATACAACTTCTTTCCCTTCTCTAGAAACTTTTCCACTAAAGATCTAAGAATGAATATCTGATCTACACAACCTCTTCCCTTCCTAAAGCCTCCCTGTTCTTCTCCAACTAATTTCTCTGTTCTTTCTCTAACTCTATCTATAAGTATCCTACCATACACTTTTCCTATTATACTAAGAAGACAAATGCCCCTATGATTACCACACACTTCTTTTTCCCCTTTTCCTTTGTACAAGGGAATAATTATACCTGACTTCCAATCCTCCGGGACTCTACCTTCCTCCCAGGCCAATCTGCACATCTTCCACATCCATTCTACTACTATCTCTCCCCATGCTTCAGCATTTCACCACACACTCCATCAATTCCTGGGGCTTTCCCCGATTTAACTTTCTTCATTGCTTCCACAACTTCTATCCTACTGATTTCTTCCTGTCTTCTCACCTCCCTCCTTCTCCCAGCCATTCCCCAGCCACTTATACTCGCATTACTTCCATCCTCTATGTTCAACAATTCCTTAAAGTGTTCTCTCCATCTGCTCACTTTTTCTCCCTTCTCCACTAGTAATCTACCATTTTTATCTTTCACTCCCCTGCTAACTTCACTTCCACCTTGTCTTACTCTTTTCACTTCTCTCCAGAACATTTTCTTACAGTCCCTCCACTTTACACTCAAATTCCTTCCAAATTCCTCATCCACTCTCTTCTTACTCTCTCTTACTAATCTTTTCACCTCTCTCTTCCTTTCCACATATAACTCTCTCTTCCGCCTCTCAACTTCTTCCACGCCCCTATTTCTCACCCATTCATTGTATGCTTTCTTCTTTTGTGCCACAGCCTGTTTCACCTCTTCAGTCCACCACGCTGTTCCTTGCACCCCCTCCGCCTTCTCTTCCTTCCACACACCACATCACATGCTGCACATATTTCTTCTGTAAATATCTTACACACACCTTCCACGTCTCCCATCTGCTCCAATTCATATTTGCCCAATCGTTCCTCCACTTCTCTCTTATACTCTGCCTTTTTCTCATCCTCTTGTAACCTTTCCACTCTCCTTGCAACAACTCCTTCCTCTCGTCTTTCCCTTCTTCTATTCCTCCATCTCACTTGCATCCTAATTCTGGCCACCACCAAGTAGTGGTCAGAAAGTCCACTCCCCCACCTCTATACACTCTTGCATCCTTTACACATCTTCGCATCCTTTCATCCACACACACATAATCAATCATTGCCTTCCTTTCATTCAGTTCACCACCCACCCTTCTCATCACTCGCCATGTATACCTGTGGATCATTTTATGCCTGAAGAGGGTATTGGCTATCACCAACCCCCTCCCAGCACAAATGTCCACTAACGCACTCCCATTCTCATCTATCTCGGCAGGCACACCCCACTCACCAACTATTCCATCCACCTTCACATTCCCAACTTTACCATTCATATCACCAATCAAAAACACTCTCTCATTCTTTCCAAACTTTTCCATGCACACTTCCACATTTGTCCAAAACTCTTCTCTCACTCTTCTAGCATGATCTTGCGTTGGCGCATACACACACACAATCGCCCACATTTGTATTCCAACTTTCATCTTTACCCACACAATCCTTGGCCCGACTGATCCATACTGTCTTATGCTCTTCTTCCATCTTTTACTCACAACTATACACACTCCTTCCTTTGCCCTCTCATTCTCATCTACTCCTGCACATATACCCCATCCATACTCCCATTCTCTCACACTTTCTCCTCACCATTTTGTTTCAGTTATTCCACATACATCCACTTTCGCACCCTCAAGCACCTGGACAATCTCTCTTTCTTTCACCTCATCATTCGCTCCTCTTACATTCCAAGTTGCCATTACCAAGTCCTTTGTCCGGTCCTGGGTCGTCATCGCTTGGTCAGTCCTTGTCCGAGGCTTCTTGTTTGTTTTTTTAGTTAGTTGTTTTCCGGGGAGGGGCACTAACCCTCCGCCAACCCTTTTAGTCGCCTTTTACGACAAGCAGGGATACTGGGGGAGTATTCTTGAAAGCCCCCCTACCCCCAGGGGGGTATATATATATATATATATATATATATATATATATATATATCATCAGCTGTTTGAGTGTCCACTGCAGGACAGACCTATCCCTACCGAAGTGGGGATGATTCAGCCAATGTATCTTTGCCAAGTGGCTAAGGCTGTCTAGTAGAGATTGTATGTAGGGTGAGAAGTGTTTGTACGTGTAATTGTAGTGTTGTAGTGGTTTTGGATATTTGTGTAGTCTGTGAACCAAGTGTAATCGGCCCGCGGAAGCCGACTGGGTGCAAGTATACTTTATAGTATGCGACACTGATTCAACCACAGCACCCCTGATGTCCGCTAAGCAGTATGTGGCCAGAAGAACGCTCCAAAAGTTTATTACCCTGGCGGGGAGCGAACCCTCATTCTTCAGTGTACGAAAACGCACACTTTACCATTGTACCCCAGAGCCTCCATATATATACAGTATACACACACACACACACACACACACATATATATATATATATATATATATATATATATATATATATATATATATACCAGAATGAGGATATGAAGGAGCGTTGTTGTGTGGATGTGGATGTGACAGGAAGCGTTATGAGGAACACACTGAGGTGGTTTGGCCATGTGAAGAGGATGGAGGGTGAAAGACTGACGAAGAGAGTGTATGTGAGTGAGGTGGAGGGTGGAAGAGGGAGGGGGAGGCCGAGGATGAGATGAAGGGATGGGGTGGAGAGGTATATGAGAGAGGGATGTGTGAGCTGGGAGCAGGGCAGTGAAATGGAGGGGGACAGGACGACGTGGAGGCGATTTGTTTGTGGCCACCCCAAACGGGATTGAGGCGTCTGGCAATAGATAGATAGATAGATAGTAAACGTTATTCAGTGCCAGAGTGAGGCAGTAGATAGTTATACCACTAATTACCGTTTTCGTAGTTAATTAATACCGTACTATATGGGTATTCATACAAACACACATCCCATACCTATAGCTATAGTCGTCATCCATGGCTACAGTGCTTGCTGACACACACAAAGTGACTGAGGGTTGGGCATCAGCTTGGTTCCAGTCCCTTTAATCAAGTTTATGTTTGCCTCAAAGTACATTCGTTATGAAGTGGCCAGCAGGATTGATTTATAATAACATAACAGGATGTTTATTCTGTCTAAAAAGTTCATAAATTACCTATTCAAATTCACGCCTTATGTAAAAGCTTTGAGACGAATGAGACGAGAAGCCGGAATGAACATTTGCCATTTTGTGTGTGTGTGTGTGTGTGTGTGTGTGTGTGTGTGTGTGTGTGTGTGTGATGACATCATACTGCACTTTAACTAATACTTTCCAGGAATGTAATGTGCCTTGTGCTGAGCGTTGAATCTCTTTTTCCTGTCAATTCCCTCGTACAGGCAAGAGCCCCTATTGAAAGATACTGGACAGTCAATATGTTTAGCAGCTCGCTGAATACTCGGCCGACATGCTGCCATTTTGGTTCAAATGCTTAAAAGCCCAGGTGCTAGCTGACTACAGATTCGTCTAAAAATATATCTTGTCACCTACTCTGATAGATGGTTGATGAATAAAATGGCACCATAATTGTACCATATTTTATTAATTTGAGCTTCTGAAGATTTATGTTTTAATCTTTATCTCTACATACGGATTTTACCTCAAGGTACACGTATACACCGAGAAAATCGCCGAATTATAATGCTGACAAACTAAACTGTTGGTAGCCGAAAAATTGGTGGTGTTGTGTTCTATTGCTGGTGCTTTTTTGCCTCGTAGATATATAAGGTACCATCTTAGACGGCGCAAACCATGGGACCCCCTACATATATATATATATATATATATATATATATATATATATATATATATATATATATATATATATATATATAAGGCTCCACCGGATATAACGAATAAGGTGGCAAAAAATTACATCTCACCAGAAACTATGTGGCAGGGAGGTGATATTATTTGCCACAATCCTCCCAACCAAACATGAGTTCTATTGCAAATGATTTGACGAGCGTTCCTGTTGGATCATCGTCTACTAAAGTTCCAACCGCACTGCCTCCTGTGCTTACATGCAGTGTGCCACGGCAAGTGAGTAGGCACTGTGCTGGCAAGTTAGAGATTAGGATATTAAACAATGTGAAATCCATGAAAATCTACAGTATGCATACAATGTAAGAAGCCTCACAGAAGAGAACAAATTTGATAACTTAATGACTGAACTGGAAAACATTAGTTGGGATATTGTAGGTTTGAGTGAGACCCAAAGAATAGAAGAAAACGTAATTCAGCTCGAAGACAGCAACCACCTATTTTACTACAGAGGAAGGCAAAATGAAAGAGCTAGTGGTGTGGGATTTGTAATTAACAGAAATCTTGCAGACAACATTGTTCAATTCAGCAGTGTATCTGACAGAGCAGCAATGGTGGTAATTAGACTTTGCAAAAAAATACACCCTGAAAGTAATACATGTATATGCACCAACTTCTCAGAGCTCAGATGAAGAAATTGAAACATTCTATGACTACATCTCCCAGATTATGGAAGAAGAAAAGACCACATATACTATACTCATGAGAGACTTCAATGTAGAAGTTGGGAAATCAAAAATGGAGAAGCATCCATGGGAAAATATGGAGTGGGAGAAAGGAACGAAAGAGGAGAAATGCTGGTAAACTTTGCTGAAATGTGTAACATAAGAATAATGAACATATTCTTTCATAAAAGAGAAAGGAGAAAGTGGACCTGGAGAAGCCCAAATGGAGAAACAAAAAATGAAATCGACTTCATTATAGCAGATAAGCATAACACGATCACAAATGTTACAGTTATCATCAAATTAATTATCGGAAGTGACCATAGAATGGTGGGTTGCACAGCCAGATTCAGTATCAAAAGTGAAAGAAAGAAGATGGTTAAAGATTAAAAGATATGCCCAATAAAAGTAAACGAAAACAAAGCAGTCTTTCAGTTGGAAATAAGGAACATACAGTATTTCAGGCTCTAAGTAATGCTGAATGTGACACTGATCAGCTAGATGACAACTTGCAAAAGTGATAAGAGAGTCGCAGGAGGTAGTAGGAAAACCTAATACAACCAAAGCCAAGAAGTATTCAGAAAAGACACTCGAGCTTATGAAAAACAGAAATTAAATGAAAGTAAAAACAAAGAAAGATGAAACAGAACGAGCGGAATTCAATAAGCTTATCAACAAAAGACAAAGAGAAGAAAAAAGACACAGAAACATGGATCAGATCAAAGAAACCATCCAAGAAGGAAACAGTCTGAAGCAGGTCCGAAGTAAAATGACACTTGGAAAGCAACAAATTACATCACTGAAAGACAAAACCGGTGAAGTCATTAAATGCAGAGATAAGATGTTGAAGAGAGTTGAAGAATTTTACAAAGAACTGTATGCATCAAAAACAGTAGTACCAATAGCTAACTTTTCATTGACTCAAGCGAAGTAACTGAGGTAACACCAGACGAAGTAAATATTTCTCTTAAAAATATGAAAAGAGGGAAGGCCCCAAGAGAAGATGGAATAATAGCAGATTAACTGCTGGACGCAGGTGTGGAAGTACAAAATTGGCTTGCTCACTTATTTACTGAATGTATACAAAAGAAGAAAATCCCCAAAACATGGTGTAATGCAATAGTTATTTTACTTTACAAAAAAGAGTGACAAAAGATCTTCGTAACTCTCGACCCATTAGCTTATTATCAGTCATTTACAAACTCTTCTCTAAAGTCCTTACGAACAGTATAACTAAAAATCTGGAGGACAATCAACCTAGTGAACAGGCAGAATTCCGAGGCGGGTATTCGACACTGATCATTTACACACAATGAATCAGCAAACTGAGAAAACTACAGAATATAATAAACCACTGTGCTTAGGTTTTGTTGATTACGAAAAGGCTTTCGACTCAGAGGAGCACATAGCTATTATAAATTCATTGTGAGAACATGGAGTGAATAAGAACATTGTAAAACTGCTCGAAAACATATATAAAGAGGGAACTGCTACAGTTAAATTACATAAGGACTCAGAGAAAATTAAGACTGAGAAGGGCGTGCGCCAGTGAGATACAGTTTCACCAAAATTGTTTACAGCATGCCTAGAAAGTATTTTCAGAAAGCTTGACTGGGAAAACAAAGGAGTGAACATAGATGGAGAAAAGCTAAACCATTTAAGATTTGCAGATGACATTGTCCTAATCTCAGAAATAGCAGAGACATTGAAAGAAATGTTATATGACCTAAACAAAGAAAGTCTCAAAAGTTGGGCTAAAGATGAACCGGAGTTAAACTAATGTTTAATCCACAAACACCAAAGAGCATCATTAGAATAAGTGGATAAATTCTTGAAGAAGTCGAGGAGTACAATTACTTGGGACAAATACTAAAATTAACAAATGATAATGATAGCGAAATAAAATTACGCATTACATTTGCATGGAATGGAAAGCTTTTGGTAAAAATAGAGACATTATGAAACGTAGCTTGGCAGTTAGTATGAAACGAAAAGTATACAACGAATGTGTAATTCCAGTTATGACGTATGGCTGAGACCTGGAAACTGAAAAAATCGATGGAAAAATAATTAATCTGTTCTCAGAGAGCAATGGAAAGGTCAATGCTGAGAAATCATTAAGAGGCAGGAAAAGGTCAACCTGGGTGAGAAAGCAGACCAAGGTCAAAGATATTATAGAAGTTATAAAAAAATAGAAATGGAGGTGGATAGATCATGTAGCAAGAAGAAGGGATAACAATGGAACAAGAGATTGACTGACTGGGCACCAAGCGATTGTAGAGGTAGCAGAAAACAGCCAGACAGGAGATCGAGAGATGAGATAGAGAAATTTGCAGGGAAAACGTGGCAAAGATTGGCTCAGTGAAGGAATTCATGGAGAAGGTTGTGGGAGGCCTTTGTTTAGCAGTGCACTTGTAATGGCTGTATATATGTATATATGTATATATATATATATATA